>NC_092353.1:68052446-68368905 GCF_963676685.1 Mytilus edulis | reverse complement strand
TTAAAACAATGCATAATGTACAGTAGTTGTCGTTTGTTTATGTTATATATACGTGTTTCTCGTGTCTCGTTTTGTTTATATAGATTATATATTATTGGTTTTCCCGTTTGAATGGTTTTACACTAGTAATTTTGGGGCCCTTTATAGCTTGTTGTTCGGTGTGAGCCAAGGCTCCGTGTTGAAGGCCGTACTTTAACCTATAATGGTTTATTTTTTAAATTGTTATTTGGATGGAGAGTTGTCTCATTGGCACTCACACCACATCTTCCTATATCTATAAATTAATCTACCATTAATCTACCGGAAAAACGATTGGTAAAAATTACTCATATTTAAACAGAGGAAACAATAACCAAATATGGAACTAAATATCATTCTGTATATCTAAATATTTTGCTTTCTGTTGGTAGATCTACGTTAAAAAAAAGTATTAAACATTGATGTTTGTGTTAAAGCTACGATTGCATTTACTTCAGGCATATTTGAAATAACATGGTTTTTATTGTCGCTTTTTTATCTATGCCCCTTTAGATTTTTTACTCTTCGGGGATACATATTTTGGTCTCCCAGACTTTGTATATAGATTGTTCCCGAAAAAAAGTGTTGAGTGTACTTATAGTACGAAATTTCCGTCAAATTTTGTTGAAACTACTGCATATACCATTCTTGTAAATGTATTCATAAACTTGCCTCCAGGAAAAGAGATGAACAGGACCGGCAAGAATTTTCTGATGGGTTTGTATCTTGTATTCCGCCAAAAACCTCCTAAAACGAATGTGTCATTCTGATTTAAACATTTATGTAGATTCAATACACGATACCGACATATATCTGTAGAGCTTTCATTAAGTTAAGTACATCCAAACTCCTTTGTTCTACCAGTGTATGTGGACCGGATCATACCTGCCAGATCAATCTAGCTTGGTTTTTTTGTTTTGCATGTTTTTATCTGTATGGTTACATGTTGGATGGAACGTGAAAA
Organism: Mytilus edulis; assembly: GCF_963676685.1. Taxonomy (NCBI): domain Eukaryota; kingdom Metazoa; phylum Mollusca; class Bivalvia; order Mytilida; family Mytilidae; genus Mytilus; species Mytilus edulis. The sequence continues at coordinate 68,367,923 of NC_092353.1, read as the reverse complement.
CCTCAATAAAACTTATAATTTATACAATAAAGACTAACTATCAAAAGTTATGTCGGAAAACCCCAGTTTCTTTTGGGGGATTCGTTTTCAAGACCTTGAGTATAACGAACCACGATTCATTTTTCTGTTGATAAAATTTTATGTACAATAAAAAAAAATCACCAGACAGTATCTGCTTTCACAGACAGTTACATGTTCAAACAACAGAAAATCAATGCAAATTTGTATATGTTACATATAAACTAGTTAGAGGTATCATTAACATTGCACATTAAACTTATTATATTATCCTTCAGGAAATCAGTAAATATAGAATAACCATACATTGTCTCGAAATATCAATGTTATTTGTACAAGGCTTAGAAACAGGTAGAATGCGAGGCTGTGCCGAGCATTTTTACCTGTTTCGAGCCGAGTACAAATAACAGATTGATATTTCGAGACAATGTATGGTTATTCTTTATATACTGCAACTCTTATAACTGTTCAAAATGAAGTATTTAGGGTAAAAAACATCATTTCTTAATTTTCAACGGAAGACGTAAAATTTCCGCGAACTTGTATGTTTTATTGACGTCATAAATAAAACTCTACGGAAACATATTGTCAACGTCATAAACAAGGTGATATACGGTCAGTGACTGTATATCACATATGAATATACGGTCAATGCAATTTGACTGCTCAAATAGCACAGCTGCAGTATATATTATGATAGATTGACACAATTGATAAGCATATGTTCATAATTTTCTATAGATCGTGCACACAACGGACAAGTGTCATTATCATACATGTAACATTTTAAAAGTTTAAAATCAGTAAACAAAATTCTATGAAGTACCTGAAAATAAAGTTCCTTGAATTCTCCAGGCAAGATATGTAAATTTAAAAAAAAACATAACACTTTTAAAGTTCTAATCCGGATATTTTTTAATTCAATAAGGTTTTGATACAGGAGATGATCCAACAAGTTTTATCAATGGATTATCAAATGTTCAGTACTTTGTAGATAAGGACTTGTTTTTCTTCAACATGAAAAAAACCAATCTGCAGTAATTTCAAAATTCTTTGCAACTAGATTGACATTTTAATTGATAAAATGTACACATAAAGAAGGCAAACTGACAGTCGAATGTTTATAGAATTTGCATAAATTATCGATATATACCCCTATACCTGGATACAAACTCAATAATTATGTCGCATATTCAAACATTGTATCCGTGGCTCATAAAGGGTATATATATACTGTTATATAGTGATATATTATAATGATTGTGTGGAGTTCTAAAATATGGTTTATGAAGGGTAAAAGGTTTTGTATCTAATCTAGAACAGCTGGGATGAAAATTAGTGACCCCATTCGGACTTAGTGTGTCAGTGTAAGATCGCCCTCTAGCCATCGGGATAATCTTATTCTGACACACCACGTCTTTGTTGGATAACTATTACATATTTATCCTTACATCCCAGCTCCTTTGTTCTAACAGGGGTGATCTGAGCCGGATCACCCCTACCGTATCACCCCAGATTGAGTTTCTTTGTTAGACATGCTGTCATAGGATAGTTTTTGACGCAAGTTTGGAAAAACAATATGTAAAATTATATGTAATACGTTTAAATAATTCAATATTTACATACACAATTTAGACAACAATTAAAACAATCATAACAAATAAAATGCAGTTTCTAATCGAAATTATATTTTATAAAGAAAACCATAGATCTACCGGAAAAACGATTGGTAAAAATTACTAAATTTAAACAGGGGAAACAATAACCAAATATGCAACTAAATATCATTCTGTATAATTATCTAAATATTTTGCTTTCAATATTGTTTGATTAATATGATACCTTCTGTTGGTTGGTCTAATTGAGTAATAAACATTGATGTTTGTGTTAAAGCTACGATTGCATTTACTTCAGGCAGATTTGAAACAACATGGTTTTTATTGTTGCTTTTCTATCTATGCCCCTTTAGATTTTTTGCTCTTCGGGGATACATATTTTGGCATTCCAACCCTTGCATATAGATTGTTCCGGAAAAAATGTGTAGAGTGTACTTATAGTACCTAATAGTACAATATTTCCGTCAAATATTGTTGTAACTATTGCATTTATCAGTCTTGTTAATGTATTTATAAACTTGCCTCCAGGAAAAGAGATGAACAGGACCGGCAAGAATTTTCTGGTGGGTTTGTATCTTGTATTCCGCCGAAACCTCCTAAAATGAATGTGTCATACTGATTTTAACATTTATATCAACTACCTACACGATACGGACAGATATCGGTAGAGCTTTCATTAAAGTTTAGTACATCCAAACTCCTTTGTTCAACCGGGGTGATGTGAGCCGGATCATACCCGTCAGATCAACCTAGCTTGTTTTTTTTTGCTTTGCATGTTTTCATCTGTATGAAAATGATATCTCTTTCTGATAAAAAAATGTTCTTCTTTCCTTTATTTTAATGACAGAAATAGTGAGAGATGTATTTTAATAGCAATGTCAAAAAACAGTCTACTAAATTGAGTTTAGTTTGAGGATTCAACAATACGAAATTTTCTTTCATAGATACTAACTCTTGTTATACTCTAAATGAATTTAGCAAACTAAATTAAGAACAGTTACTTCTCTGCAAAAAAAAAAGCATCTACATCATTTGGACCTAATTCAGCGTAATTATATAGGTATCATCAACATTTCACATTAAATTCATTAGGAAATCCTTCAGGAAATCAGTGATGAATTATGATAGATTGACACAATTGATAAGCATATGTTCTAAATTTTCTATAGAGCTGCACACACCGGACAAGTGTCATTATCAGACATGTAACATTTTAAAAGTTTAAAATCAGTAAAAAAATTCTATGAAGTACTTGAAAATAAAGTTCCTTGAATTCACCGGGCAAGATATGTAAATTAAAGAAATATATAACACTTTGAAAGTTCAAGATCCGGATATTTTTTCAATCCAATAAGATTTTGATACAAGAGATTTCTAACAAGTTTTATGTTCCAGTACTTTGTAGATAGGAGTTGTTCATTTTCAATAGAGAAAGAAAACAATCTGCAGTAATTTCAAAATTCTTTGCAATTGGATTGACATTTTAATTGATAAAATGTACCCATTTAGTAGGCAAACTAACAGGCAAATGTTTATAAAATGTGCATACATTATCAATTTATACCCCTATAACTAGATACAATCTCAAGGTTTATTTAACATATTCAAACATTGTTTCCGTGCTCATAAAGGGTATATTATACTGGTATATAGTGATATATGAACTATATCATAATGATTGTTTGGAATTCTAAAATATGTTTTATGAAGGGTAAAAGATTTTGTATCTAATCTAGAACAGCTGGGATGTAAATTATTGATCCGATTCGGACACACCACGTCTTTGTTGGATGAAAATTATTGATCCGATTCGGACACACCACGTCTTTGTTGGATGAAAACTATTGATCCGATTCGGACACACAACGTCTTTGTTGGATGAAAACTATTGACCCGATTCGGACACACCACGTTTTGTTGGTTAACTATAACATATATATCCGAATGTCCAATTTATATCGGCTCAAATATCCAAATCTATTGAAAATTTTCATTCCTATACAGTGCATTCTAAAAAAAATAGCCATAAAGGTTTTAAAGTTAACTTTGCAGGTAACATCAGCTGATAAGAATAGATCTTTATTATTATAGATTTTATGTCGCCCTTTATAAGTCTTTTTCTTTTCTTTTATTTTGATGGTTTTTTCATGATTTTATATTCCTCTGGAAAGTCGCAGTATACCTCAAATTATCAATTTTTTGGGGTTCTACATAGATAGAACGCGGGCACTATAATTCCTAATATCTTTTTATTTACAAATTATTTTCTTACAAATTATAATCTTTGGCAATTAAATGTACCAAACGTCACTCAAAAACTCAAGACATCGGAATAACGAAAACTACATACTACAGTTTTTGAATAAAAAAAAGTTTGGCCTTCTCAGATAAAATAATCTTTGGCAAATTAATGTACTAAAGACTATTTACAAAACTTAAAGTTGAGCAATTATGTTGATTGTCATTTTTTTTATTTCAATGTTTGAATTTCTTGAAAAGTACAATCTACCGCATGTTAATTAGTTTTTGAACATCATCGTCATAGCTATATTTATTTTTACAAGATGTTTGGTCGTCATCGAAATAATAGACTTCGACCGAAGATTATTTACAAACCACAAACCGCCTGTTAATGATTATCAAAAAGCAAAAAAAAAAAAATGGGGAATATGTGCATGGGACACAGATGATGCCATTACCTTCATTTCATGTTTAATGGGAAATAACTCAAAAACAATAAAAGTGACGCTTCCAAATTTTTTCTTTTGTGGTAATAATCATTATGTTCACGTTTCATAAAATTTGGTTGACACAAACTTAAGTTAGAGAATGGAAACGAAAATGTTTATAAGTTTTCCATTTGTTAATATAGTATAACTCTAGAACTGTAAAATTGACGCCTCAAAAATTCAAACTTGATCTATGTTTTAAGGTTATAAGCACTGTGTATAAGTTTCATAAATTTTGGTTGAGACAATTAAAGTTATGGAACGGAACCAAGTTTGGGACGTACGTAGATACGAACAGACGTTCAAGTGTAAAACTGGATGCCACCTTCCATCACGGCGGGCACAACCAAAACCCATTAACTCAAATAAAATATTATGACCATTTGAAATCTGGAACTAAAATTGAATCTTTGTCATCTTATCGTAACTGTTTAAAATATTAATTACATTTTTCTAACCATTTTTTATAACATTTAAAGTGGCACTGTAAGCTGCATATCCTGTCGATGTAAGTTTGAAGATCAAAAACTATCATAAAAATAACAGAATATTGCAATAAAAAAGGATAGAAAACAGGAACAATAATAAACTACTTTTAATCATTAACGATCTGTACGTGGCATTTATTTATTACTAAATTAAGGAAAGTTTAAATCTAATTTAAGTTTTGAAAATTATTTATCTTGGGGGGACTAAAGAAAAAGTAAAATTTTAACCAAATTTCGAATAAGTGCCCATAATCTGGTAATTGAAAAAGGTCGACATTCTGGAATTAAATTAAATCAAAGATTATGTAAATTATGCTCATTGGAAGTTGAAGACGATGTAATAGGAACTTCTCATTTAAACCAAATTAGCTCAAAATTCAAAACTTTTGATCAACTAAAAGTCTGATGACAATTTGTTATGGTTAATGTACTCTGAAGATTGTTATATATATGATCAATTATATACATTAATATGCAACTTAAAGAATGAAAAGTTCAAATTGTTGAATACTTAGTTTGTAAAATAAAATTAGTTGTTTTTACTTGTACTAAAACTAACATTTTTCTAGTTCTGACTTCAGAATTCGCAATTCTTAGCCATAAAAGCGCGAGGTTTGGCTAGCCGCAAAACCAGGTTCAACCCACCATATTTTTCTTAAAATGTCCTGTACCAAGTCAGGAAAATGGCAGTTGTTATCTTATCTGTGTGTTTTTTATTGTCGTTTTATTTTTGTTGCACCGTTGCACTTCAGTGTTTCTATTGTTTCGTTGTTTTTCTCTTATAGTTGATGTGTTTCCTCAGTTTTAGTCTGTAACTCGGATTTGTTTCTCTCAATCGATTTATGACTTTCGAACAGCGGTATACTACTGTTGCCTTTATGTACATTAGAAGCTAAACGCAAATGTGTATATTTATGTCATTTTGTTTTATCGGTCTCGATATTATCATTCTAAAATATAATAGACAAATCAATAAGTAAATAATTTTTGATTAAATGTTCCATAGGATATTCATAGGTTATTATGCATTAAGATTTATCAACAAGTGAAATGACATGTATTATTAAACATAACTGCCTAGTGTCCAAATCACTTTGACAGTTTAAAGTTTAAAGGATTATTGATTGCCTATCCAAAAATTGTGATGTCATGAAAATGTCAGTTTGGAAAAAAACAATGCAACAACACACAAAATGTTATCACAGAGATATGTCTCGCCTTTTTTTATTTTGATTATGCAAATGTTGAATCAAAATAGCAATACTTAAACATCTTACACAAGTTTTATGCAAATATTCAAAGTCAATGAACCATGACTGAGTTACATAGCTAAACAATCTCCATGCAAATGAGATGTGCCAATGCTTATACAACTGCATACCAAATACTATTAAGCATAAGTCGTTCCCAAACCTAAATACAACTATCAATTTGTAAACTATGTAAAAGTTTCAAAGTCAATGAACCATGAAGCGGGGGCGGTGCTATATATTCTCCATGGAAACAAAGCCAAATTATCTTCATGGAAATGAGACATAACAATACTTATGCAACTGCATACCAAATATCATTAACCTAATACTTGTGGTTCCCCATAAACTGACCTAATCACAACTATATAGTAATAACTTCCTGTTGTCTGTAATAGTTACTTGCTATACATCTTATTAGTGCATTCTATTTGAATTTATACTTTGTATGTCCTCGTTTTTCTTTTTTGAATAATGCTTTCCACTCCGTTCAACAAATTACCTCCAATTTTTATTTGGCAATCATGCATTTTTGATACAATTTTGAGGTAAATTTACAATTAATAATGATGCAAAATGTTTCAATAGATAGAGATATTATTATATTTTATATTTTATATTACTGGCCTGTAACGTATAATTGCATTAAACTAAATGGGATATCTTTTAGAAAAGTAATTTCCAAAATGTTTAAGCAAACTAAATAAAATACCGTCATAGATAGATGGTTAATGACAATGCAAGTTGAAACAAAAAAAAAGATCATATACGTTTCCTGCTGAATAATTTAAAGAATACATAAGAATCTGTTTTTTATTAGTGATTTTTCATGTTTTTGTCCTATCTATGAATTTTTTTTCAGATTTTTACTGTATGATTCCGAGACAGTCATGGTACTTCCTTGAATAAATTGATTCAAATTATAACTCTTGTTGTATTCCATTTCATAATCGTAACATATTGTTAAATGAAATGTTATCACCCAACAATTCTGAGTGCTCAATTATTTGGCTTGAAGGAGTACAAGCATAATCCAGTTTGATTGAACTACAGGTGATCCAAATCTCTTGGCTGGAACATTTAGATGAGGGTTTGCTAAAACCTAACGAAAGTCTTTGGTGGCAGTTATTGTAAGCTAGGTTTCATTCTTTTCCTGCCAAGTTTTATGTCAGTTTGCCTTTACAGATATAGTTCTCATATTATTAACCTTAGAGATATACAAAATATTCGATAAAGTATTTGCAATTTATTTGTTATGCACTTTTGCCGTTTCATGCATGTGTTGAATTCGAATGTTACATTGATAGCTCATCACTAGGGTCAAGTAGTATTTTGACAACATAAAACCTTTTTCAACCAACAATTTTACCAATGGACATGTTTTACAATTTTGATAGCGATTTTTGTAGAAACTGCTACATCTCTGTAGCAACACACACACCATAAAAGATCCTAAATACCGTTGTCAAGTTTCTCTGTTTTATAGTATCATGAACTTCATCATTCCTTATATTGACAGTTTTTTATGCCTATAAGTTAATTTTAGTCATGAAAACTTAATAAATTTTATGTTCTTTTTAGAGATCCAATATTGATTTTATTTTGTTGATGATTTTTTTGTGAATAATAGTAAATTTTTTCTTTGTTATTAAAGTATAATTAACATTTCACTGTAAAAATCATTACAACAGGCTTATTTCAAGTGATGAAAATAAATTATGGTCATTCATCTGATTGATATGTTAGAACACACTATTATGTTAGAATTTGAATTGAAATACATGCAGTTTTTCACTGTAAAATGTACTTCATTAATTATTGAATGTGAATGTGTACTAATATTAATCATAGTTCAAGTATACATATTCAGTTTTGTTATATTTTATTTCCAGAAATACAGCAATTGTTTTGTTTACATTTAAATTTATAATGCAATCTTTATACACAATGTTCTATTAAATAAAATATTCATGCTTTTTCTATGTATTTGATTTACTAGTTTAGTTATATGGAAGATGTGAATGGTTAAAGTTCTCAAGTTCATGGGATTTCATATACTAGATATTATTGTTGCTCAAACCAGTTTTGTTTCTTCTTCATTGATTCAGCAATGTAAAACTAGACATTTGAATGGCCAACCTTTAGAAATAAACTTTAAATATCTTTAGTATGTGGACTGCTATCAAACTAGATATTTAGTAACCCAATCTACTACCAGAATTTGGGCCAGTAAGGACTGTGATATTGCTAATTTTAGTGTGTGAACTTTCATTTGCAACTTCTCTTATATGTCTTATTGTATCTATTTGTAACTTGGTACATTGTCCATTGATTTAAATTGTCATGTGTGGAATGGATTATCTATTAAGTTTAATTATTTCAAACCTTATCCTGTGATTGTGGGTTGTTCATCTACTGGCATGTTTAGAGTGTTCAAATATTTAGTTTTCTGTTATGTGCCAAGTCAAAAAAAAGGCTGTTATTATCTGATAGTTTTTTTTCTGAGTGTGTTGCATTGTCGTTTGTTTTTTGTTGCACTTCAGTGTTTGTTTTGATTCATTGTTTTTCCTCTTAAGTCGATGTGTTTCCCTCGGCTTTAGATTGTATCCTGATTTGTTTTCTCTCATCCTATTTATGACTTTTGAAGAGCAGTATTCTTCGGTTGCCTCTATTTAAAGGATGTGAAAGATATAGAGAAATTAGAAACAACAACCAAGTGACATAAAAATTACTGGAAGACAGTATGACAACCATAATTATTGTTCCTGCTCTTTTAAGATTTACATGATGATTTGTCCTCTTATTTTTAGCTCACCTGGCCCAAAGGGCCAAGTGAGCTTTTCTCATCACTTGGCGTCCGTCGTCCATAAACTTGTACAAAAATCTTTTCCTCTGAAACTACTGGGCCAAATTTAACCAAACTTAGCCACAATCATCAATAGGGTATCTTGTTTAATAAAAATTGTGTCCGGTGACCCGGCATACCAACCAAGATGGCCGCCACGGCTAAAAATAGAACAAAGGGGTAAAATGCAGTTTTTGGCTTATAACTCAAAAACCAAAGCATTTAGATCAAATCTGACAAGAGGTAAATGTGTTTATCAGATCAAGATCAATCTGCCCTGAAATTTTCAGATGAATCAGAAAACCCGTTGTTAGGTTGCTTCCCCTGAATTGGTAATTTTAAGTAAATTTTGCTGTTATTGGTTATTATCTTGAACATTATTATAGATAGAGATAAACTGTAAACAGCAAAAAAAGTTTAGCAAAGTAAGATCTACAAATAAGTTAACATTACCAAAATGGTTAATTGACCCCCTAAGGAGTTATTGCCCTTTATAGTAAATTTTTAACAATTTTTGGTAAATCTTAGTAATCTTCTAGAAAAATCTGCTCCTCTGAAACTACTTGGACAAATTAAACCAAACTTGGCCACAATCATCATTAGGGTATTTAGTTTAAAAATTGTGTCCGGTGACCTGGCATACCAACCAAGATGGCCGCCACGGCTTAAAATAGAACAAAGGGGTAAAATGCAGTTTTTGAATTATAACTCAAAAACCAAAGCGTTAAGAGCAAATCTGAGGGGGTTGATATTGTTTATCAGGTCAAGATCTATCTGCCCTGAACTTTTCAGATGAATCGGACAACCCTTTGTTGGGTTGCTGCCCCTGAATTGGTAATTTTGAGGAAACTTTGCTGTTTTTGGTTATTATCGTGAATATTACTATAGATATAGATAAACTGTAAACAGCAATAATGTACAGCAAAGTAAGACCTAAAAAAAAATTCAACATGAACAAAATGGTCAATTGACCCCCAGGGAGTTATTGCCCTTTTTAGTCAATTTTTTACAATTTTCATGAAATTTGTAAATTTTCACTAACATTTTCCACTGAATCTTTTGGACCAAGTTCATTATAGATAGAGATAATTGTAAGCAGCAAGACTGTTTAGAAAAGTAAAATATACAAACACATCCCCATCACCAAAACACAATTTTGTCAAAGATCCATCTGTGTCCTTTGTTTAACATTAACATTGACCAAGGTGAGCGACACAGGCTCTCTCCCCGTCCCCTGAACATAGAAAAAATGATAGTGCGGATCGGGTACCTGTATTATGGACACAATCCTGTATATATCTAGAATAAAAGAAGTCGGTATACAATTACATTAATTTCACGAATTTCATTTTAGCTTATCATGACCCTTTCATGCATATACCCAGAATGTATGTTTAACTATTGATTTTTTGTTTGCGGTTCCATCAGATTTTCAGGAAACAATTCTTGTTTCAATTTATAAGCAATAAGTATGATATTTAGGCTATATGCTGATAGAGGAGCCAGCAATCAAATTAAACTCTCTAAGTTGTATATAAGATTGATTTTTTTTGTAATAGTTGTCATAGAACCCCGTGCTATGCTTGTAGTAACTGCTGTTAGTGGAAAAGTGCAATATTAATGTTTCCGTTTTTCAGTAAAATACAAAATTTTCCTAAGATGCAATTTCTAGATTTTGTAGATTAACTTCGATTCCTGTCTAACAAAGGTAAAATTAACTAAAAAAAATGCAATCAACAAACTTGATTTTTGCATTGAATGTTATTTTTCTGATACTTCTGATAAGTGTTATCATTTATCAACATGTAACTGCAAAAAAGAGAACAACAATGAATCATGTTATACCCTTAACTTGACCGATCCCCTTTTTCCAAAATTTTCAAAGTACCCTTTAATATAGTTTACCCATGTCCCCTTATTTACCTCATCTTTCAGTTAAACATACCGGTAGTTATTTAACAACTGTATACATAATATCTGTGTCAACAGCAATAAAGCTTCACATTTATATATTTTTTGTATATATTTTTATGCAAGTAATGTCCCTTTATCACAGAGATAACCACAGTTAGAGTAGAATATTTGGATTCATATAACAAATATACAATATGTTTATTTACAATATTTACAATAATATCACATTCTTTTCAGCAACCTTCAAATCAGAAGAAGTAATCTTCAACTCTATACTTCTTAGAAAGTAATCTAAATCATTAACTTTTCTACAAAAAATCATCACAAATAACTTAAATACATCATTCAATTCATTTAATCAGTTTATAAACTTTAGATACTTGTCTACTTAATAGATACAAGCTGGAACTAGATTTATGAATATCATTGAAAATTGCTTATTGTAGCTAGGTCAACTTTATTTCAGAATACAGAAATGTAGTACAATATTCTTATTAGATAATAACATTGTTTGTTTACATAATGACATTTTAAATAGGATATTAATAAAATATTAATTTTTATTTAATTGAAATTAATGATTTTTAATCCTGTTAAAACAAACTGTCCGTCTGTCTGATAAAGAATCTAATTTTCATTTACTACATTAAAACCAAAAGAGACACTTACTAAAATGCCAAATTGTTGAATTGATGAACTGGCTTAGGAATTATTCGCTGGTATGGTTTGTGTTGTTCCACTTTTGGCGCTCTACTATTATATGCTTCATTCATGATCCTGTGTTATAAGAACAATCAGTACCATTTCTTTTAATAAATGCTATGAACAGGAAAATAGTCTGAAAATGTTTTTTTGTTTGTAGAGAGAGAGTTGAATGTCAAAATGTAATACAGACCAAGTGACCAGAAATATATTAAGAGATCACTTGGAAATACAAAAAAAAAAATCAAGAAATAGAAACCCTGTTTTTTAATAGTAACACAAGTGCAAAGTTCAATTATACAGATATGGACTTATTTTATTCAAAAAATGCACTCATCTGGTGACATTTTTATAATAATAAAAAAATTTATCAAGGAGGGAAGTGTCTTTATATATACACAGAATTTTATACGATGAAAATTGATTTTATTTGCAGATATGTATCAAAGTACATTTCAATTATTTTATTTTTATTTCACCAAGATTTCCTGAACTAATCACATATTTATCATCATTTCAACTGTCACTTGTCTGCATTATTTTTGTCATCAGAGTTACTACATTAAAACCAAAAGAGACACTTACTAAAATGCCAAATTGTTGAATTGATGAACTGGCTTAGGAATTATTCGCTGGTATGGTTTGTGTTGTTCCACTTTTGGCGCTCTACTATTATATGCTTCATTCATGATCCTGTGTTATAAGAACAATCAGTACCATTTCTTTTAATAAATGCTATGAACAGGAAAATAGTCTGAAAATGTTTTTTTGTTTGTAGAGAGAGAGAGTTGAATTTCAAAATGTAATACAGACCAAGTGACCAGAAATATATTAAGAGATCACTTGGAAATACAAAAAAAAATCAAGAAATAGAAACCCTGTTTTTTAATAGTAACACAAGTGCAAAGTTTAATTATACAGATATGGACTTATTTTATTTAAAAAATGCACTCATCTGGTGACATTTTTATAATAATAAAAAATTTTATCAAGGAGGGAAGTGTCTTTATATATACACAGAATGTTATACGATGAAAATTGATTTTATTTGCAGATATGTATCAAAGTACATTTCAATTATTTTATTTTTATTTCACCAAGATTTCCTGAACTAATCACATATTTATCATCATTTCAACTGTCACTTGTCTGCATTATTTTTGTCATCAGAGTTTATCAACTATAATTTATAAATAGTTTAAGCCATAAAGAGATTACACCAATAGCAGACAACGACACTTCTGTTATTGAATTTGATTGTCAAAATTGTAAAATGAAACATTTCTGTCTAATAATTTTGTTTAAATTGATGAAAATCTATACATTTAAGTTTTGTTGGCCTACATGGACTTTCAAATTGATTGATGTTTCATCGACAACTGTCGTCTTTTTCAAAGTATAAATAAACCGAAGCAATTATAAAATGCAACATTTAACAAATTTTTAATTGAACCATGATATATGAGGTATTTGGACTATTTAAGCTTAATGCAATTTGTTTCCAACAATGTATTTCTTGACACCATACTGCAATCACTTTTTGTTAGATAATAGAGTAAGTTTAGATCATTGATTTTTGATTATTTGTAGGCAGATTTTTGTTTAAAGGCTTCAAGTACAGTAGTCTTGTTATTCAATATGAATGTTACTATAGTTTATTCCCTTGAAAGACAAAACAGTTAGATAAATATTATCAATAACTTTTCGTTTAAAAATTGAAAATTACAACATATGCAATTTATGGCAGCATTTTTAAAAAACAATTTCATCTCTCCAAGTCTTTCAACAATATAAATTATTCTGCTCTCTGTCTTATTATCTTCACCAATGTCCTCGTCTCCATCTTGAATCAATAAGAAGCATCTACCCCATGTCCATCTGATAACTGGAAAAACTGAGCATGCTTAGCACCATCAATTATGATAGAAAGAAAGTTATACATTAAGTAAACACCTTGATTCACAAGGAGTTTATACTTGGTCCACTTTTATAAAAGATTTAACACAAGAAATGAATATTGATATACAAAAAGTAATGTACTGTCAAAATATGGAAGAAGTTGACAAACTAAAGACTTGGATTAAGAATATTACAAGTAAATTTTATTCAGAACTACTGAAAAATAAAACAAATAGTTTGGGGACGAAAATAACATACTTTTTCTTTACAAGAATATTAAAGTCAAACAAGAACAGGAATTTTATCTAAAATATAAAAATTTTGAAACTAGACGTTTATTTACAAAAAAATAGAATTAGAGACCATAATTTGCTCATTGAGAAGAGCAGATATCTAAAAATACCTCAAAACAATAGAACATGTCTAACTTGTAAAACCTTAGAAGATGAAAATCACTTTCTCCTCCACTGTCAAATTAATAATGTTTTACGTATAAAACTTTTTAATGACATGGCATTAGATAATTCTATGTTTCCAAATCTATCTGATACACAAAAACTAGTATTCCTACTAAATCCTTCTAATATAAACCAAGTGAAAAAACAGGTTTCTTTAGAAAACAGTCTTTAGAGCTGAGGACAGCGGACTCTTAGTTAGTTTTACTTGTATATATATAGATATGTGTGTGTTCAACTCAGTTATTTTATTGTTGTTGTTACTTTTGTTTATGTCACAAGTATAATGTTACTTATATGACAAATAAATATTATTTCGTGATGGGACTTCCTTTTACTCATGGTAGATATGGGTACTAGAGCGCCATCTATCAAGAAATTAGGTCTATCTACCATCTATCTAGGCTGTCATAATGAAATCTCCTCTCCTCTTGCATCCATCCAATTTACAAGCTTACCATAACTTTCCTGACATTTAAAAGATGTTCAATCATTTTAAACTCATTTTAAACCAGATCTTGCATATCATAATTAAACAAGTGAGTTAGTTCCCTTTTTGTACAACAAAATTGAGAATAATCTAATTCCACAAAATTGTCCAAGTTTGGTAAAAATCCATATAGTTTCTGAATCTAATAAATGTTTAAAAACTTTAACTGTAGATCGAATGTAATGTTAACTGGAAGAAAACAACATTTCCTTCTAGATACTAGCTTTTCTTCATAAACAAGCTTCTGTCCAAGTTTGATTCAAATGCAAAATAGTATAGAAAATTATTAAAATTTAAAAAAAAAAATAACCACAAAGTGAATGTTATATTTCCCTGCAAAATTAGTTAGTCCATTTTAAAGTAAAATATGAAAAATGATTTTTTTTTTTTTACAAAATTTACTTCTTGATACTATCTTATGATCATAAAGAAGCTTCTGTCTAAGTTTGGTTCAAATTCAAAATAGTATAAGAAAGTTATTAAAATTTTAAAAACTATAACCAGAATGTTATATTTCCCTGCAGAATAACTAAGTCCATTTAACAGTAAGATATGACTTTGGTAAGTGTCGTGAGAGTATATGTTGAGTTTCGAAGTGAATTGTCAATACCGAATTCGTTTATCAAGCAGTTAATGTAATTAGTTTTAAATACAAAAACGATGTTGTTTTGGACTTTATCTGAAGGGATTACAACATATTAGTCATGGAGGTAGGGTATGTGTTTTGCAACATTTGGGTTTTTAAGATTAACGTAGCATCGGCGTTGATAGACCCATTCAGTTTCTCAATTCTGATGTGCATCAACGACCTCACAGCCTCAATCCATTTGGAAAGAGTGTCTCATCTTCCCTCTCGCGCTTAGCCCATTACCTGGCACAATCCTCAACTGAATCCACCATCATTTTGTAATTCAAAATGATGAATTTAGGCTCATGATATTTCGAACCTTTCGATAACACATTTCGCAGGGAAGTGTTATTGACAATGTTGAGGTCACCAGTAATAACGTGGCTCGCCGGATTATATGTGAAGTGGGAACTAGCACAAGTGCAATTAGCATGTTTAGACTTGAAGTCGTCAATATTGAGATCCTGCAAAACGTGTTTGTAAAAGGGATCTTTCGTAATATTTCTTCCTGCAGACGTCGCTGGTGTTCCATAAGTGGTTATCGGAAACGTTTAATCACTTTGACGCTTGAATCACATTACGTTGCAAATGTTTACATTAGTAACCATAATCGACACTAGTCGCCAATACTACCAAACTTTGCTTCAAAATAGAATTGTTTTTTCTCGGCTGCAATTACACTGAAGGAGGGCCACATTTTCCCCATAACGACCATGAAATTCTTTTGAAATGGACAGAAGGCATCAAGAGAGTTGATCCACCAATAAAAAATATAGGGAAATCGGGTAGAAAATTCGAACACGTTTGCCATATATGTCATATATAACCAGTTGATAACCATGTCATGCTAGGATATTACAGGATTTTGTTATTATATATTTATATTTTTCTTTTATTTAATAGTAAATTATTTAACTTCTTGTTTCATTTATTCTCGAGTAAACAGCTCAATTGACAGTTTTGATATTAAAAATAGGGGAATGACACACGGATTTATTTTTGTCTTCAAATATTCCCTCACACTGCGTTAGTTTTTCCCTAATCTTCATTTTTTCAACACTTTACTTTTGTTTGCAATGTAAATAAGAATATTTCTAGACCATAATAGTTATGTTTTGCACTTTTAAATTATAGCAGGTGAAATATATTACCTTGACAAACCAAATGATGAAAAATATTATAGAAATATCTCAAATGTATATGTCTTTAAAGTATTTTCAAAAAAAAATATGATTCTTTTAAAACATCATTAAAATGTTACTGGTTTCGGACACCTCTGAGTGTTTGTAAAATGTCTTATAAAGGATCAGGGAATTTCTATACTAACTTTGTTAGTATTAAAAGTCCCTGAAAGGATTTAAATGTGTTTTTTTCCCATCAAATATGCATGAAACATGTTCAAAACATAAAAAAAAATCATTTCAGCAGAATAAAATGTTCAAGAAATATTTTATAAAAAAAGTTTCATCAATCTTGATGTTTTCTAATATCATCCTTCAAGTCACAGGCACCTGTCTCTGAAAAAAAATCCTATGACGAAATTTTGTTATATGCCGATTTCTCGACTGTCAACCCCACTGAAACTTGTTATGTCTTAAATCTAAATTGATTTATCTTGACAATGGTGTATAAGCAACCTACTCTTGTAGTTGGAATCATCCGTAACAATCCTACCCAAGCGGGGGCGGATCTAGCTATTTTAAAAAGGGGGGTCCCAACCCTGGACAAGGAGGGGGGGGGGTTCCAACTTCATATCCCCATTTAAATGCATAGATCGTCCAAATAAAAGGGGTGTTCCAACCCCTATAAACCCTCCACCTGGATCCGCCACTGCGGCAAATACGTCAATTGTAGTTATTTCGTCTACCGACGCAAAATAGGAAATACTCGTCTCGCGGTAAATGATTAATTATTAAACTTGTTTCAAAAAAAAATGTTAGTTTTTGTCTGAATAGAACTTATCACCCAGTTAGTATCTTGACTTTTTTTTTTGCTTCTGTAAAGAAAATGTTAAAAAAAATAGCCCGATTCAGTATGTGTTTTCAAAGAAAACTGTTCAATTTAATACATTGGTTTCATAAAAAAATGTATATCGAAAAGCGTCATCTAATCAGTGTGACTAAATTCAGAAGCAATAGTTGTTGCTACATGTATTAGATATACATGTACATATGTGGTGTTTAGGGTGTATTATTATCATATGAGTCTATAACGATAGAGTTCATCATATTTTATTTTGAATTATTTATCTACTTCTGCATATCATGAATCTAGGCTCTTCTAATTGATCCTACAAAAGATAAAAAAAAAAAAATATTAAATCAAATACAGTTAGGAAAAATCTCATTGTACTAGTCAGCTATACAAGGTCACAACGCTAAACACAGCATACTTGATATATGCTACAATCATGACAATGTTTGTCTTAATTTAAGACTCTCTCAAGGCAAAACAATAAAGGAGAAAATCTATGATCCAAGTTCTAATACATTATTTGTTGGAAGCTTAATGTCCAGTGACAAATATTTAATGCATGTTCCGTTCAAAGATTAAATAAACAAGCTATTTATAAAAAGATTATTTTTAAGTTTTTTTTAAACATGCAGGTATGATAATGTATGTAAAATTATGAAATTTATTACTTTTTTCTTTAAAGTTATGAAAATTTTCTCCCTGTCGGGAAGTTCTTATTATAAAGATTTTTTTTTATCAAACCTAAAGGATGATATTTCAATAGCCATTGAAACTACAGAGATATTACCCTTTGAAGTACTTGAGAAACCTTTTCCTCTAGAGTTTATTAGTTTGGAAAACTATTTAGAGTCTAATAAGATTATACGCCAAGAACAGACAGAATTCAAAAAAGGGAGTAGAACTATATCAGACATTTCTAAGTTTAAAAAAATATTTAGTTGGATTAGTTTTCATAATCATTTGCTAATCACTTATTCAGAATTTGAAATTATTCCAGAATTAAATTATTCCTTTAATTGCAAATAAAATTTCTTTATAAAAAGTTCTGATGATACAATCTTTTGAAATTTAAAAAAAATACCCAGTTCATGTTATATTTTAAAAGTTCGGGTGTTTTGAAGCTTGGGGTTTCGGGATTGGTCCTTTCGGGGTCGGACTGGGAATTCCTTTTTCGAATTCGAGTTTCGAGAAGTCGGTATTTAAATTTCTTTAAATTCGGGACATCGGGATTTCATGTTCTTAAGCCCTGAATCAGGACCCCTCCGACCCCCCCCCCCCCCCGTATATGTATGTACAGTGGGTTTTTTTAAAAATTTGTTTAACTTGAGGGTACAGTACATGTACTATGTATTAGTCACTTGGTATTTCTCACTCTTAACATTTTATATAAAATTGCATAACAAAAGATTATTTGGGGGATATTTCTAATTTGATTTTACGCAATTTGCATTGGTACCAATATCAGACTAATTGTTTGTTTATTTTGTTTTTGAGCATTTTTCATTTTCTTAGATAAACATAAATATTTTTTCTTTTGAAACATTTGCTCTATATATATATCTTTATTTCAATCAAATTAAATTGTTAGAAAAGAATGTGTTCACATCAGAAGAAAATCCAAAAAATGAAGACAGAACTATGACAAATTAAACAATTATTCTTTATATACTATTCTGTGTTTTTCGACACATTATTTGCAAAAAATGCAACCACAAATGCCTCAAATAAACGTGTTTTTATATCACAGAAATAAATAGCCAAAAAATATAGGTGACTAAAACTTTTTGGCCATGTACCACTTGCGGATCAAAGGGGAGGGGGTCCGGTGGTTGGAACCCCCTTTTTTGGTCGATCAATGCATTTGGATGGTTGAATGGGGACATGTGGTTGGAACCCCTCCTCCCCCTTTATCCTGGGTTGGACACCCCCTTTTCAAATGGCTGGATTCGCCTCTGATGTACAGTCAGTAGACAAAAGTGAGTTTCCACTCAAAAAAATATCCCATCTGATCATTACAACTAAAAATTAAAATCAACATTTTTCAAAAAAAATATTATCAAGTGACTTTTTGAGCGATTTTTATAAAATAGATACCAAAGGATGAAGAAATGTCTGAATTTGTTTTGTTTATTTGGACTAAAATTTTGTGAAGGATGTTTTCATTTTCCGATGGGTAAAGCACAAACGCTAATTCTAGCGGTTCTAATTTGGATAAAATGCAAAGCAAATTTTCGAGAAATATTTTTCTTTGTGTTCACCTTGTCAGAAAATTAAAATGAGCCTGAATAATAGCATGGCCAAATATACATAAAAACTTCAAACATTTCTACATCTTACGGTATTTATTTTATATAAAAAAAAGTTGTGTAATTCTTTGGTAATACTTTCGTTTTTGAAAAATATTGATTTTAGTCGAAATTGATAGGATTTTTTTTTTAGTGGGAACTCAATATTTTTTCCCCACTGATACGGTAGCGGCGTTTCCGCTTTATAAGAGTTTGTTAGTGAGCCCTATTGAAAATTGTAGTGCAATAGGTTTGATGTAGGTATAAGAAATGTTTGGTACTGACTGACCCAATGAAATAAGGAGGTATTTTCGACTTAACTTATTTATGATGAAGGATATTGCCTCAGTTGACGCCATCGAGAACTTTGTTGGCAAAGGAAAGATTTGAAAGGAAAGGACTAGTTTGAAAAGTCTGTGACTCGCATTACTAGTATTTAAAATGACGGCTGTAAGTTTGTATTGGTTTGCATGAGGGTTTTTTATTTACATTATCATTCCGTGAATTGAATCGATTAGAAAATATTCGTGGAAAGAAAAGCGTTCGTATTCATTGAATAAAAATCCTCGACCGTTTTAGACGTTATGGATTTGAAAAAAATATTATTAAAAATCGTCAACTCCAAGGTAAGAGACCAGATATTACAAAATGATTGAATATTTTCGTTGTTTTCTCATTGCCATGGTGTATTTGACGTTCCTTGATATGGTTCTTAATGACCATGACCATTAAGGTCTTCTCCCTTTTAACGGTCAATTCATTCTAAATGGTTTGAATACACGGCATATAGAAAATAAATGTATGTTAGAAGATTAAAGATGATTGGTTTTCATTACATGAGAACCAAACTACAAAATCGATTAATCGTCATTTGATCAGCATACAATATGTATATCAGCCTTTTTGATAGTTTTTATTTCAAAGTTATACCAATAACAGTAAAATGATTAATAAGCAATCTTACTTGAATGGTTAAAAATAGCTTTTTTTTTGCACTTACTTCCTCTTTCTTCACGTTTCTTATGAAGAACCTCTTTCAATGTATCTTCGACTTATCGGTTATCCGGATAAGCTTGTTACACTTCTGAAGTACTTGAATCGACGCTTCAAGAAGCTTCATAGCTCTAGCGGGCCTTTAACTGTCAATATATTCCACGGCTCTTTCAGTTTATTTTAAATTTATGAGTTTGACTGTCCCTTTGGTATCTTTCGTCTCTCTTTTTCAATACTGTCTACTATGTCAGAATTCAATTTAAATTGTTTCTGATTTCCTTTGAAATGAAACGTGGTCTTAACTTCCTTCACCTTCTTAGCCAGAAGTGAAGACTGTGAGTTTTGTTGTTCGAGTTTCTTTCGATACCAGCCACCTTGCTGTTCATGTTTTGAACAAGGACAACAAATCTACATAAGTAACTTCTTCGTCAGAATTTCTTTCTTGTTCAACGGTCTCCTTACTAGGTACTTAACTGTCAGACATAATAACTCTTCCTATACTCAAATACACACTACTCGTTAGATGGTCTCCACCCTTGTTGATAACATTTCTGGTGCACGCACAACTTTAAATATCAACGGAACTCTTAACTCTTTTATTATTCAAATAAGCTCGCTACCTGACCTCGAAAATGCATACGCCTGTCGTACATAAATATATATATATAAGATATAAACAATATAATATAATATCATATTTTTACGTAAGCAGCTAGGCCTTAGATTCAATTCTTTTTTTATTTACTTTTTTCATTCTTTTGACATATAATAAATAGCATAAACCTTATTAATTTTCATGATAATAACAATGTGAAATGGAGAAGTCATGAGAAAGCAGAACAGCATTTCAAGGCAATAGTCATCATTTCAAAAATTTAAAAACATTGTTACGTCGTCTTTGTATTAGATGTAATCTACTCATGTCTGAGTTGCCTAAGCAACGAAGATATAAGAGATGACTACATCTTTTTAACTAAGAAATAATAAATAATGATTTTAGCTTTTTTCTTGTTCTAAACTGATAAAACAGGAAAAGTGTCATTATCTTTATTTTTTCAGACGAAGTAAAACTTTCAGAAGATGTTTCATAGTTATGAATTTCGGAATGCAATTTTAATTGCGTCTTTGTTTCTGTCATTTATTGTTACCTTATCACTGTTTTTGTATGGCAATATCACGGGTGTGATTCGGTATAACGAGAGAAATGATCGTGAAAGAATAACTAACGGCGGTCAAGTATTGAGAGACGATCGTGAAATCTCTGGTAACGGATCGTGAAAGACATTTAATCGAGAAGACATATGAAAGATCAATAAATATTCTTATTTAATTAATTACACAGACAAATTAACGACAAAATAAAACTGTCTGTCTAAATGGTTCAACATTATGATCAGTATGTGAGAATATCCAGTTTTAAAAGTACATAGTTATTACAAAACAACAAAGGGCAGATTGTTTCTTGACATTTCAATGACATAAAAAAAATGTAAACAAACATGATTTTTTCACAAATTCGACTAGAAAAACTACTTTATAGGATTCATTTGAATTAATCAAATAGTTCTCATAGTTGTTTTGTATAAACATAATCTTAAACTTGGTAAATGAAGAACTATTTACACAAAAATTGATTTTTCGGATCGTGAAAGATCGCGTACCGCATGTTTGAAGATCGTGAATAATTCTTCAATTATTTCATAATTAATATCTGTTATTGGTATTGAGAAAAGCTAGATAGGTCAACATCCTCAATAAGTTTAAGCATTTCAGAGTATTAATATTTTCAGAAAATGAAATGTATAAATAGTTGGATGATTGTAGGATGAAGCTTTTTATTGTCATGCGAAGTACTCACTTATCACGAGTTATAAAATACCCACATTTTGTATATTGGATCCAGATCTGGATACATGTTCGCCAGACAGGATTCACCTGACCCCGAATTTGCTTCATTTCATGGATGAAGATTCATTTTGTGGTCAAGTCCGTATCGCGGATTCGTTAAGCTTTATGGTAACTGTTTGTTGTTATGATTGTAAGGTGTACATTTTCGACTTCTGCAAGGTTTCAAATAACATCAAACTCATTAGCATGCATCATTCGGCAATGTTCGTTTCATGTTGTTCAGCCTTTGGGATATATACCTGTATGCTATAGCGCCAAGGTATTTCGTGTATGGTGTACATATCTGTCTGCGTGTTTCATATATGACCATGATGACGTCAATTGTATTTGATATATTGAATGATATTACGATGTCTATGTCTGGCTGTCGGTCAAGGTTCACATACTTTTGACCTTATTTTACGAATTAATGGGCCAATCATTACTTCTACATTTGTCAGATTCTAACAAATACCAAAATTTATGACAAACGCGATGATTTTAATTTTCCTATAGTCAACTTTCCATATGGATTATATGTGTCTGATACGTTACTCTAGAGCTTGCTCAAAGTACGTTGATTTTGTTGAACGAGGAATACAGCTTTCTCAAAAGTTGCTAAGACAGGACAATGAATCAATCAAATTTAGATCATCACTCAAGATATTTTACGGTCGCCATCATGAGCTGATTGGCCATTATGACAAAAGTGTGTCAGAAATTATATCTGATATTCTGCCTCAGTCATAATAACCTTCCATCATTTACAAACTGAACAAAGAAATAACACGACGGGTATCGTTTACGGTGCAGGAAATGCTTACTCTTCCGTAGCACCTGATTTACTTCCGGTTTTTAGCGGAGTTCGTGTTGTTTATTAATTATTATTTATAACTGTTGATGTAAATGTCATTTAGTTTTGTGAGTCTTTGTTTACTCTTTGGTTTTGGTTGTTTTTTTCTTCTAAGGCACTGTCAGGATCGAGATACATTTATTTGGTGTAAGGAATATTTATAGAAATCTGTATAGCATGGTTCATCTGACCTTGAACTCTTTTAATGAACCATTTACAATCTTAAGCCCATTTGACACTTCTAGTAAAACCCTTGATATTATAGACGTTCAACAAATATACTATCATGTGTAAAGCAGACGAGACATTACAGCATTTGCGCTCTGGTATTCTATAGTCTGTAGTATATATTGAAATCAATCCACATCTGCGTTGTATATAAAGAACTTAAAAAAGTACTGTTGCATAAAATGTTGGTTATCGTTCAATCTCAAATTTCTTATGAAAGATGCTGTTTTTTTTTTATTGTTTCATGGATATCATTTTGGTTTAAACGTTGCATATCCATATCATTTGCTAAATAGTGTCGGTCTGCCTGAATAGCGCTCGACCGATTTTCGTAGCTGAATAATTCACACTTATTTAGACACGTTTTTGGTTGTTGTTTTTGGGTGAAGTGTTGAATAGAAAATAAAAACAATAGCTATAGGTTGCATTTCTTAAAATATTGACAATGCAATTTCCCATAGGAACTCCTTTTACGGCTAAAACTGTACAACGTTTTAAGAAATTTGGATTTTTTTTTATCCTAGAATTCAAAGTTCATATCCACTACAATGTTTTTTAAAGGTCAACATATAGTGCTGTGTTTGGTGTGAGAAACAGTTGTATTTACAAAGTGCAATCTATAATGTTCATCTTTATCAAAATAATTACAGGCTTCAACCAGTTGCAGCTTTATTAAATGGTAAAAGAAATACTGAATTCTGATAACTAGTATTAAGTCTGGTCACGCATTATCTTTCACGATCAAAATAATGCGTTGCCTGATCTTTCACGATCAAGTTTGATGGAAAATCAACAAATTCAAGGTTTTCATATACAAATTAATGCTTTTTAGGGAAGAACATACTTTAATTTTAGTGTACTATCAGATACACCAAAGATTAGATTTCAAATATATCTTGATAAACTGAAATATGACCATTATAGGTAAATAAAAAGCATGTTGTTTGTAATTAATTTCATAGACATGCATTGCGCCTTTTGTGTTTTTGTCATAAAGTACTGCATATTTTCTTTATCTTATTTCACAGTTATGTTATGGAAGTTAAACTATTTTGACAGACATATTTTTTTTGTTCGGATTTTTTGTGCGTTTTGAAAATTGAGCCATTTTTCAAAGATTCTGAACTAGAATTAACATTATATGTCTTTCACGATCGTCTCTCAATAGTTGACCGCCGTTAGATATTCTTTCACGATAATTTCTCTCGTTATACCGAATGCCACCAGTGAATATGTATCTTTGTACAATCTTGTATTTTTCTGGTTTAATTGTCAAAACCTGAACCTTTTGATGATAAATGATAACACTTCTATGTAGGTATACAATGTACATATAATCTGAAAACAGGTGATTTTGTAATTAAACCAACATAAACATAAGAAGATGTGGTATGGTTGCCAATGAGATAAATATCCACCAAAGTTTAGATAAATAGATAAACGTATATATCCGAAGTAACGTGAAAATGTCTATACTATCGTTTGTGTTCTTCACAAAATATCGAAAATTATTTTTTATCCAAAGGGTGATCTTGTAAACAGGTAAATCAAAGAAAATACATTTGTGTGACAAGAAGGAAAAGGTATATATATATAGCTGATCGAAAGATCACACGAATACTAGACCTAGAAAGACGAACGCCACATATGACTTGGTCAATGTTCCGGACTCATGTAAAATACCGGTACTGGTGTTATAGCTTTTAATGTACAAATATCAGTTGCATATGGCATGTTCTCTCTTTAGTTGCTTATTTCAAATTATGTATTGCATTTGAATCACGTTTGCCTAATTTTGTTGCATTATATAGTGTTAAGCATGTTTTTATTCTCCGTTCATTATTATTATATAATTATGAGATTTTTTACGAGATTTAATTGAATAAAATATACCTGTACTTATACTATAGGATTTGTTATTATCAATAACAATAGGCCAACATACTTTTTCCACGTCGCAGTTTAAATGCGTCACTTCAAACCTCCTCAAGGATATCAGAATCAACTGGTGAAAACGTGTATTCTATTACTAAAGAAAAGTTGGTGTTAGAATGAGGTAGGTGCCGTGTAATAAAGATATTCGTACCACAATTTTGATACTTGACTTCCTGTTGCACATACAAATTAAAACATGGAACCATCTTAGTCACTGTTGACATTGGTCTGAAAAAGTGTATCATAATGACATTTTATAATGGATTTCCAAATAAAGGCTTTGTCGTTTCACTTTTTTAAAAGGATTAACAAAAACATTAAGTTAGAATTGACCAACTGTAAAACAAATTGAACCCATTGATAGAGAATGTCCATAAGTATAAATATCTATTAGAACCAAGAAGGGCGGTGCGTAATGAAGATATTCTAGCCATTCATTTTCAATCATTAAAAGTTTTTCTGGTTTTTTTTTAAGACTTGAAATACATTATCCAGGGATAAACGGTGGACTCTATTATAAAAAAATCTATTTTTTTCCATACATAAGTTATACATTCATATTAATTACACAGATTGACTTTGCGTATAAAATGTTCACAATATTCTACAGTAAATAAAATACATCAAAAGTCCCCCAAAACACACTACAATCTACACAATAATTTACCTTTACTTATATAATTGGCATTTAATTTTTTGTACTTTTAACACCTGGATTACATTGTTATGTGTCGGTCAGTGATTTTATAGGTCACATGCTCGACCTTGTAAATGCGTGTATTGTATATTTCTATCGTTGGATATATTATGTTCTAAAAAGGAAAAGAAAGTAAGTACAAATTATTTCGTCACTTACTAATGTATAAGATTTATTATAAGTTTTATTTCAGCTGCAAAATTTTCTTTTTTGGATGATAATGATTTGTACATAGATTCAATTAAACTTCCCAGTTCCCGTTTTGCATATGCTATCTATTGACTGGAGGTAAAACTTTTAGACTGATATTTGATTATTTTCCTACATTTCCAAATAATCCATTTAACTGTATTCATAATCGTATTAGTTATGACATTGTACTTTTTGTTGTAATCGTACATTCCTAGTATGATAAGTTCTTCGCTCAATGGAATATATACTGTGTTATTTAGTACATTATATGTTTTAAGCGCATCAAAAATGTGTTCCCATACAACCATTATAATGTTACAGCTGTGAAAAATGTGTGTGAGAGTTTCGTTTTCTGTTTTACCAAAATGGCATTTGCCATTATTTGATTTGCCCATTCTAAATAGTTTTTGCTCCGTATAGATAATGTTATGAACAATTTTTCAGCTAATTTGATTTGCTTTCCTAGAGGACATACTTTTATTTAAATTTTATCCAGATCTTTTTTCCACGGTAATTCCGAATTATACTGAATATTCCATTTTATTTGACAGTTTGGAACTATATCTAAATTTAACGAATATTGGATTAATTTCAAAGATATCTCACTTGGGATTACTACTTTATTCTGTCTATCGTAAAATTCAAATGTATTTTTAATGTAATAACCATTTTTGGGGGGTTCTGGATCAACGTGGACTTTTTAAGTCTGTCTTTGAACAATTCAGGTATAGCTAATTTCAGCCTTGCCCATTCCGAGATCCAGTTTCTCTTATCTTTAAGAGTATTGTATATAAAGTTGTCGCTTTTGATGTCTTTCGTTTCTTCATCCCAAATATCTTTTATTGTATGAATTCCACTTTTTCCGAAGTTGGCGAAAAAAATAGGTTTTTTATTGTATTGAATTTTTATGTTTCCAAAAAGTTGTTGGTTTAGGATATCGTTTTCATTTACTGGACTTTGTATACTTAAAAATTTTGACCACGTTTTAATTAACTCAAGATAGTATTTTGGAAAATTTTCTATTTGCAATCCTCGTATGTCCGAACAGTTTGCTAAAAAATTATTACAATTATATTTGATATCAAACTTCTGAAGCCACCATTTGGCTATTGTGTTCCAGTTATAGGTTTTTGATCTTAAAATCTTTTGCATACTTTTGATTTGTTTGGATTTAATGAACGAGTCTATATTGATCATACCAATCCCCCTTCCTCTAACGGTAAGCAACACACGTCCCTTTTTATTAAATTTACTTTCCCCTCCCATATAAAATTCCACATGACATTGTTTATTTCTTTTTTTATATTTTTCAGGTATAACTAGCATTTCGATTTCATACCCTATTTTAGATATGATCAATGATTTTGATCATTAAAAGTTGATGAACCGTTGTCTTCTATTAACGCATAATTGTTCGCAAAAACTGGCTCAAAGCCGTATAAGCAGAACGCGGTCAGACAGTCAGCCAATGCTAATCCTTGCATAAGAACTGTTGCATGTGTTTTGATCTTCTTCGAGAATAAAAAACAAAACAAAAAGAAGTTCAATGCAATAGCTATGTAAGATACTATTGGCCCGACAATAATGTTCAGGCTATATGGAATTCTTGAATACAGAACGAAAAACATATTTCTTAAAATATCCCACAATTGTTGAATAAAATAAAACAAATGGCGTATGGCTACTTGAATCCTGAAAATGGTTTTCAATTCTCTCGTTAATATTCATTACTTGGTATAGAAATGACAAATTAAAATTTGTCAATGCCATTTGAAATAATATGCATAATAAAAGTCAAACAAATGTCATCCTTGTTTATGGAAATAGAGTAATGGGATAAGCAGACATAACAAATCGAACGGGGGCCAACAGCTTTGAATGGAGAATAAATGGACATATTCGAACAATATACATAAAACACTAAGATACAAAGATTTTTTCATCCCCAATCAGACAACTATAAACTGATGTAATTTCTTCATTCCAATTTTGAATTTTATAAATGAGGTACTAAAAGAAAGAAGAAAGATTAATCTTTCAAATGGTGATAATTTCATTGTGACATAATTATTATGTAATTAGTTGCTATATTGTGATGTCCACACATGAATGAAATTAGCTTCTTTGTTATGTATAGCATCACAAAATATTTTATAGATTCTTGTACAACACAGTTTGACCTCCAAAACAGTGTCTTAGATTTTTCCTATTGTATTTCATTCTCTCATTAACCTCCATTGAAGTTTGCAACCTCAATTCATAAGAGATCACTAAATTTAATTGGGTATAAAATTTGTTCTATTGATGTTTTTGGAAATCTGAGACACGGTTTTGAAGATAGCTGGTCAAGGAACAACATGTGTGAAAATCATTCAAATAGGGGCACCCATCTAGGAGCTAATTTCATTTAAAGCTACATTTGTTATGACAAAAATGAATGTGTCACAATTGAATAAATACGAATTTTCCTACTTGTTCACCATTAACTTCAAAATAAATCACACATGTACCATGGGGATACTTCAGGATTGGCCTTTAATCATAAATCAATTAGGTTTTGACCAGTAAGAAAGCATTCCATTTCAGCAATTCTAAATATATAAAGAAAATGCACACCCTATGCAACAAAAATCAGATCTGGCGGGATATGTTATATTAGTGACCTTGCTGAAAGTCAGTTGCTACAGATATGGTCATAATACCGCCCATTATGATAAACCTTTACTATTAATGATCTCAGAAGTTTAATCACACATTGCATTTACTTTCTTCAATATGGATTTTATTCATTTAGTACATAAAATAATATGTTTTGATTTTTGCATTGTTACAAAAAGTAAGTAATGCATGTGTACACAAAAAGATTAGTTGGTCCGTCTAGAGGAACCAAATGGGGGATTTCTAATATTGTATACAATGACAATATGGTGTTTTACACAAAGTACATTTTTTTCATTTTTGCAGTTTGATAATGAAATATTCAATTTGTATTTTCTTTTAAAAAGAATTCATATTTCAACATTCCCCTTAAGAAATTCTAGTATAAACATCAGAAACATTAATGGTTGTACAATTATATTTGTTTAATATCTGTAAATTTATATTTTGATTCCCTCTATATGTTTTTTTTTTCTCCTGGCAGCTCCAATAAAGAAATGTATTTTTATTTGGAATTCAATGACTTTCCATAAATCCCTAATCCATCTCTTTTTCCTAACTATTATTATATATAATATTTTATACGTAAAAACTGGTTGTATGATACTGTTAAATAAAGATTAACTGACCAGTTCAGACAGACAAGGTATGCTACTGTACAGAATTCTCCAAAAGCTCTAAATTATAAATTATTCAAAAATAGTATAAATTTCGAAACCTACTTTGATATTTTAGATGACAAAAATATTGCTTCTTTTGTAGATTTAGAACGTTGAGCACAAAAATTCCTATCGAAATTGGTAGATGGCAAAACATTAAGAGAAAAAATCGTATTTGTACTTTGTGCAATTCCGGTGACATTGGCGACGAGTTCCATTATATTATAGAATGCTCGGCAATAGACGATAGTAGACAACTGCTACTAAAGCATCATTTAAACAGACCAAATATTTTAAAATTTCAAGGTCTAATGAATAGTAGCAACCCGTCTGAACTAAACAATCTGTGCAAGTTCATAAGAATTATTATTAAATGCCTAGAATCTCCTGGGTAATCACTTTATGTCTCTATTTTACATTTGTTTTTAACATTTATACTATGTTAATTTATTTGTATATGTCTCTGTACCATTGTACTTTGGTTTATGAGAATAAAGATATATATTTTTATTGCTGGTCAGTGGTCATAAAGCTATCAAATGATTCTATTGATTAACCACAAAGTGCTGCCCACATGTTTTTATCTTGTATCAGTCAGACACGTGCATTTGTTTATAAACTTATTATCATCAAAACTCATTAACATTGCAAGATATGTAAATATTTTTTTCTTCTGTGGTTTTGGAATATTTGAAAAGAAGTAACAAAAACAGCTGAAAATGAAGTTTTGATAAATTTTAGTTGCTTTTGTATTGTGCTACCTTAAATCAATGTTTTCTGTTGTCAACTACATTTTGAAATGCAAACTCCAAACCTCCGTTCGACAGATGTTGTATGAACAGTATACAAATTGATCGACATAATAGAAAAGTTGACTTTATAAAAGTTTCTGCTTTGCCCACTTTCATTATTTAGAAATAAAAAGTTGTAATTGTTATTGAAAGTTCTATCGAATTTTAAGTGATTTGATACAGAAAAATGTATCAAAATGACGTATTTTGTTTATGAATTTGATATACCGTGGCCATATTACATTTCTATAGAATAAAAGAATAATAGAATAACACAGATACATTCAAAACCCAGTTTATGTAAAATTTACCAAAATTATGAAGACTTAATTTTAATACACATACGAGATATCATGTGTCATAATAAATTGTATCTCGGTTGATAAATTATATCTCGGTGAGCAATTAAAAAAATTCTTGATAATTAGACTGTTTTATCATTTTTCAATCTTATCTGGTATGGAAAAATTAACTGCGACAAAAAATGGAATTTTTAAGATTTTTTTACAGTCAAAGGTACAATAACCACAATAGAAACATAAGATAAAAAGAAATAATGTAAATGCTATTTTTAAATTGCCATTGACAACAGTAAACGCTGACTTTAAATTTTTTTTTTTGAAGAATCATGTTTGGAAATACTTCTTGAAGTTTACTTGCTATGGAAATATTTGATCACATTTAAGGTAAAAAAGATATATTACAAATTATAACAGGGTATAAGTGTTTCCCGTTTACATCAATGGTAAGTATCTATAAGATTAATCAATGACATATCACGTGACCTGATTTATCTAAAAATTTAAACGTTCTTCATTCTAGTGTATGTGATTGATTTTGCTAAAAGCATTCGACTCTAGTATATCCTGGGAATTTTTATTTGAGACAAAAATATTTTAATTTTGGAGAATCCATCATGAACTGGATAAAAACATTTTATAATAATATTTCTTCAACAATAACTCAAAATTGTTGTCTGTCAGATTTTGTTCGTGTGGAAAGAGGCTGTAGACAAGAAAAGCCTTTGTTTCCTTACCTTTTCTTGCTATGTGCAGAAATACTTGGCATTTTAGTCAGAAATAGTAATGATATTAAAGGTATTACGATAGATGATACAGAGTTTAATTGTCTCAATATGCTGATGACACATCACTTATATAAGATGGATCTCCTTCCTCTTTAAATGCATCCCTCCGTATCTTACAATTCTATGCTGAGATATCAGTACTGAAAATTAACTTAGATAAAACAAATGTTATATGAATAGGAAGTAAAAAAACATAGTCAAGATAAAATATGCGTAAAGTGGGGATGAAATAGGGTCCCAGTACCTTCATATTATAAGGTATCACTTTTTGTGTTGATATGAATAGAATGTTAAATCTAAATTATGCTCCTCGATTACAAGAAATAGGAAAGTATTATACAAAAATGGTAAAAACAATCGCTTACTCCATTTGGTAAAATAACTATTAAAAATTCTTAAATTATATCACAATTGAATCATCTGTTCTTATCCATCCCAAGTCCATATGAAAATGTACTACGACAACTCAATAGTAAAATTTTGCTTTCATTTGGGATGGTTAACCCGACTAGGTAAATCGGGAGCTTTTATGTTGAGAATACTGCAGAGGTGGTTTAAAAATGATTAATTTGAGAAATTTTATACAAGGGCTAAAATTGACCTGGGTTAGAAAATTATTTAATTCAAATTCAAAGTGGATCAAATTATTTACTGCTACACAAAATATAGATTTTACAGAGTTATTTTGGAACAATTAAAAAAATAGATAACGTTTTGAGGAAGTCAAATCTTCATCTATATGGAATAATGAGAACATTAAAATTGATAACGTCAGTGTTTATCATAGAAGTTGGGCACAAAACGGGCGTATGAACTGAGAATGACCTTCTAGATGAGCAAGGAAATATATTGTCTTATCAAAATTTTGAACATCTACATACTTTTAAACCCACATTTTTACAAATTTATGGTATTAAAGTAGCATTAAAAAAAATGGTTACAATCTATGGAAATCAATACTGAAAGGAAAAAACCAACAAGCGTTGTTACCTTTTAATATTAACATTTTTTTCAAGTCAAAGAAAGGTTCAAAAGACATGTATAACATTTTAAATCAAGGTGCGATACCAGTTGAAATAGCAGCTGAGCGAAAATGAGAGGATATATTGAATAAAATTGTAGGGGATTGGAAAAAAATCCATGACTGTGTCACTCAAATTTCAAAAAATACCAAATTCTGTTGGTTTAATACCGAATTAGTCACCGTATTTTAGGTACTAATACTTTACTTTTAAAAATGAACCTTGTATAGAGTAATTTATGTACATTTTGCAAGGAAGAACAAGAAAGCATAGAACACTTATTGTGGGACTGTCATATTGTAGCAGACATTTGGCACCATCTGAATGCCTGGATTTTTGAAACAACACATATTGAAATTCCACTAAATGTGGATATAGTCAGTCATGTTTGGTCTTTTTGATAACTATAAACTAAATTTTATAAAAAATAAAGTCGTTTTACTAGTAAAGTATTTTAGATACAGATCTAAGATGCAAGAGAAAAAACCTCATATAGAGGGACTTAAAAACTATATCAAAGAAAATTTGATTTAAGAAAAACATATTTCCTCACAAAATATGATTGTGAAAGATTATAACATGTACTGTAACCCCTGTGATAAAGTATTTAATTAATTTAATAGTGAATTATTATGTATAAATGTGCTTGAAATGTATTTTTCATTATCACTATATATTTCTTGATGAAAATGTTATACTTCTTCCATATATATATATATATATAAAGTTGTGCCAAATACGGCTAAGGTAATCTATTCCTGAGAAAAGAAAATCCTTAGTTTTTCGAAAAATTCAAAGTTTTGTAAACAGGAAATTTATAAAAATGACCACATAATTGATATTCATGTCAACACCGAAGTGCTGACTACTGGGATGGTGATACCCTCGGGGACGAAACGTCCACCAGTTGTGGCATCTACCCAGTGGTGTAAATAGTTATCAAAAGTACCAGGTTTATAATTTAGTACGCCAGACACGCGTCTCGTCTACATAAAACTCATCAGTGACGCTCATATCAAAATAGTTATAAAGCCAAACAAGTACAAAGTTGGAGAGCATTGAGGATCCAAAATTCCAAAAAGTTGTGCCAAATACGGCTAAGGTAATCTATTCCTGAGAAAAGAAAATCCTTAGTTTTTCGAAAAATTCAAAGTTTTGTAAACAGGAAATTTATAAAAATGACCACATAATTGATATTCATGTCAACACCGAAGTGCTGACTACTGGGATGGTGATACCCTCGGGGACGAAACGTCCACCAGATGTGGCATCTACCCAGTGGTGTAAATAGTTATCAAAAGTACCAGGTTTATAATTTAGTACGCCAGACACGCGTCTCGTCTACATAAAACTCATCAGTGACGCTCATATCAAAATAGTTATAAAGCCAAACAAGTACAAAGTTGGAGAGCATTGAGGATCCAAATTCCAAAAAGTTGTGCCAAATACGGCTACGGTAATCTATTCCTGGGACAAAAAAATCCTTTGTTTTTCGAAAAATTCATGCGTAAAACAGGACACAAAACAATACAATATGAAGACGAAAACATTCATGAAACGGACAAACAGTCGTTTGACAACTTTCTTTTAGCAATGACAGCATTTACACGAAGAGCAATAATTTTTAGGTTAAACATATTGCACATTGGACATCCGCACCTACACTTAAATGCAAAAATCCTATACAATGTTTTACACAGTTATGAGTATTCCTTATCTCATTTTAATATACCAGGTGTAAAAGCACCTGCACCTTTTGAGGGTCAAAGAAAATTTTAAGGAAATTTTAAAGCTGTGTAGAAATGTTTTTGGGACACACGTTCGCGTGTATTCCATTTCATGGTAATGAAACTTTCCTAACAAGAGTGCACACGCTGAAATGTCTCGCCTTCTTTCCATAACCATTGATTTTATGTTGATAATGCTAAATATAAAGCTTTACTACAAGTATCACAAAAACATAACATGATCAAAGAAAATGAAGTCTTGGTCAGATAAACGATTAGAAATACATGTACACCTTACAATCATTCAACACACCAAGTATAGTTGACCTATTGCTTATAGTTTCTAAGAAATAGACTTAACCAAGAAAACTAAATATTGACCAATGAACCATGAAAATGAGGTCCAGGTCAGATGAACCATGTCAGACAGACATGTGTACCTCACAATCAATCTATGCATTAAATACAGTTCACCTATTTCTTGTAGAACCTAAGAAACAAACTTAACCTTGAAAACTTCACATTGACCAATGAACCATTAAAATGAGGTCAAGGTCAGATAATATCTGCTAGACAGACATATACACATTACAATCCTTCCATACAACAAAAACAATTGACCTATTACTTATAGTTTATGAAAAACAGACCAAAACACAAAAACTTAACACTGAGCAATGAACCGTGAAAATGAGGTCAAGGTCAAATAAAACCTGCGAGAACGACATGAACATCATAAAATATTTCCATACACCATATATAGTAAAACCTATTGCATATAGTATTAGAAAAAAGACCAAAAACTAAAAAACTTAACCTTGACCACATATAGAGGACCTACTGCTCATAGTATCTGGTATATTTACTTAACCTAGTTCACTGATCCATGTAATGAGGTCAAGGTCAAATGAAACCTGTCTGACAGGCATGAGGACATTGCAAAGTGCGCACATACTAAATAAAGTTTTCCTATTACTTATAATAAGAAAGAAATTAACCTTACAAAAAAATATCACCTTTTTTTCAAGTAGTCACTGAATGACAATGGACATATGACATTTTAATCATATTGCCCTACACATTTTTTTGCACTTTTTATGCATTTGTTTTTATCATTACTATGATATGGCTTCACAGCCCTCGTGTATTCGAATATTAGGGCCAGCTGAAGCCCGCCTCCGGGTGCGGGATTTTGTTTTTACTGTGTTGAAGTCCCACTGGTGACCGTGGGCTGTTTTCTGCTCCTTCGTCGGGTTGTTGTCGCTTTGACACACTCCCCATTTCGATTCTTAATTTAACTTTATAAATCTTTGCTATTCAACTTTTGGGTTGGCGGTTAGACATTTAGCACTGAAAGTACTTAAAGACCATTTCATAATGTTCAGCCGATCATACTAGATGACAAGCATATACAAGTCGTCGCGATATAGGCTGTTGAGCTGAATCGGCGTAATTCAAACATTAATCAATCAAGTTATAAGAAGATCAATGTTAAGATTTCTACCATTTAAAACAACCTCACTCTCGTGTTTTACAACTAAAATCCTTGAAAATAGAAGCAAATAAGATATAAAGGATAAACATGAATAATTTAAGTTTTTACGACTGGCAACATTTATACTATACTATATTACTTTTGTCATCGAAAAACGCAGAAAATGTCATGATAAATCTAACAGATAACAATAAACAATACTCAGATTAATACATTAATGAAAATATCTTACAAATATGTTGTCCACTGATACCAATTACAAATGTATTTAAGTACTATATGTTCTTGAATTTAAAGTAAACAAAAGGCGCATCATATCCGCACATATATGCTTGAAATGCACTACAAATTATTATTTATTCCGATTGAAATATTCTTAAACAATAATCAAGTTTTAAAATAAAAACAAATCTCATCTAAAGTAATTTAGTACATAATATAAAAACCTGACGAGCTTGACTTTGAGATATTGAATCATAAAAATAAACTTCAATGTTTCAATCGCTCTTTTAATGCAAATATTTTCACTAGTAATGGTTTTGCAAAAGTTTGATCACAGATCTTTTGTTATTTTCTGATAGAATTACTTAAAAATGCTTAAATGTCGAAACATTTCCTTAGGAATAAACTCATAACCATTATCATGAAAATGCTTTAATCTTTTGTAGCACATTTCAGGACTCTGAAACATGAAGGGCATTCCTGAAAAATGCTGATGAATCTTCATTCTATTTCATTTTCAAATTAGTAAAAAAAAAAGAGATCTGAACATAACAAATATGCAAATAAAAATCGAATCCTACTTTTAATGAAAATTAAGAAAACGATGAAAAATATTAAGAATTTGAATTAAACAAAAGGAATACAAAAGGATTTAATGCACAATACTTTGCCCATATTTCAAATGCATCTGCATAATTATAGATCTCGTGAACGGTTGTGATATCAGCTAATAAATGGTTGCCTCGAACTCGACAAAGTATTTTGATTAAATGCAATTGTTTGACGAAATATAAATGCATTTTGACAATACGCAAATATATCACACCACATCTACCTATATCTAATTACAATAAGCATTTATCGCCTTCTCTAGATCTAACAAAGAGCTTCGATTCTTTTGTTCTATTTCAACTGGGTTTCCGCCTGATAGTATATTCGAAGCAACAGAACTTTGCTAATGTCTAAACCGGCCAAACAGGCTGTTTCATGATTTTTTGTGACCAGTTCCATGATTTGATCGACAAATTAAAAAAATAATAGCTGTCAATAGGTTATAAACAAAAAATAAAAGCTTTCAATAGGTTATAAACAAAAAATAATAGCTGTCAGTAGGTTATAAACAAAGGTCGTATATATTTATATTAAACAAACTTGGGAGTACAAGTATATATATGTCAGTTGTTTTCCATTCGTACTGTTGGTTGATATGTCCGAACGATCTTGATCAGGTTTTATGGACTACTCTTAAATTTATATCTTGGAGTTCGGAATTTTTGTAAATATTTTCTTGTTTAAATACAAAATTGAAAATGTATTCAGCTCTTATGATTTAAACATTTGTTTAAGATATTTATCAAAGGCACCAGGCTTATAATTTAATACGCCAAACACGCGATTCGTCTACATAGGACTCATCCTATTGTATCAGAAACTCAATACAAACAAAAGTAAATGTGGAGTAAACACTGATTAGACAATAACATAAACGATACATTTAAAACATTTAAAGATCAACCGACAAGTGGCTCAATATCTTTAATTGTTTTTACATTGGCGGTAATGGTAACGTTTTTTCCTGTAGCTCAGTCCATCTCGTAAACTTGGATATGAATGATAGCTCGTTTCGAAGCTGTGACATTTTCACATATGTGGTTAAATTTTCGGGGTACGAAGTGAGATTACTTTTTCCGTAAATTAGCAAACCTCGAACATCCTTTTGTGATGCGGCTCCTTGTGGTAAAATATCCCCTTTTTAACACAATAAGTTCTTTGAAAATGTAATACTTTGAACATATTCAATAGTTCCATAGTTTTTTTATTTATTCTATGTTCCTCTACTTTCCTAATCACCACAAATAATTAAGTTCAGTCATTTGTTAAAAACAGAAACATGCCCAATATCACTACACAGAGATTTTTTCTTTACACGTGACTTTTGAGTTCCTCATTTCGAGGCGCATTAGGGATGTTGTTCCAAGTGACTTTACAATCTATTAAAAACTTTTAAATTGTCTTAATTCAAAAAGAGAAGTGAGCAAATAAAACAGAGACTATCACATGTTTGTTATCACCATATAATAAAGTAAATACAACCACAGGCTTTGAAATATAACGTATGTCAAAGTTAAGACAAAGTGTTTTTGTTTTTGCTTTTCTATCTATGCCCCTGTGGATTTTTTACTCTACGGCGATACATATTTTGGCCTTCCAAAAACCTCCTAAAACGAATATGTCATACTGATTTTAACATTTATGTAAATTACATACACGATACCGACAAATATCGGTAGAGCTTATACATTCAAACTCCTTTGTTCTACCAGGGTGATGTGAGCCGGATCATACCTGCCATATCAACCTAGCTTGGGTTTTTTGTTTTGCATGTTTTCATCTGTATGAAAATAAAATATGTTTGTAATAAGAAATGTTCTTCACTCCTGTATTTTAATGACAGAAATAGTGAGAGATGTAAAAAATGTATTTTAATAACAATGTTCTAAAATAGTCTACTAAATTAAGTTAAGTTTGAGTATCCTACAATACGAAATTTTTTCTTTCATAGATACTAACTCTTGTTATACTCTAAATAAATTTAGCAAACTAAATTAGGAACAGTTACTTCTCTGCAAAAAAAAGCATATACATCATTTTGACAAAATCAAGCGTATTTACAAAGGTATCATTAACATTGCACATTAAATTTATTAGGAAATCCTTCAGGAAATCAGTAAATTATGATAGATTGACACAATTGATAAGCATATGTTCACAATTTTCTATAGATTATGCATACAACGGACAAATGTCATTATCAGACATGTAACATTATAAAAGTTTAAAATCAGTTAACAAAATTCTATGAAGTATAAAAATATAGTATCAAACCAATACACTCAATTTAAAATCAGTACACCGTTCCTTTATTGCCTAAAATTGTATGAAGTACTTGAAAATAAAGTTCCTTGAATTCTCCAGGCAAGATATGTAAATTTAAAAAAAAAATATAACACTTTGAAAGTTCCAGTTCCGGATAATTTAAATCCAAGAAGGTTTTGATACAGGAGATGATCCAACAAAAACGTTTTATTAATGGATTATGAAATGTTCCAGTACTCTGTAGATAGGGACTTGTTTATCTTCAATAGGAAAAATACCCAATCTGGAGTAATTTCAAAATTCTTTGCAACTTTATTGACATTTTAATTGATAAAATGCACACATGAAGAAGGCAAACTGACAGACAAATGTTTAGAGAATTTGCATACATTATTAATTTATACCCCTATATCTGGATACAAACTCAATGTTCATTTAACATATTCAAACGTTGTATCCGTGGCTCATAAAGGGTATATACTGGTATATGGGTCATTTTCAAAAAATGTCGAATTTTGAAATTGAAAATTTTATTAAAAGTTACTTATTCAAACAACCCTCTATATAAGTAAATCAAAACAAATAGTACTTTAAGAACAACATATTAAAAGATGCAATCTTAATGATGTCATACAAGAATATCTTGAAACATTTTTTGATCGGTGGTACAATATTTTGTCTATCCTGTTACCATTTTCAAAAGAAATTTTGGGTTATTAAGAAAAGGTTTAGATAAAATGTTAAACTTGTTTTACGTAGCCAATTAGATGGTTTTCAAGAGAATAAACTTTTATATATATTCATTTTGTGAAATAATAGATTATTTGCCAATTTTCCAGGTTGTACTGAAAAATGCCTCTAAAAATTGGTTTTCAAAGGTTGTTAAAATTACCACCAGTAATGGAAGTCTAGGATAGCAATTTATATTGTTGGTCATTTTTTCACCCTTTCAAACAAACCCAACGTCAAGTAAATGCCTCATAAGCTAGTTTACTTTTCTCGTTATTTCTTTGGCAACAGGAACGTACGTTTCTGATATATCACTATATAAAAGTCTATCCTGTTACCTTTTTGTATTTCTGTTACCGATATCAGTATTGCACCTGCAAATGCTAAATTGGGAAGATTTAGACGTTATACCCTTAAGATGAAATCAAACAACGAAATATTTCATTCTTTTTGCACCTATATGTTAAGATAAAAAATTTAACGAAGTTTTTGTCTACAATTGTCTATCCTGTTACTGTAATCATAGCAACCATAGTAACAGGATAGACATAACAGGATAGACAAATTTCTTCGTTTTTGATTGCTGTTGTGAAATAACTACTCTCTTTGGTGAAGTGATTATGGTTTTTTTATTGTGAATTTGGTTTCCAACACGTAATTGCACTTTTTACAAGTATACTGTTGGTGTAATTAATCAAAATTGTTGGTAACAGAATAGACATGAAAAAAGTACACTCTATTTTTTTCACTAAATGTCTTGAACTTTCTTTTCTCTACATTGTCGTTGAAGAAACGAGGCGTTTTAAATATGAAGATTACTTTACACTTTTGAAATCAACACTGACTGATTCAATATTCATAGGGAGAATAATGTAACGGCTGATTTAAGTAGCGGTAACAGGATAGACATGAACCTCCCATACGCTGGTTGAATTTAGTTTGTAGATAATATGTTACATACAATGATAAAGAAGCTACGAGTTTTCGTTAGAGTAATAATTAACGTTCTTAAAAAGTCCCTTTTGCAGATATCAAGGCGATCAGAAAATCGGAAAAAAAATCATTTGAAATGTGTTTTTCTGACACTGTACGCACACAAATACCCCCAAAATTGGACTTAGATGCAGTTTAATCTTATCAAAATAGATGTAAGGTGTGTTTATTATTAATGTTCTGAATCACAAATCCGAGAAGCTTTCATTTAAATCATTACAACTGAAATGTCCATTAGAAATTTTAAAAAATTAGCATGGGTGTACTGAAAATTCGACATTTTTTGAAAATGACCCATATAGTGATATATGTATATAGTGATATATGTATATATTGATATATGAACCACATCATAATGAGTGTGTGGAGTTCTAAAATATGTTTTATGAAGGGTAAATGGTTTTGTATTTAATCTAAAACAGCTGGGATGAAAGTTATTGATCACATTCGGACACACCACGTCTTTGTTGGATAACTATTACAAACACACATATAAATATATATATATATATATATATATATATAATAAAAACTATAAAACAAATTCCCATACGTTATATATATATATATAATCCTTTACTATAGATAATTTAGCTGATCTGTAACAATAACATCTTCATGCCTTATATATCATGTACTGTAGTACGCCGCTAGATTAAAACTGACGAGGAAAGGTAACACACGGCCAGCGAAAGCTCTTTTTTTGAGAGCCCAGGTGGTCGTGTGGTCTAGCGGGACGGCTGCAGTGCAGGCGATTTGGTGTCACGATATCACAGTAGCATGGGTTCGAATCCCGGCGAGGGAAGAACCAAAAATTTGCGAAAGCAAATTTACAGATCTAACATTGTTGGGTTGATGTTTAGACGAGTTGTATATATATATATATATATATATATATATATATATATATATATATATATATATATATATATATATATATATATATATATATATATGTAGGACTCTAAAGTGAGATAGTACTATAAAGTACGATGGTCTACGCTAAAGTACGATGGTGTCTCACGCTAAAGTGCGATGGTTGATTTTTGTTAATGCACGATGGTTTAACATGAAATGGACCATGGGTTAGGGGATTAAAGTGGAGATTAAAAAAAAAAATTTTTTTTTGCAAAAGCTAGTATATACATATGATAAGGTATAACATATATGACAGGCTTGGTTATAATTTACCGACTGGCTTAAAAAGTGATTGTTTCTAAATTTAAAAGACCAACCACGTAATAATTTAGGTGTCACAAAATACTGTATGTCCTGTTAAATACATTTTTCAACAATTCGGGCGCTTTGATATTGTGATAATTTGTGTAGCTTGCCGTACACACAGTCTATTACTACTATAAACACCCCCCTTAACGTCGTCACATAAGTTACAATTACCTCTTTTTTACCGACGTTAATTTTTAATAAAATTGACCTTGTTTTAATGGTACCCTAGGTAGACTGCAACGTAAACAATGATTTTAAGTATCTTTTCGTTTCGAATAGAAGCAGGATACAGGAAACAGGAGACCTCTGTGTATACTATTTTGTATATATATAGAAATGTTGTCAAAGAACTATGCTGCGCAAGACACAAGTCCGTCTTCCAGCACCCGAAAATAAACACATTTGTTTTATCCGACTCAGACCAGTTAGGTTTGAAATTAAGTCAAGCACATTCCGGATTGAAATTTGTTAATCAAATATTCATGATGTATATTCCGGAAAGCACATTTACATATTTTTTGGTTTGTATACACGACTTTTAACGTCATAATCAAACTTTGTTTTTACATCTATATTTTCGCGGACCATCGGACTTTAGCGTATGTAAGCATCTCACTTTAGCGTAGTCCATCGCACTTCCGCGTGATCATCGTACTTCAACATCCCCATTGCAAGTTAGAGTCCTACATACATATCCGAATGTCCTATTCATATCGGCTTTAACATCCAAATCTATTGAAAATTTCATTCTTATACAATGCATTCTAAAAATAGCCACAAGGGTTTTAAAGTTAACTTTGCAGGTAACATCAGCTGATTAGAATATACGTATATTGTTTAAAATTTTATGGCGCCCTTTATTAGTCTATTTCTTTTCTTTTATTTTTATCCTTTTTTCATGGTTTTATCATGTTTATTTTCCTCTGAATAGTCGCAGTACATCTAAAATTATCATTTGTTTTTTATTATACATAAATAGAATGCGGGCACTATAATTCCTAATATCTTTTTATTTACAAATTAGTTTCTTACAAATCATAATCTTTGGTAATTAAATGTGCAAAAGGTCACTTAAAAACTCAAAACATCGGAATAACGAAAAGTACATACTACAGTTTTTGAAAAAAAAAGTTTGGCCTTCTAAGATAAATTAATCTTTGACAAATTAATGTGCTAAAGATTATTTACAAAACTAAAATTTGATTATCATTTTATTTGTCTCAATGTTCGAAATACTTGAAAAGTACAATCTATCGTTAATTGAAGTACTGTATTTTATATTTCGAACATCATCGTCAGAACTATAGTCATTTTGACAGGTATTCGACCGAAGATTATTTACAAACCACAAACCGCTTGTTAATGATTATCAAAAAGCAAAATAAATAAAATCCAAAAAATGGGGAATATGAGCATGGGACACAGATGATACAATTGCTTGTATTTCATGTTAAAAGGGACATAACTCAAAAACCATAAAAGTGACGCTCTCAAATTTGTTATTGATCTGAGTTGTGTGGTAATAATCATTATGTATACGTTTCATAAAATTTGGTTCAGGCAAACTTAAGTTATGGAAACGAAAATGTTTACAAGTTTTCCATTTGTTAATTAGTATTACTATAGAACGGTAAAAGTGACGCCTCCAAAATTCAAACTTGATCTGTGTTTTGAGGTAATAAGCACTGTGTATAAGTTTCATAACTTTTAATTGAGACAAACTAAAGTTAGAGAACGGAACCAAACTTGGAACGTACGTACATACGTTCAAAAGTAAAACTGAATGCCACCTTCCACCACGGTAGGGCATAAAAAAATTCCATTAAATCGAGCAATCAAACAAAATATTATTATGACCATTTGAAGTCTAGAACTCAAACTTAATCTTTGTTATCTTATTGAACTGTTTAAACTATTTATTACATTTTTCTTACCACTTTTGATAAAATTTGAAGTGGCACAGTCACATCCGCTGTCTGTTGTTTGAATTATACGTCCTGTCGATGCAAATTTGAATATCAAAGAATTGTAAAAGTGGAACTTGTACAAAAACTAACTTTTTTGTGTGTATTTATGTCATTTTAATTTCTCGGTCTCGAAATGATCAATTGAATAGACGAAACAAAAGGATATTCATAGGTTCTAATGATGTGTTAAAATTTACCATCAAGTGATATGATAGGTATTATCAAACATAACTGCTGAGGAATTACTCAAAATTACTATCTCATCACTATTTTTTGTTTTCTATTCGTATGTAAAAGTTAAGATAATTAATCACCAACTCCATTGATAAGCTTTAAGTTTAAAAGTAACTGAATAAACATGATTTATTTGTTTAACACAGCTTGATTGAGAAGAAACCCCGATACAGTTAGATAATACAATAAATTACACAATTATCAACAGAACTTTATATCAATATTCTTGTAATTGTTATAAAATACATCAAATAACATAATTACAAACCTAATCTCGATTTATATTCAATTTGTAGAACTTGACATGTGTCCTAACTTTTTGTGGCGTTGATACATTCGTGTAATGCACAATTCGTAA
Organism: Mytilus edulis; assembly: GCF_963676685.1. Taxonomy (NCBI): domain Eukaryota; kingdom Metazoa; phylum Mollusca; class Bivalvia; order Mytilida; family Mytilidae; genus Mytilus; species Mytilus edulis. Next base: position 68,323,799 of record NC_092353.1, on the reverse strand, counting down.
TTTGCTTAAGAAGTTTTGTGTAATGTCGTAAATGAATGTTATATATTCGTTGTTATCATGACGAAATGTTCTCTTATAATATCTTCTATTTATTTCTCCTTCCTGAGTGTTCTTGAATTTATTTTTACTGTATTCTTGTCATGTAATGATGTTATTTTAGCGGTATATTTAAATTTTCATAGAGCGCGAGGTTTAGCTACAAAACAGTTTCAACCCAACAGTTTTTTCTTCTTAAAATGTCATGAACCAAGTCAGGAATGTGACAGTTATCATCTAATAGTTCGTTTCTATGTATGTCGCATTGTCCTTTTATGTTTTGCACTTCAGTGTTTTGATGTTTTGTTGTTTTCCTCTTATTGTTAATGTGTTTCTCTCCGTTGTATCTTGTAAATAAAGGCAACAGTAGTATACCAATGTTCAAAACTCATAAATCGATAGAAAAAAACAAATCCGGGTCACAAACCAAAACCGAGGGAAATGCATTAAATATAAGAGAATGACAACACAACATTAAAATGTAACACACACAGAAACGAACTAAGCATTAGACAAAATCCGATGAGAATAACCAGTATAACATTAAAACTAAATACATGAATTTGGGATAGAAAGTACCGTGACACGTCTTATGATAATGTGAATTTATACTCAAATATAAGAGGAAACAAATGACACAAAAGAGACACAACATTAAAATGTAACACACATAGAAACAACTATAATATAACAATGACTTTATTCCTGACTTAGTACAGGACGTTTTAAAAAAAAACCAGATGCTTCGCAGGGCGCAGCTTTATACGACCGTAGAGGTCGAACCCTGAACGGTTGGGACTAGTATTGACACAACATTCAAACTGGATACAGCTCTGAATTTGGATTGTGATTAAATAGTTCAGATAGCATAGGTTTCTGACACAGAATGAATGTGGTCTAATGAACTTAACATGTTTTATTTTGCTTTTGAGCAATTCAGTATGCTGTTGAATATTAATCCTTTGATATTTGAAGAAATTTTCTTTTTCATTTCTGAAATCTAAATAAGAAAAATTGAACCCCACCAACTTTTTTCACCTCCCCCTTTCCCTTATTCCAAAAATGATCTGAATTCAAATTTCTTATGGAGTTTTCAACAATAACTACTCATTTAAATACATCATAAAATATAAAATGTCATACAATCATGATTTAAATTAATTTAACTACTACTCTGGACAAAGAAAGATAATTTCAATGCAACATTTTATATTGGCAAATTTCCAATGAAGTTGATTAAACTAAAGTTTTTGGCAAATTTCCAATGGAATTTAATAATAATAAAGTTTTTGGCAAATTTCCAATATACATAATTTAAGAGCAGTTTAGGTGAGATATTAAAATGAGTTTCAAGTACCAACCTTACACTGCTTTTAAATTATGTTTTGTACTTAAGTAATTGTCCATTAACCTGGAAATCCTTTTCTCCCCTTTTTTGCACCTTATTCCTTAACGGTTTGAGCCATAACTCCCAAAGACAATTCTTACCATCCCTTTGTGGTATTCCAATATACAAAATCTAAATACATGGTTAGATTCATCATATCAAAGAACCCCAAGAATTCAATTTTTGATGAAATCAAATAAAGTTCAATTTTGGACCCATTAGACCTCAATGTGGACCAACTTGATAACCGGTCCTTAATATTAAAAATCTAAATGCATGGTTGGATTCAGCATATTGAAGAACCCCATATATTGAATTTTTGTTGAAATCAAACAAAGTTTAATTTTGGACCCCGATTTGGACCAACTTGAAAACTGGGCCCATAATAAAAAAAAACTAAGTACATGATTAGATTCAGCATATCAAAGAACCCCAAGAATTCAATTTTTGTTAAAATCAAACTAAGTTTAATTTTGGACTCTTTGGACCTTAATGTAGACCAATTTGAAAACGGGACCAAAAATTAAGAATCTTAATACACGGTTAGATTCGGCATATCGAAGAACCCCAACTATTCAATTTTTTCGTTGGGACCAAAACTCCCGAAATCAATCCCAACCTTCCTTTTATGGTCATAAACCTTGTGTTTAAATTTCATAGATTTCTATTTACTTATACTAATGTTATGGTGCGAAAACCAAGAAAAATGCTTATTTGGACCCTTTTTGGCCCCTAATTCCTAAACTGTTGGGACCTCAACGCCTGAAATCAATCCCAACCTTCCTTTTATGGTCATAGACCTTATGTTACAATTTCATAGATTTCTATTAATTTATACTAAAGTTACAGTGCGAAAACCAAAAGTATTCGGATGACAACGACGACGACGCAGACGACGACGCCAACGTGATACCAATATACGACCAAAAGATTTTCAATTTTTGCGGTCGTATAAAAACGGATGTGTTTTCTCTAAATCAATAAATGACTTTTGAACCGCTGTATACTACTGTTGCCTTTATTTGACACTAAAGTTTAAAGGCTTTGTGATTGCCTATACAGGATGACACAAGAATTGTCAACTTAATGACAACCCAAATTTTCTCCACAGGGTAATTTCCATCAGTCGCAATCGTGTCTATTTGAATAATCGTTAATCATATTATCTCATATTTTAGATTTCTGATACTTTTTTTGTTTCTTTTCTTATTCTAGTCTGGTTGAACTTTGTTCAGTTAAAGTTTTAGGAAATAAACTCATCATAGATACCAAAAATAAAATATATTGCTCTCATCAAAAAAGTAAAACAAAAACCATGTACAAAATTTGAGATCATTGAGGATTGCCCAAAATTCCAAAAATAGTTAAAACAACTCCACAAAGAAGACACTTTGTTGGATTAGATAGAAATATAATTATATTTGATATTTTATTTTACTAGCCTGTAACGTATAATGCATGGAATTAAATGGGATATCTTTTAGAAAGAAATTTCCAAAATGTTTAAGCAAACTAAATAAAATACCGTCCTAGACATATGGCTGATTACAATATTAGTTGAAGCAATAAAGAGAATATACGTTTCCTGCTGAATAATTTGAATCTTTACTAGTTTTCCTTTCAGAATACATCAGAATTTGTTTTTTATCATGTTTTTTAATAGTGCATTTTTATGTTTTTGTCGTATCTACGATTTTTTATTCAGTTTTTTTTTTCTGTATGATTCAGAAACCGTCACGGTACTTCCTTGATTAGATTAATTAAAATTGTATCTCTTGTTGTATTCCATTTTATATTCGTAATAGTAATCAAAGTGTCAGGATTAAAATTTAATACGCAAGACGTGCGTTTCGTCTACATAAGACTCATCAGTGATGCTAAAGATATTGTTAAATGAAATATTATTACCCAACAATACTGAGTGCTCACTAATTCGACTAGAAGGAGTACAAGCATAAATAAACTCATCATAGATACCAGGACTAAATTTAGTATATACGCCAGACACGCGTTTCGTCTACAAAAGACTCATCAGTGACGCTCGAATCCAAAAAAGTTAAAAAGGCCAAATAAAGTACGAAGTTGAAGAGCATTGAGGACCAACAATCCATTGAGGAACTACAGGCTTGATCCAAATCTCTTGGTTGGAACATTTAGATGAGGGTGTTGCTAAAACCTTACGAAAGTCTTAGGTGGCAGTGATTCAAAGCTAGGTTTCATTCTTACTTCCCCGTCACGTTTTGTTAATTTGCCTACAGATATAGGTCTCATATTATTCACATTGGAGATATACAAAATATTCTATGTAGTATTTGAAATTTATTGTTATGGAGTTTTGCCGTTAAATGCATTGTGTTGGGATTAAATGTTACATTGGTTCATCCTCACTTAAGTCAAGTAAGCAAGTAGTATTTTGACAACATAGAACCTTTTTCAAACAACAACTTTACCAAGGAACATGTTTTCCAATTTTGCTAGCAATTTTTGTCTGCAGCATTTCTGTAGCAACGCACAAAACATAACGATGCATTGTACCGTCATCGTTGGCGGCATCAACATTTAGCTTCTGAGTGTTTATGGCATTTTTTATAGGTTACTTTTAACTTTGTTACATAGTAATCGAAGATAATCTACAAAATCTAGAAAAAGCATCTTGAGTAACGGTATAAGTTTGTATTTTACTGAAAAATGGACTCAAATTTTAGTCAATATTGATTTTTTTCAACTAAAAATAGCTACCACAGGCAAGACACAGGGTTTTATGACAATCTTATACACTACTTACACAGTTGAATATGATTGCTGTATCCCTTATCAGCATATACCATGAATATCATACTTATTGCATATTAATTGAAATAAGAAATTAAAGTCTCAAAAAAATTTGCCTGAAAATCTGATGGAACTGTAAACAAAACATCAATAGTCAAACATACATTCTAGGTATAAGAAAGAGTCATCAGCTAAAATGAAATTCTTGAAACAAATGTAATTGTTTGTCGAATGTTTTATTCTAGAAATTAAAAAAACAAAAACAAGCAAGAATATCAAAACAATGAAACAAATATGAGATGACAAATTATCAAGAACAATAATTATGTATGCCATGCCGTCTTCTAATAATTTTTGGTTGTTGTTTCTAACTCCTCTATATCTTATACATCCTTTAAATAAAGGCAACAGTAGTATATTGCTGTTCAAAAGTCATAACTCGATTGATAGAAAACAAATTCGGTTTACAAACTCAAGCTGAGGGAAACGCATCAAATTAAGAGGAAAAACATCGAAATAAAAGGAACACTGAAGTGCAACAAAAAAAAACGACAATGCAACACACACAGAAAAGAACTATAAGATAATAAGAGCAATTTTTCTGACTTAGTACATAACAGTGATTGAATATTTGAACACTCTAAACATTCCAGTAGCTGGACAACCCACAATTACAGGATAAGGTTTAAAAGAATCAAACTTAATAGATAATTCATTCCATATATGACAATTTAAATCAATGTACAATGTACCAAGTTACAAATAGATACAATAAGACATATAAGAGAAGTTGCAAATAAAAGTTCATGCACTAAAATTAAGTGTATCACAATCCTAACTTTTAATTCTGGTAGCAGATTGGGTTACTAAATACAAAGTTTGATAGCAGTCCACATACTGAAAAGCATTTCAGATATATTTCTAAAGGGTGGACATTCAAAATGTCTAGTTTTACATTGTTGAATTAATGGAGAAGAACAACAAGAGTGCACACGCTGAAATGTCTCGCCTTCTATACTAATCATTGATATTATGTTGATAGTCCTAAGTATAAAGCCAAGCTTTATTACAACTGTCACATAAACTTAACATTAACCAAGATAACTAAACAAAGACCAATGAACCTTGAAAAAGAGGTCCAGGTCAGATGAACCATGCCAGGCAGACATGTACAGCTAACAATACACCTTATCGCTATTTATTTCATTCCGGATAAGTTCTAAAACTACACAACTTTTTCATCCAGTTGAAGCTATCTGGGACCCTGTTTAAACAATTCACCATGCATGATACTTTTTAATGAGACCTGTTTAAACTACCGTAAATACTTCAAACAAAATATTTTTTTACTTCAATTTTAATTTCGGAAAAATTGGATCATACTATATCAAAGTTTCTTGATGATCACTTTCTAAAGTTTTTTCTCCCTCAGCTCACTACTGATGACCTCCATTTTTCGGCCAATGACCTAAACAGGAAGTTGTATAAATGACTGTTTTCCCGGAATGGACTAAATAGCGATAAGGTGTATGCTTCTATACAACATATATAGTTGACACATTACTTATAGTTTAAGAAAAATAGACCAAAACACAAAAACTTAACACTGTGCAATGAACCGTGAAAATAAGGTCACGGTTAAATAAAACCTGCACGACTGACATAAAGATCATAAAATATTTCCATACACCAAATATAGTTGACCTATGGCCTATAGCATTAGATAAAAAGACCAAAACTCAAAAAATTAACTTTGACCACTGCACCATGAAAATGAGATCAAGGACACATGACATCTGCCCGCTAGACATGTACACTTTACAATCATTCCATACAACAAATGTAGTAGACCTATTGCATACAGTATGAGAAAAACAGACCAAAACACAAAAATTTAACTATAACCATTGAACCATGAAAATGAGGTCAAGGTCAGATGACACCTGCCAGTTGGACATGTACACCTTACAGTCCTTCCATACACCGAATATACTAGCCCTATTGCTTATAGTATCTGAGATATGGACTTGACCACCAAACTTAACCTTGTTCACTGATCCATGAAATGAGGTTGAGGTCAAGTGAAAACTGTCTGACAGACACGAGGACCTTTCAAGGTACGCACATATCAAATATAGTTATCCTATTACTTATAATAAGATAGAATTTAACATTACAAAAAATTTGAACTTTTTTTTCAAGTGGTCACTGAACCATGAATATGAGGTCAAGGACATTGGACATGTAACTAACGGAAACTTCGTAACATGAAGCATCTATATACAAAGTATGAAGCATCCAGGTATTCCACCTTCTAAAATATAAAGCTTTTAAGAAGTGAGCTAACGCCGCCGCCGTAGCCCCCGCCGGATCACTATCCCTATATCGAGCTTTCTGCAACAAAAGTTGCAGGCTCGACAAAAACTGGTTTGAGCAACAACAAAATCTACAATTATATTGAATCCAATGAGGTTAAGAACTTTAACCATTCACATCTTCCATATAACTATACTAGTAAATCAAATACATAGAAAAAGCATGAGTATTTTATTTAATAGAACATTGTGTATAAAGATTGCATTATAAATTTAAATGTAAACAAAACAATTGCTGGATTTCTGGAAATAAAATATAACAGAACTGAATGTGTATACTTGAACTATGATTAAAATTAGTACACATTCACATTCAATAATTAATGAAGTACATTTCACAGTGAAAAACTGCATGTATTTCAATTCAAATTCTAACATAATAGTGTGTTTTAACATATCAATCAGATGAATGACTATAATTTATTTTCATCACTTGACATAATCCTGTTGTAATAATTTTTACAGTGAAATGTTAATTATACTTTAATAAAAAAAAAGATTTACTATTATTCACAAAAAAAATCATCAACAAAATTAAATCAATATCGGATCTCTAAAAAGAACATCAAATTTTATTTAAAGTTTTTCATGACTAAAATTAACTTATATGCATGAAAAACTGTCATTATAAGAAATGATGAAGTTCATGAAATACAAAGAAATGCACTGTGAGAAACAAAACCCAATGATTTGATTGTTACATTGAATGTTATATTTCTGATACTTCTAACAAGTGTAATCATTTATCAACATTTTAACTGCAAAAGAGAGAACAACACTTTATCATGTTATACCCTTAACTTAACTGATCCCCTTTTTCCAATATTTTCAATATTTACCCTTTTATATAGTTAACCCTTGTCCCCTTATTTACCCCTTCTTTCAGATTAACATTGTTCATACACAGCTGTTGACATAATATCTGTGTCAAAAGCAATAAAGCTTCACATGTTTCATATTTTTCGTGTATATAGCTTTTTGAGTTAGTAATGTTCCTTTATCACAGAGATAACCACAGTTAGAGTAGAATATTTTGATTCATTTAACAAATATACAATATTTTTATGTACACTATATACAATAATATCACATTCTGTTGAGCAACCTTCAAATCAGAAGAAGTAATCTTGAACTCTATTCTTCTTTGGTTATAATCTTCAACTCTATACTTCTTTGGAAGTAACCTAAATCATTAACTTTTCTACGAAAATTCATCACAAATAACGTAAATACATCATTCAATTCATTTAATCAGTTTATAAACTTTAAGATACTTGTCTACTTAATATTTACAAGCTGAACCTAGATTTATGAACATCACTGAAAATTGCTTATTGTAGCTATGTCAACTTTATTTCAGAATACAGAAATGTAGTACAATGTTATTATAACATTGTTTGTTAACATAATGACATTTTAAATAGGATGTTAATAAAATATTAATTTTTATTTAATTGAAATTAATGATTTTTTATCCTGTTAAAACAAACTGTCCATCTGATAAAGAATCTAATTTTCATTTACTACATTAAAACCAAAAGTGACACTTATGAAAATTCCAAATTGTTGAATTGATGAACTGGCTTAGGACTTATTTGGCTGGTACGGTTTGTGTTGTTCTACTTTTGGGGCTCTACTATTATATGCTTCATTCAAAAGTAAGCATTCATGATCCTGTGTTATAAGAACAATCAGTACCATTTCTTTTAATAAATGCTATGAACAAAAGGAAAATAGTCTGAAATTTTTGTTTTGTTTTGTGAGAGAGAGAGTTGAATGTCAAAATGTAATCAGAAATTGCTTTTGAGATACAGTGCGACATGTGAAAAATACACCCCCTGTTTTAATTATAAAGTCCCGTAACTCAAAAATTTTTAATCCTTTTTTCACTAAAAAGTATACAGATCATTTGACCATCATAAGAAACAAATATGTTAAGTTTCATGAAATTTGGATGAGCGGTTCTTAAGTTACAATTCAACTTGTGGACGCCAGACAGACGGACTGACAGACGGACAGACAGACGCAGGACATTTGTAAACCATAATATGTCCCGTCAAATTTTTACAGGCGTATAAAAATTGTTTGAAAAACCTTTATAAAAATATCAAAGTGTCCAGAAATGTATTAAGAGATCACTTTATTGGATTAGACATCAAAATATCTTATCAAGAAATAGAAACCCTGTTTTTAAATAATAACACAAGTGCAAAGTTTAATGATACAAATATGGACTTATTTATACTTCAAAAGATTATATGCAATCATCTGGTGACATTTTTATAATAATAGTTTTTTTTTGTCAAGGAGGGAAGTGCCTTTATATATACACAGAATGAAAATTGATTTAATTTGCAGATTTGTATCAAAGTACATCTCAATTATTTTTATTTTTATTTCACCAAGATTTCCTGAACTAATCACACGTTTATCAACATTTCAACTGTCACTTGTCTGCATTATTTTTATCATCAGAGTTTATCATCTATAATTTATAAATAATTTAAGCCATAAAGAGATTACATCAATAGCAGACAACGAAACTTCTTTTATTGAATTTGATTGTTGAAATTGTAAAATGAAACATTTCTGTCCAATAATTTTGTTTAAATTGATGAAAATCTATACATTAAGTTTTGTTGGCCTACATGGAATTTCAAATTGATTGATGTTTCATCGACAACTGTCGCCTTTTTCAAAGTATAAATTAACCGAAGCAATTATAAAATGCAACATTTAACAAATTCCTAATTGCACAATGATATATGAGGTATTTGGAATATTTAAGCTTAAAGCAATTTGTTTCCAACACTTTACATATATATTGACAACATACTGCAATCACTTTTTGTTAGATAATTTAGTAAGCTTTAATCATTTTTATCTTATCAAATATTTATACCCAGAGTTTTGTTTGAAGGCTTAAAGTACAGTAGACTTTTTATTCAATATGAATGTCATTATAGTTTATACTCTTGAAAGAAGAAACAGTTAAATATTTATGATCATTTCTTTTGAAAAATTAGAAATTACAACATATGCAATTTATTGGCAGCATTTTTTTAAAACAATTGTATCTCTCCAAGTCTTTCAACAATGTAAATTATTCTGCTCTCTGTCTCATTATCTTCACCAATGTCATCTCCTCCATCTTGAATCAATTAGAAGCATCTACTCCATGTCCATCTGATAACTGGAACAACTGAGCATGCTTAGCACCATCAATTATGATTGGATATTATTTTGTGATGTCACTTCCTTTTACTCATGGTAGATCTGAGTACAAGAGCGCCATCTATCCAGAAATTAGGTCTATCTACCATTGCCTGCCATAATGAAATCTCCTCTCCTCTTGCATCCATCCAATCTACAAGCTTACTATAACTTTTTCCTGAAATTTAATCATATTCAATCATTACAAACTCATACAAACTACCAGATCTTGCATAACATAATTAAACAAGTGAGTTAGTTCTATTTTATACAACAAATTTGAGAATAATCTCACTCTACAAAACTTTATTTAAAAAAAATGAGAATCCTCATAACCATCAATTTACTAAAAAAAATCAAAACATTAAAATTCACTTTTATAACAAATAATTTATTATCCTAATATTTTACAGACTTCATTGGAGTTTTCTACCCATTCCATATATATCCAACAACGTTTTGTTCAATCACTAAATAAATACCAATTAACAGTAAAGAGAAATCGTAGTTATACCTGTTCCCAGATTAAGCCTAACTCCTCCTAAGAAGTCATTACTTGACAGCTTGTCATGGTCCCATATTGTCAGCTCCAACGACTTCTCCCTCAGATTTTCAGCAGTGACATCTTCAAACACCATGGTACAATTCCATGCAGGGTTGCATTCTTTTTTTATCACTTGTGTTTTCTGTTTTTCTTTGTCTGGCTGTAATTGCCTGTAATAAATATAAAATCAAAGTTTACAACAATTAAGTACATTGTAGTGGCCACAGAACTTAGAAATGAATATGTCCATAATAAATGACACCATACAGTTATCCATGGTAAAATTTGAAGTCCTATCAAGTTCCAAATGCAAGTCTATTTTGTGTTAATGGCATGACTTTGATAGTATTTGTTCAATTCATTAAATTTTCTAGACCTTTTAAGACAATAAAGAGCTTGATTTTGAATATACATCTACCAATATCATAAAGTATTCAAAGAGTGTACCTCAAATACTCTCAGAAGCAACAAATTACACCTCACTTTTCAACATTCTTGTTATCGTTTAACAAAGTTGACTAACAGTTTACCTAACAATTACAACACTGACAGGCATACTGTGGATTCATTTATTTTCGTGGGTACCAATTTTCGTGGATTAAGAAATACTTGCATGTTCGTGGATATTTAATTTCGTGGTTTTGCTGAAATCTGTTTACAAGCCTATTGAAAATTTGCTATTCGTTAAACATTTAATTTCGTGGTTTACCTGTTCCCACGCAATCCACGAAAAATTGATATCCAACGAAAAATAATGAATCCACAGTACTTGTATTTTATAATATAATATAATGCTGTAAATTAGCATATAAAAACAATCATAGCAATACTACTAACCCTTTACAGAAAGGATCTGAGTAGCCATTAGATCTGACAGCAGTCAAGTTCCTAGCCTCCTTGATAAGCACATGTAGCTGGCCTTTGTCTCCAGGCAGTTTAGGTTTCCTGGCCTTCTTCCTTGATGGAGAGGGGGAGTCTGAATCTCTGTTAACTTTTTCTGCTGGAACATACTTCAGACAGAGAATTATGTCCCCTTTATAAGTTAGAAGAGAGGTTGGCTGTTCAAACTGTAAAAGATAAAGTTCCTGTTAATGGATCTTAAGTGCCAGCAAATCTTCATTGCTTAAAATAAAAATGATTAATTCTGATCCACTCCATTTTCTTGTATACAATGTAAGTTTAGGGCTATTTTCCTAATGCTTGTAGTCAAAAGTTTTGGTTGGTTCCAGGGTTTCCGCTGGCGGTCACCATTTTCGCAATTTGCGAAAAAATAATAATTGTGGCGATTAAAATTCGTCATTGGCGAAAGAATTTGGCGAAAGAAATATATATACGATTTATTTTCAGCCATCTTGTTTATTTACATTTTTTCAGGTTTCTCGGATTTTACCTGATCAGACAATATACTCGGAGTTCACCTTGAACTCGTTTAGATTTTGACAAAAAAATCAAAAATCAGCTGAGGACTAAAGGGCTAAAAGGACTAACTTATAAAGGTGTTAATTGTATTGTTGACATTATGATATGGTTAAATGGCGTCCGTCATATACATATCACAAAAGGATCATTTATTAACTACTTTGCAACGCACGTGTTCGAAGCAAAGTTTTGACGTCTCCTCTCCTTTTAATGACAGTCCAGAAAAGAAAACTGTTGTTATGACAAAAATTTATTAAAAGCAAGAATTATTTCCGATTTAAAACTTTATCCTTTGACTTTGATATCGATAATTGATTTAAATGTTAAAAGTTTATTCATTACAATTTAACTGTAACAATGTAGACTCTAAGATAAGTTTGGGAGAATAATCATAGACAACGATGGGGCAAACTCATCTTATTTAGGGGGAAATTGAACGACAAATATATAATGTTACATGGCGAAAAAAATAACAAAGTGGCAAAAAATATATTGTTTTGGCGAAAGAGGTGGCGAAAAAGATAATTGACCTAGGGGAAACCCTGGTTGGTTCACTTGCTTAGTTTGTATAAATGTTTGCTCAGCCAATGCAATTAAGATTGACATTGCAATCAATAGATAGGTAAGGTTTTAACTTGTATACATTGCTTAACATCAACTACAAACTGAAGCCCTGCCTATCTATTAATTAAAGGTGTCAATCTTAATTACAATGCTTTAGTAAACATATCCATGATAAAATAAATAGTTTTTTGAGATTTTGAAAGTGACTTTTTGATCCAATGGGTCAGATGTATTTAATGTATATGTATTATATTTATATTTTATTAAACTGTTAGTACACATGTCACTATAATAAAAATGTACTTACTTACTAAACATTGTATTAGTACAAGCACTAGGAAAATAGCTTTAATTAATGTGGCATGTAAAAACTAAACACTTAATTGTACATAATATCAATGGATCTAGTGAATCTTTTTACAACTTACTCATTCATCCAATAAAGATTGCACAAAATATTATACTTGCCCAAATTAATTTGCCCATCACTTGCTAATGGATTGGTTTCTTTGAAAAAGGCTGATTAACAAAGTTTAGAAACATATTTTTCATTTTATATTTAATTCTTTTTTTTTTAAACTTTAATGATGTGTAGAATTGATGATAAAAAATTACTGAACCTGTAATTCTAGCCAAAAGTGGCTTCAATGACATTAAAACAATTTTCTCTTTAAAGATAGAGAGGTGTATTAAGTGAATCAATCTATCCACTAGATTGTGTGTTTTTTAAAATCAAAGTGTATATCTATAGTCTAACATTGATCAAGAATTGTGAACAGACATGCAAAGGAAAATTAGTTCCTATAAAAAATGAATTGATCAATACATGATTAAAGACAAATTGTCCATTTTGAATGTCCCTCTGGTATCTTTCGCCTCTCATTCAATTTCACTTAATTAAAAATAAATTAGTTAGCTTCTATAATACATGTATGTACATGTGTAATGTTGAATATGAAATATATGATATGATTATTATTTGTACATGTTGTATGATCCTGAATATAATAGGTAAAACAAGAATGTGTTATTGCTGTTGGAGTAAGAAGACACAATGAATGATACAGAAAACTATGCCAAAAACAAGTCGCCCAACAAGAATGTGTCCCAAGTACACGGATGTCGCATCCGCACTATCATGATCTATATTCAATGGACCGTGAAAATGGGGGGGGGGGGGGGGGAAATCTCTAATTTGGCATTAAAATTAGAAAGATCATATTATAATTGGAACATGTGTACTAAGTTTCAGGTTGCTTGGACTTCAACTTCATCAAAAACTACCTCTACCAAAAACTTTAACCTGAAGCGGGACAGATGGACAGACGAAGACCAGAAAACATAATGCTCATAAATTGGGTATAAAAATGGGGCATAAAAAATCTTGTTCACTAATCATTGCTGTTGGAGTAAAAAGATGTGCGTATGTGTGAATATGAAGTAAGGGATTGAATATAACAAAATACCAATAATTATTGAAATGTCAGCCTTTTTCAGAACCAAAAACTAACCAAAGAATTTTTACATAGTTAAAATTATATAAATAATACATGGAAGGTTTCGTACCTATAATGTTATGTAAGAAAGAGATTATTATTGACCTACAAGATGAATTAGTAAAAGACGGACCTTATCCAAAAATTTTAGCAATAACAAGATGAAGGCCAATAACACAGAAAAAGATGAATAAATACTTTTGACAATCTGCAAAAGAAATATTGAATGCCGCTCAGTTTTTAGAACCAAATACATATATCTTATTTAAAAGCAGTAACCTGATAAGTATATAGACCATGAAAATGATTTTGAAAGTCATGTGACAGTAACTGTCCAATAAGATATTCTCAAAACATATTTTGGTGAAGAAAGGGATTAATAATGATGTTAACTTATTTGCTAATGTGAATGCTGTCCCTGAAATGAATATGATGGTGATCTCAGAATTGCCGCCTAAGACATTATTTGCATGAGAAAAATAAATGGAAACTAAAATGTGAAAATCTTGATCACCTAGCTCTTCCATATTTAGAAATTCAGACTGGTCCAAGTCAAAATAGCATATTTATGTTTAGTCTTTCAATAATCTAATCAAGACCAAATTTAATCTATAGAAGCCTTCTTTTACTCAAAATGTAAATTAAAATAATTTGCGTAAAAACAAAAGAATTTTGTGCAAATACTTCTTACTGGTATAGATAAGTCCTAAAAACAGAAGGTATTAAATCATAATTATAATATATTCATCAAGTTTATAATGTACTCATGACTTCCCCAAAATATATAAATATATATCTAAGCTGGTATAACATAATCTTGTCAAACTGGATGTGCCCATAACAGCTAAGTCATAAAAGGTCATTCTATTTGTTACAGGTAACTAAGGTTTCACTATAGTCCCAACTGTTATTTTAGTGCTCCCATTGTTTGAAACCCCTCTGGATTTATCCCTGATAATTTCTTACAACTTTTGCCAAGAAACCATAATTTTTCTAAAAAGATAATAAAGTCTTTTCGTAATATATCTTCAAACTTAAATATACTGTAAATTTAGAAATTATTGTGTGGATTTATTATTGAAATTTATCAAGAATTGTCAAAAATGCGAGATTAATCATTGCGATTTCAGGAAAATCTGCGTACAGATACAAATATTGTATCAGATATCAGAATGGGAGTTCTTATTATTGCGATACTCACCCAGTGGCATTATTCACGATAATTAAAACCTCACAATAATTTGTGAATTTACCATAATTTTACATACAGCTTATTAATAATTTTCTTCAAGAATTTCATAAAAAAAAAATCAAAAATACCCCAAAGAAAATTCTAGTTTTTAAAGCTTTTACCACAAAATTACCTATTTCTACATAATTTTCATTTATTTTCACCAGCTAAAGAAATATCAAAACTTTGATGCTGTATCTGTAAATACAAATAATGTATCACAATCGGTGAAAAACACAATCTACAAAATTTTTTCCCATTTTCAATAGAATATCCCCAAACTACAGCTGTTATAGCCAAACCCAGTCAGGTATTATTATTTAGGTAATATATCTTTGTATAATTCATCAATGGTGCAGGAAAAAAAATATTTGTAGAATTTTTAGGGTTATATTGGTTATTTGGTAAAAAAAATTTTGAACTTCCATTATTGTGAGTATGTATATGTATCTATATACATACTGTTCATCAGAAAATTTTCAAGCTTTGTTATTTTAAAAGGTATGGTTTATCTTTTGTTTTCTCTAAGCATTGTCACCTTAAATTGTACATGGTAGGATTACCCTTTCAGAGCACAAGATAATTATTTCTATCGATATGAGTCAAATTATAGTGAATTAACTGTATATTGATTACTAAACCCTCAAACCTTGACCATATTGCCCTAACTTACCTTAATAACTCCATTAAACAATTTTTTTTTTATGTCTTATATTTTCTTTTGAAATATTTGAAAACTTCTTTGATCCCTAAATAGGTGATTTTTTTCATTTATTCCCCTTATTCTGGAATGATCAAAGATGAAAATTTCTAAAATCAAAGGATGCATATTTTTACCAATCTTAGTATTTTGAAATAATTCATAGTGTATTGATATTAAAAAGCAAATCTATATGTTGTTGCAATATTTGAAAAAAAGATTCCTTAACAGACAGTAATCCTCTTAACCTTCCCAACGAAGGTCAGTGTAGATCGCCTATGTCTCCCAGTGAAAATTTTCTGATGCACAGTACTTCTCTCTTATGATAATGACAGTTTTATTAATGAAGAAATGGAAGTTTCAAAAGAGAAAATCTACTACAAGATGAACCAATACAACCCTAATGAATTTACCCTGATATTCTGTCGTAGGTGTGGAGGAACCTGTAATACAATAAGTCAACTGGATGCTTAAAATGCTTCCACAAAACTTTTTTCATAAGGGGTAAATTCAAAAAAATAAATGAACATGCTTAACTTAAAAGTTTTGAGACAATCCCTCATAATTCATACAAAAGTACATGTATGCAATGACTAGTACCAAACACTTCTTTATTAATGTAAATAAATTTGTCGATATTTTAATTTTTAATTTTTAGATAGCATCTGTGTAATGTTATTTTATATTCTAGAAAACCTTGAAATTTAATTAATTATTCAATACTTGATTTTTATGGTCCCAGATCTAGAGCATACATTGAAGGACTAACATTTAAAACAACAGCCTTGACATTGCTTGGGTATTGATACCACCAAATAATCAATTATTAAAATTTTAGCGTTTTTTTCATTATTATCATTCCCTATCCGATTTCTGTCTTCAACTGCATTACATGTCATTTTCATGGATATGAGAAGATGATTTTTTTTTAAACTATTACTAAGATTAACCTTTTACAATGTTTTAAGCATAAATATGGAGACAGATTGGATGAGCCCTTATATTCACAATATGTATGAAATTTGATAGAATGATGAAGATATTTTCTTTCAAATTTATCAAATTAGCACGTTACACAAATATGAATAAATGAATTATCAATGTTCAATAAACAGGATATTCAAATATACATAAATACAAACAGTTACAAATAAACAAATGATCATGATTTCAATACTTCTGACATATTGATTAAATATTTAAGCTTGGTTGAAGCATAATGGCTATAATGTGGTGAGATACAGTTTAACTTTCAGCAATCAAGCCTACTTATTCTCTACAGTATGTCCTGTTGAATACAAATTCAAACCTGAAGTCTACTTATTCAATTCTTCATTTTCATCAAACTACTACAGTGTAACCTGCCTAATCCGACACCTGAGTATTCCAACCTTCTGCTTAAACTGACACATTAGTCTGGTCCTAAAATAGGCCTATCCTTGAAGAAAAAAACTGAGTATTCCGACATTTTTTTCTGGTCCCCCAGTGTGTTGGATGACACAGGTTACACTGTAATACGATTTTGAGTCAAACAGTTCCAGTCCAAAAATGTGTCTATTCATCTTATTTATCACAGAAACCTACCCTTTCTTGTAACTTGTACCATTTTGATGCAGAATCTCCAAATCTGTAATAGTCAAAATTGATGGTGACCTCCCCAAGGAAATCGTTCCTTCCAAATCTATCATTGTGCCAGACAGTCACCCATAAAGTTCTGTTCTCCAGTTCGCTCTTAGATATCAAGTACTATAATGACAATATAGAAACATATAGTGCTACATAAAACACTGAATTAGTATACATGTCTCATCTCATCCATTTACACAAATCAATAGCTACTCTTATTACAGCTGTAAAAATAATGACTGTCTTATAAAAACAAACGACAAAATCTGATTGAAAAGCAAAGTTCCATTCATAAGATCTTTTGCATTTTCAGGAGCACATGAGACCACCCCAGTTTTTTTAGGAGGGGGGAGGTGTTACTCAGTCTGCAGTTTTCTATGTTGTGTTTTGTGTACTGTTAATCATGTTAATCAGGATTTCCCCTGGGGCAATTATTTTTTTCGCCACCTCTTTCGCCAAAACAATATATTTTTCGCCACTTTATTATTTTTTTCGCCAAGTAACATAAATATATTTTTCGTTTAAAATTTACCTTTTTTTTCTACCCCTCCCCCCTCCTTCCCTTAAATAAAATGATTTTGCCCTTTTGTACTAAGAAGTGTTTTTTTATACAACAATACAAAAGTTTTTATCACATGAAATTGATCCCTTATTTCATGTGTAGTCATTACATTAACATTGTAAATTGTCTTTTTTTGTTCTTTTTCCATTGAACTGCCAGCTTGATAGCTTGATTTTGACTAAATTTGAATGTCCCTCTGGTATCTTTTGCCCTTCTTTTTTCAGTTCATTTTGATAATGTTTGGCTTTGAAATCTTTTGTTTCAAGCAGATTTTTCTGATTACCATCATTAATTATAGATTCAGGCATGTTTCCTGTGTGATGAGTTCTTGTTAGGAAGTTAATGTGCAACCTAGCATGACTTGCTCTTACATAACATTATTGATATATTTTAAGTTATATCATTACTTGAAAGAGATACTTTATGTTTTCTCAAATATAACAACTGTTGTCCCTATAG
The DNA here is from genome assembly GCF_963676685.1 of Mytilus edulis. Lineage (NCBI taxonomy): Eukaryota > Metazoa > Mollusca > Bivalvia > Mytilida > Mytilidae > Mytilus > Mytilus edulis. Next base: position 68,305,415 of record NC_092353.1, on the reverse strand, counting down.
ACCATTAATTAATCAAATGCATTTTGGACAAAAGCAGACGTTGTCTATGACAAAGACAAGTCTGGCAGTAAAATAAACACAGATACTTCATTAACAAAGAAAACCCATTTCCGAAGAGTATTTAACCAGAAATTATGACATAAGTTTGGCTATGCAATCATAACATATTAGATTTTGTTTTACTTGAGGATAAAATTTGCTTGGAGCCACACACAGATTCAAATATGACATTTAATCAATATTTGTGTGAATAGTAATTTCATAATTCTTCATTAACTCTATCATGTTACAGAAAGCACTTTTAATTACCAATGGATCAATTAGAAGTTGTTTTAATGCTATCATTTACAGATTTTAAAATGCTATAATTTACTTAAGTTACAATGCTACATGTATTATTTATTTCTGTTATTATGCTATTAATTAAATCTGATACTATGCTATCATTTATTCCTGCTTATTTGTTATTATCATACCTGCCAACTTTTGAAAATGGCCATGGGGGTTTTTGTGCGCAGCACCATTTTTGAGGGTAGAATTTTACGCGGCATTTTTTCGTGTGATGATTTGGCTCCTAAAAGTGTCTGACATACTTCTTTTTTTTTGGGGGGGGGGGGGGGGGGAGGGGGGGGGGTGTGTGATAGTAGAAGATGCTTTTATAACCTATCTTTTTTTAAATTGTTTGATTGTTGTATTCTTTTTGTTGAGATAAACACCTGTAAGATGACTTTATGTTTGTCTGATACATTGTCAAGAAATAAAAAAAAAGTAATAATTTTAATAATTTAATAACAAAAAAAAACCAACAATATATTAGGGTCTGGATGGGGGGGGGGGGGGGTCTGTTGTTCTGTAAACATTTAATTTTCACCCCTCTTTTCTCTAATCTTCAAAAAATTAACCTCTTTTTTTTCTCTAATCTTCAAAAAAATTGACCACGCATTTCTCAATTTTCATTTTTTTTTTTTGCCCGTTATTCTCTAATCTTCATTTTTTAAGGGCATTATTCTTTAATCATTTAACCCCATCCAAACCCTCATATATTATATAGATCAATATCACAAGCAGCACTAGAATGTTTGGAGACATCATTAAGGCCACCGTGGTCAACTTTAAAGTCTCTGTTGCAAACTTTACAAAAGGCATGTGACAATCCTAACGTTGATTTAGACAACCAGCCCCTGTACTTGACATCATTCTCCCATTTCTCTAAGTATTTGCACGAAGCAACACGCTTTGTTTTCTTAGGCGGTGACAGAACTATTTTGCAAGTGATAACTCGCCCATTATGATTCCAATTTTTATAAATTTAACACCCAAGCTAAAAAAAAAAACAACTCAAAATTTCGATTCTTTGATTGTTTACTATGCCGACATTAATCAACTGGTGAATGCGTGATCACTAAATTTTGATTGGATGAAATTTGTCAGACACGATTTGTCTCCCTTGGGAAAACTTTCAAAAGTTCAAAATCGGGAACAAAAATATTTTTCGTGTAAATTTTACCAAAATCGTGTTTTTTGGCTATTTTCACGATCACGATCGTGTAATCGGGACAGAGGGTCAAAATCGTGTAGTACACGCCTAAATCGTGAAAGTTGGCAGGTATGTATTATGCGCATACTAAATCTTGATATTATGTTATCATTTTCCCTGTTAGTATTTGATATGAAGTAAAACTTGTAAAAATGGCAGTCAATTTATGTTTATAAAATGGATTCCTTAAAAAAACTAGATGTGTCAAAGCGACACTTATGGCCCCGTCCCAAAAAGTTGAAATTTTCTGCAATTTCAATAACACATGTGGACACAAAGATGACGGTAGTCTCACATATCAAAAATCAGCTCAAAATCTGGAGGGGTATAGAAAAAAAATCTGTATAACTATGATTTTCAATAATTTATCCAAAAGTCCAAAAGCCTGTAATTTCAGCAAAAATTAGTGAAGCGGAACAAAACTTATACTTGATCTGTAACTCATCATGGTTAACTTTCATGTCAAAAATCAGCCCAATATCTGAAGGCGTTTAGAAAAAACTCTGTATAATGGTTTGTTGCGGAATGACAGAATGACGTAATTACAAAATTTCAAACTATCGGAATTATGGAATATCGGAATTTCGGACAAGGGTAAAACTATATGGCACCGACAACATTGTTGCGGGGCCATAAAAAAAAATCTAGTGTGTTTCAATATCGTAATTATTCTCTCTATTATATTAAAATTAAAAAATGGCTATATAAACCTGCGATTACTTGTATCAATATTTCTGCCTGATTGCGAAGTAGAATCCATAAAATTGTCTTTTCAAAGCTATTAACAATGAAGATGTTATTGCAATAAAACTGTTACACTAACTTTATGTATCCTTGTATCATAAAATCAGAACATAGTGATCTAGGTCAAACTCTAGTTAGTCTGATGACCGAGTTATTTATACCAGTGGTTAAGGTATATTTCTAATGCTAAACTGAGAATAAATAAGCATGTTATATTCAATATGTTGGATCTCAGTGCACATTCCCACCATGGACAGGTTGAAAAATGACAAAACCGACCAATGTCTTAATGTTTGCTATGCAGTATGGGTTCTTTAATATTTGTGGGGTACCAGTTTTCATGGATTTTGTTGGTATAACCAGAAATTGAAGAGTTCAACAAAGTACAAATCCTTTGTAATGCTTTGTAATCCTCTTTAACACAATTTTTAGTCAATCTACAACAGGGGCGGATCCAGCCATTTTAAAAAGGTGGGGGTTCCCAACCCAGGACAAAGCAAGTATATGTCAATTAGTCAATCTACAACAGGGGCGGATCCAGCCATTTTAAAAAGGTGGGGGTTCCCAACCCAGGACAAAGCAAGTATATGTCAATTAGTCAATCTACAACAGGGGCAGATCCAGCCATTTTAAAAAGGTGGGGGTTCCCAACCCAGGACAAAGCAAGTATATGTCCCTATTCAAATGCATTGATCGTCAAAAAAAAAGAAGGGGTTCCAACTGCCGAACTGACCCTCCCCCCGGATTCGCCACTGCTACAATAACACAATTAAAGGAATCCACATTAAAACACCTGCATAAAATGTTATACATACTCTCAACTTTTCATCAAATACAGGATTAAGTGTGTGCTTCTTGATTTTTGTTTTCCTTTTTCCACTTCTTGTCTTGTCTGGCAATAAATATGTCTTTATATACCTAAAATTAAACATTATTCAAATCGTCAAGATCTCTTTAAAAAGAAATAAGACAAAAGTGGTCCAAAAATCAATTAGATGACAATGAAAGCAGAGAACACAAAAGTATGTATATATAAAAATATAGGAACTTTTTAAAAATGTATTATAGTTTTAGGTTTCAGTTGAGCAGTACAAAACTGTGAAGATCTACTCATATACTTAATATATAGTCTTTGTTGTTTAAAGCATTAAAACATTGTAATCACAAATACAATTATAGGTCTTTTGCATATTCCAATATCAATTTGTTAAGAAGTGAATATTTCCAGAAAGATATGTGGTTGCAGAAACCTATTTAACAAAATGTATAATATTTTAATAAATTCTTTTAATCAACCAATAATGTCTAAATTTCACTACTACTATTTCAATTCTTGTTCATCTCCATACCAATGATGTATGCATTCAATATTTTTCTTAAAGTTGCAATAGCTGTAGGTTTCCAATATTGAATTTTTCATAAAAGAAAACAATGAAGTGATGGCTTTTGACCATAAAATATCCTGGTGATAAATTCAGTAAACATTTTGTTTGATTTAGTAACAAAACTGTAACAGAAATAAAACTTTGGCTATAAAAATCCATTTTATAAATTGCACATCTTCATTAATTTAATGTATTTTCTGTTCAGTGTCACTCAAAACGAAATAAAAAAGTCAAAGAATTTATCGTGTAATAATCAATGACTACAAGGTTACTGCTATGCAATGCGTTTTTGTTTGTTTTTGGATAAGGTTTTAAAGTTAATTCAAAATTTCATGAAATTTATGTTGTCACAACTGCAAGAAATTAAAATGTGAATATCTAGTATATTGCTTTGAAGGATATGCAAATGAGTTAACTGCTTGAATTTCACCCTTGCAAAAAGTTTGTGCATTAAAATCATAAAAAATAGCAATCCCTTAACTACAAAATAAGAACACATAAATCAATTGACAAAAGTTGCAGAATAAGGAAAACAATTTTTTTTCCAAAGGGACATAATCTACTAGCTTCAACAACTACTTACGGGTCAGATCTATTTCTCCTGGTGTCTGCAGGTGCTAATCCTTTACACTGCGTAATATGTATCTCCAGCGTCCCTGTTCTGTAGTTATAATCCATACCAAACTGAATATCTCCTGTAATTGGTATTTTACCATAATCTACATCGCCAGCATTGCTGTAAAAACTGACAATACTCTCTCTGCTCTCCTGAAATTAGTAAGTGTGACAGTAGTTAATTTAGTAGGGTACAAATTTTGGCTACTACATGGTAACTGTATGATAAAACAACTTCCTGGGGACAAGGTACAAAGATACCTTCATCAACAAGTCTAAATTTTAAATTCTGAATTCACTGGAGCATGTGTGAAGGAGCAAGGGTTAAAGATATCTTCATCAACACATCTAAATTTTAAATTCTGAACTCTCTTGACCACATTTGAAGGATACTCAAATACTGCATGCAATTAGACACATTTATGCTGATATAATTGAATACAAATAACTACACATATCTATATTTATCAATGATACTAATTATTTTGAATGGACGTAAACAATAAAACAGAACAAAAGTTGTAAAAAACCTTGTCATGACTAGTAAAATTTACAAATATGACTCCTGTTTGTTACAGTCAATACCAAAATAACTCACTCATCTGGGTTATGAGGTGATGATTTCATGAAGCCCAAAACAATATATTGATAAATATTAACGTAAGACATCTTTAAAAATTTATACTGGGTCACCGAGGCCATCATTTGTCTGAATCCAATTCAGTATCAAGCTTTTGAGTTTAAAAACAGGAAAACATTACTTTGACAAATGTCTTGCTTAGAATTATATTATAAGTTGTCTACAAAGTGGACATAAATTCCATTATTCAATTGTAATAATGGATCCCTTTAATGAAACAAGAATGACAAAGTCAGAAATACAAGCTAAAAGCAGATCATGCTTTGTCTATATATAGTAACAGAGACCATCCATGGGGAGAAATCATTCTGTTGACTAATACCAATCAATAAACTGCCTGATGGAAACATTTTCAGTTATTATTAATTCATGGATATGGGAATATTTGACATCTTAAAACTGAGATCTGTTGTACGATTTTCACATTACATGTTGTTTACATGTATTTAAGAAGATAAAACATTAAACAAGTGGACATAAGATATCTTTCTATTCAAAATGAGTAAAGAGAGTTTTCATAATTGAGATGGCAACCCTAAAATAACATTCAAATTAGAAAAGACATCCAGGGGGGCATCTTACGGTCTATAACAAAACATTGCTTTAATCAACTTAAATAATATTTTCTGAATTGATTGTCTATTTTCTTTAGAACCTTAAATTTAGCAGTCAATTTTCGATATGGAAAAGGAAAATTAATAATTCAAAGGAAAAGAATTTTCGATTGAATTGGAAATGATGTCTGACTGATTTTTAATAATCATACAGCAAATATAAACAAACAAGTAATAAGCTTAATTAGCATATTGTACAGACACATGTCTATTGTAGAAGACTTTATGCTGACCTCCAAATTTATGTCTTTTTAGTTAAAACTAAAATAACAAAAAAATCTTGAAACTCTGAGGACATTTCTGAAAGAAAAGTCCTTAAGCAAACGGCAAAATCAAAAGCTCAAACACATCAAACTAATGGATAACAACTGTCATATTCCTGACTTGATACAGACAGATCATTATGCAGAAAAGGGTGGGTTAAACATGATTTTCTAGCTAGCTGAACCTCTCACTGGTATGACAGTCCCATAACATTCCATACCACTGACAATTAAAACAATGTGTGAACAAATAAAACAGACATAACCTGTTTTCTTTTATTCCTATTCAAATTAAAATAATCAGCATCTACATAAGTATCGCAATCAATATGTTAGATTTGATAGAGCACATCAACTTGTGTAAACAAACAATTTTTGACACATCGCCAGGTAAACTAAATTTGCAACAGTAAAACTAGCGATGGACGTCCTTAAAGCTTCAAATACAGTTATCTCTTAAGTTTTGCAATTTTTATCGAAATTGGTCATTCTGATCACCCCTTCGAATTGGATTTATGCAAAGAAACGTCTTTTAAAGCTTTAAAATGAATAAATAAAAAAATTGGAAACTCTAATTAACATTTGATCAAGCTAACAGTTTAAAGTGCATAGAAAAACCCATCACCAGTATATCTTTCAGGTAAATTGTACATGTAATTATTTTATTTCTCATAAAATGAATTATTGTAACTACTTACTGTCATGGCTGACAATAGGTTGCCACGACTACCACCCATCGAACCTTGATTAAGAGATCGATGTGACCTTACAAGTTCATCAATGTCAGGATCTTCCTCACTCTCCTTCTGCAAATATAAATACTATCATGTGACAAAATATTGTTTTCAGAATAACCATTAAAAAGTCATTTCTGCTCATTCATTAAACTGAACCATTCTGAAATGTAAAGATAATTATCAATGGAAATCAAAAAGCTTTTAAAATAGCAATAAAAATAAGGCTAGTAAAATGAAAACACTCATTTCAAGCCAAAAACAGGCTATAATAATCACAACTAATAATTTACAGAAAATAGTCTTGATCTTGCATTAAAGAGTAACATTGGACAGAGAAAAATTAAAATCCCAAAGAAATGAGACCAAGAGACAAATTTTATGTAAAATCTTTTGTGGTCTACATACATAAGGCTGCACTTAAGCATGGACCTATAAACCAAGTCTACTTTTGGATTTTGCTACTTTTATAAAAGACACTACCAAAAACATTGAAAATACTTGAGAGGCTTTTAGAGCCATGCATCGCTCACCTTGGTCTATGTACATATTCAACAAAGGACACCCTTCAAACATTGTTTACAAGATTAAAATTCATGACAATTATCTGTTTTGTTGACCCTGTATTGCTAATTCTAATGCAACAACGTTTGTAACGTTCATTTTGATTGGATAAAGTGACTTTCTTACATGGCATCAATTGACAATTGATGCTGTGGGTCGTACGCGCAAGCGCAGACGGCATATGACAGATTTTAAATGCATGTTTTAACATTGTTTTCTGTCAGTTTCATTAGAATGGAGATAACAATATTGTATTTAAAGCTCCGACGGCATCAATTTGGGATTTGATGGTCGCAAATACCCGTTTACTGTCTCCGCTAACGCGTCGCCAGTAAACTTAATTTGCGACCATCAAATCCCCAATTGATGCCGTCGTAGCTTAAAATACAATACAGTTATCTCCTAATTATTTAGTCTGTTTAGTTTCTCTCTACCTTCTTAGTTTTTGTTCAAAACACAAAAGAGGTTAAAACAAATTCTTATTTAAGGGCAATCATTCCTATAAAGAGTGACAGGCTAATTAACTATATATTTTATATATAAACCAAAAAATAAATAAAAAAGCTCATACCATATATATTAACAATATAAACATGCAATAAATATCTTACGTCTGTAAGGGTAGATAACTTAGATGATGCCATTGATGCCTGACTCTGTAAACTATCGGTTCTACGATGTTCAGGCGTATTTTCCTGTGTTGATGCTCCACTGACATGACCACTATCTTCTAGGCTTGCTGACCCTTCTGAACTGGCTCTGGGCGATAATTTTGTAATGGAATCCGCTTCTGAAAATAACATTTTTGTTTATAATTCAATGCATAGTCACACAGTATCAAATTAGTTTGCCTGTACGAAAGTGTACATGGGAACTAACTGTACAGTACTGCAGATAACTACATCTATCCTGTAATATATCAAATAATTCAGTCATGCATAAAAATGAAATTAAAATTTAATAATCACAGCAGAAAGTTGTCAGGTTTTAAAAAAAAATATTGATTTTAAACATAATCATCTTTTTCATTATTTCAAAATTGAACGTTTAAAAAAAAAGTCAAGTATATGAGAACAAATTTAAGTGTTTTTAAGTCATGTGCATATATCCAATGTTCCTTGGTTTCAAAGGATTCAAATAAATATTTCAACATAGCTATAGCTACCTTAAAGTACATTTCAAGTTTAAATCAATTTCTAAACTGTTTTAAATTCTTTGTATCAATAGACAATAGGTACAAATATACAGCTGAAGACCTTTTAATTAATTTATATCTATATGGTAGATACACAAAAACTTATACAACTTTTTCTTTAATTTTGCTAGCAACCTTTTCGATTTTCCATCATTTTCTAAGAACCACCAAAACATATCTGCAGCTGTTGCTAAATTGCAATCAAATAAAAGGCTTGTCATGAAATTGTCATTATCTATATATCTTGGCCTAATTTGTTTTGTGTGGCCTTAAAATATGTTTACAAAATTGGGTTGTGAATAATTTATATATTTTTTTCTCAAAATCTATTTTACATGTTTAGCAAGCAACAACACCTCCATGTCTGGTGTTTAATTTTTTTTTTCTCTTGGCTACAATGTAAAGGTATTTGAAGGGAACAGGCTTAACAAATAAAGAAATACATCTTTTTGTCTTTTTCATGATTTTTGTAGTAAAACTTTGCCTGCTGACATTGTGGTTATAGAAAATACTTTCTACATTGATTGGGGTGTTTTTCTCTTCAGCTGTATATTTTGTAAACCTTTGGATTTTGCTTATTATAACATTAATCTTTATTCCCTGGCCACACCTTTATGTTTTTGTATTTATTAAAAAAAAACTTCAATGATTACACTTCTGGTTAAGCGTTTTTTTTTTTAATCTCAAATAATTTAATTTTGGATGTAACACGTCTTCTGATTGGCTGACATTATTTTGTTATCAGCCCATAGACATAATTTAGTCATTTGACAGTGACGTCATCAACGTTTTTTCATGGTTTTCTACGGTTTAAAATGGAATTTAGAATTAAATTATAAGAAATGACTAATATTTTTTCTGTCTATTCGAAATAACATTAAAAATGTGGTGCACTGTCTGTTAAATAACCCGCGCTACGCACGTTATTCAGTGTGCACCAATTGTTAATGTTATTTCTTCATAACCAGAAAAAATATCACAGTCATTCCTTAAATAAAAAAATTCAGAATAGAAATTTAAATGCATTTTTCATAGTTCCACAATTTTTCTATCTAACATGTCTAAACCTTTTACATGACAAAAACAAATTAAATGACGTCTAAACTAAACATTGTGATAGCCAGAAACTTGTCTAAACTAAACCTTGTGTTAACCAGATACTTGTCTAAACTAAACCTTGTTTTAATCAGAAAACTGTCTTAACTAATCTGTGTTAATCAGAAACCTGTCTAAACTGACCCTTCTTCAATCAGGAAATTGAAAACATACCCTTATATTCTTTAACAATTTATCTCTTTAAACTGACTACAAGTCTGAAATTGCTTGGTTTAAACAGATATAAAAAAGATATGGTACAGTATAAAATTGAGAATGGAAATGGGGAATGTGTCAAAGAGACAACAACCCGACCAAATAAAAAACAACTGGTCTTCAATGTAGCGAGAAATTCCCGCACCCGGAGGCGTCCTTCAGCTGGCCCAGTGTATGTTTGCCAATGAGACAACTCTCCACGAGAGACCAAATGACACAGAAGTTAACAATCATAGGTCACTGTACAGCCTTTGACAATGAGCAAAGATATGATTGTTACAAGTTCTGTGTGGAATCAAGAATTGTAAATTAATGTTTTCTTGTAGAGACAATGAATTGTTTATATAAATCAAACTTTTTGTGCTTAAGTATTAATTATTTAATCAAAACAGATCAATACTGTTTAATGTTCTAAACACTATCATGTGGTTGCCTTTGACATCAATACACAATATCTACTCTTCACCGGACAAAAATAAAAAAGTTGATTAGTTATATGAAAACATGCAGGATGCATAAGAAAAAGTACCATTCAAGTAAATAAAAAAGCCATGTCACATGATATTTAGTGCAAAATTATATAGATTTGACAAAAATGGAAACTGAATAAAGGAAAATCTTTTAATTTCACAAATTTGAAGAACAAAAACTTTCCTTAATTTCTAACAGATTTTTTTTTTTAACTATAAGCTCAATTTACTATTTATGCATTTTATCTATAACGAAAATAAAATTAATTTAATGTTTTTTTCAAAAAATTAAACAATAATGTTTTATTATTTTTCTCTCCTTAACAATAAGAACTGTATTTTCTTTTCTACATATTTGAGAGTAAAACTGAAGAACAAGTAAAAATGACTACTATTTACTTCTTATAGCCTTGTTTCTAAAACTCTTATCAAATTTAAAAGAAAACTTTGTTATGAGTGACAGTCACACTGGACAAGCTGAATCTAAAATTGTTTTCAACCTTTTAATATTTTACTACAAATACTTAACTAAACAAAATCAAATAATAAAATTCTACTTGAACATTAAAGGGAGGTAATTCAAAATTGTATTACTCATCTAAAAATCTACTAAAATTTGAAATTGAAAACATGCAAAAAATAAGTAATTTAAAGGACACTGCACTATAACAATGAAGCTAATATGAAAAAGAGTCAGAAAAAAATTTCACTACATTTCTGAAATTGTCATCAAAAGCAAAGCTATAAAAACTATTTTCCAGGATAAATATAAAGCTAACTATTGATTAGTTGCTAAGGGAACGATTGTTAGTGTTTAGTCCCATCACCTTTTATACCTGTCTCTTTCCACTCCTGCATGTTTAATTTGGGCAGGGTCATCTGCTGAGAAGACAGGTCACATGCAGGGGTTTCAGATTTTAGGGCAGGGTTTATTTGCAAGGCCAGTTTGTCAGAGGCAAGTTCAGAAGAGTCTGATTGTGGACTAGAGTTGTCTTCTCTTGATTCCGTTTTTGATGTCAACCACTGTTTTACAAGGACTTCCCGAGACAGACTTTGACCTACAAGGTCCGATTTCTTAGTCTCTTTCAATTTTTGACATGTTATGTCCTTGACCTCTTTGTCTGACATATTATCCTCTAATGCAGTACAAAAGGTGTTTTCAGAATCCATACTCCTTTCAGCTGGTGTTAATGTAATGTCTGCTGACAAATCCGCCTTTGTTGGAGTATAGCCCCCTGGATATGGTGTATCATCTTTGGGTTTATTGTATGCCCTTTCAGGTGTAGATTCATTCATACAAGAAGGCTGCCTCATATTATCAGTTTCAAATGTCTTCTTTTCAACTGGAGAAGAAGCAATTTCAATTCGTTCATCAACGATTTTTCCAGAAGATCGACACTCATTACTAACCAATACTAAACTGGACTCATCATCAAATCCATCTACCTCTAGTGTACCTGAACTGACTCGAGGATTTGACTGATTCTGTTCAACAGATTTTGAGCTTGGTTCTGATTGGCTTGTTTTAAAGTTCACTTCAAGGTCACCAGACTTATATTCATTAGCAGAAATGTCTTTTTTAGACAGTTTACTCCCATCTGACTGAATATCTTTATCAGTACTTATACCATGGAGCTTTTCTGTCATCTGCAGACGGTCAATATCTTCATTCCGCAGATTTTCTATTGGCAAACTGGAAAAATCACTTTTACCATAATTTTCTGAAAATATCTCAGCTTTTAAGCTATCAGGTTTTTGATCATCCATTTGCTCATCTTTAGAATGTTTAGAAATCAATTCTTTTTCATGTTTAATATCTGTCTGCTCAGATGCTTGGCTGCTATTAAAATCTTCCGGTAAATTTTCATCTGTTAAAGAATGGCTAGAATCTGTCGGTGAATTTTTTAATTTCTTAGTTTCCATAAAACATTCTAATGCAACCTGTTCTTTTACTTCTTGATAAAATTTCTGTAAATCTTCAGTGCTAGTTCTCATATTTTTACTTTCATCCTTATTCCCTGAAATATTTTTTTCAGAATTTTCTTGTTTAGAAGAGGCAACAATGGGTACAGAATTTTCAAGTTCTAAGGACATTTCAGAAGAAGCATCATGACTGTGATGATGTACCTCAACATTTTGAGTAGAAATAGTAACTTTCTCATTTCTAGTACTGATATCATTTTCTGATGTCTTCACTTGTTCAAGGGCATCTGTAGTGTTTATTTCACCAACATTTTGGTTCAAATCTTCAGTATTAGTCTCTATGGTAACCATACTATCTTCCTGTTCTGTATTACCCAGAGGCATTTGATTTTTTTCTGTAGATGTATCAGATTCACTTGGCTCCGATTCTTCGTCAATAATACTGAGTTCATCAGAATCACAACTACCTCTAGCCATCAATGCAGGTGACAACTTTTCTCGATTCTGTGAAAACTCAATTAGACTAAGTATCTGTTCATCCATAGGTATTAATTTTCTCCTCATCAAGTCACCAATTTGTTCCATAGTTAAATCATCAAAATTAATTTCCCCCATTTGTTCAAATTCTTCTGACATTGTAGAAGAAATTCCAACAGTAGATTCATGAGTTATCTCCCTTGATGATAGATCTTCATCTATTTTTTTGTGAGTTGCTTCCCTATTACCATCTAGTTGATCTTGTTCTGACCTTTGCTGTTTTCTACCTTTATCCAAGTTCTTTGTCATTGATGATTCAATTTGATCCAGTTTTGCTATTGGTAATATTGATGCCTCCTCTCTGACAATTCGAACAGGGTTTATGACTTCCTCAGTAACAAGTTCTGGAGTTACTTCCCTTATTAACTGAGTTTTCTCCCCTTTCTGAGACTTACTAAGCATCACCTCCACTGATTGTGCAACACCATCACATTGTTTGATATCAGTACTTTTATTTTGATCATTGAGTTTACTTCCTTCATTTGGACTTTTAATATTTTGTTTTTGAACTTCAATTTTCTTTTCCGTTTTTCCATATTCATTCTTGCCACTTATTTCTGCTTTTATATCCACAGAAACTTCTTTTTGGGGCTTGCTATCTTCTTTCACTTCATGAATGATTTTCTTACTTCCAATGCTCTCTTTGCTTTTAAGATCTTCAGGATCTTTGCCCATTTTATTTTCAATACTAGATTCTTTCATTCCGATTTTTCTTTTCTTCATTAATTTTTTAATCCTCTTTCCCTTTGCTCTACTAAATGAACCAGTATCACTCATATCTGTTGTAGACTCATCAACTGAAAGGTCTGCTATGGCTATGTTGAATATTTTGTCAAATTCTGAATCAACTGAGTGTTTAGATTTTACATCTTTCTCTGATACAAGCTCTTCAAAAGATAGGTCTGGGTCATCTAGCTCAGATGTTTTCATGTGTTTATCTATTTTTCTGGCTTCTATACTTTTCTTACTCTTTTGATCTTTATTCTTCTTTTGAGAAACATCTAATTCAGATGTTGCTAAGTTTTTCTTACTGTCGTGAGATTCATCCTGTTTCTTTGAAGTTTTTGATATCTGTTTTTTCTCCGACTGTTTTGTTTCAATCTTTTTACCTCCCAACTCCCTTTGAAGTTGTTCACTTGACTCTTTCTCAGTTCTTTCGTTCAATTTTTTTGACTTTTCACTTGATTTTGATTTCTTGGTCAATTCCGATTCTCTAACCTGTAAAGTGTGAACATTTTGCACATTTTCGGCATCAATTTTTGGTTCTGTTTTAGACACACTTTTATATGATATTTCTTTGTTGACTGAAGAAACTACTTGCCTTTTTACTTTTCTCGGAATGTTTTGTTTCGAGTCCACACCAGACTTTTGCGACAATTTCTGAGCTTCTTCATTGGTTATTGGACTGCCTGCACTTTTATCAGATAAAATAAACCCTTTACCATGTGAGTTTGAACTGGGAGGGGGGACAAGTTCAAGATTTAAAAATGTATCACTGTCATTTTCAACGTCTTTTTCAATGTCAATAAGAGAAATTTCAGATATTTGAACAAACCCCTTTGCCTCAGGTAAATCTACAACTTGAACCCTGCCCTTACCTGAAGAACCCCTTCGGTGAACCTCCTCATCATCAATGGGACCTATGAAAGTAAAACATGCATACACATATAAACAATGCTGGATTAAAAACATCACATGCTAATACATAGATACACATACATATACATTTAGTGTGTGACAAAGACAGAAAGAGTTCTTTTCCAGATATTTAGAGTTACTTCCCCTATTTAAGGAGGTAGACCTAGGTTAAGGGAAATAACTCTTAAAATCATCAGTACGTTTGTGTCAACCATTTTCAAAAATATATTCTAAGCTTCTAGGTTACATAGATTATTTTCAATCTGTTTCAGGTAAATGCTTAAAATACATTGATGAACTTGACTTTTACAAACGTACTGATGACTTAAATAGTTATCTCCCTGAACCAAGGTCTACCCCCTTAAAAAGAATAAAATGCATTCAAAGGTAAAATGACAAATACAAAATTAATTTTCATTTAATTATTACTCTTTATATCAATTTTTAGATATTGGATATTTACTTCAAGCATTTTATCCCTAAATTTTCAAGTACAAACAAGTTTTACGTTTAAGAAAATATATGGTGGTTCTCTTTATACTGCAAGGTTCAAAACTAAATATCTTTATTGGAAATCTGACTTATTGACTAATTCCAAATTTAACCCAAAAAGGTTACCTAGTATCAAGAAAACAAATAATGCTTTCTAATTGATGAGTGTTAGGTTTTGCTAACAATTTGCCTTCCAAAAAATATACACCCCGATATTATAATCTATTTCCTTAATAATGAGAAAAAAAAAAACAGTAAAAGAAGATATGTTTTAGTACATGAAGATATATGATTTTAAGAGTTTAAAGTGACAAGTGCCTAATCTCACTGAAAACATATAAAGAGCAACATATAAAGCTAAAGTGTTAATTTACTTACAACAATGTCACATAATGCTTACGACCAAGGCTGGTACTTCCTTAAAACAAATTCTAATAAAATTACATCTAAAAATATACATACTGTGCTCTGATGATCTTTGTGACTTTCCATTCTTCCTGGAAACTCGTCTAAATCTTATGTTAGATAACTCTTCCACAGTGTAATCTTCCTCACCACTATCCTTAACTAATGATTCTGTTCCACTGTGCTCAGCCGTTCCACTTATTCCACTGACGCCACTAACACGAGAATCTGTGTCAGAATCCTGTCGGTACAACTCGGTTGAAAACCTTTTCTTTGATAACGGTGAATCTGCATGTGATGATGGTATGCTGTCAAATGAATAAGGTGACGGTGACCTATTTTGCTGGTAGGCTTGTCTTTTTTGTAATTGAGGTGTGTCTATGTTTTCAGGTGATGTTGAACGATACGATGACATACTTCCCGTCCTAGCAACTTGGTCGTGTATATGATTTGATTTATGATCTTTGATTTTACCCGCCGTCTCTTGATCAAATTTTGAAGGTTTGATTTTTTTCGGTGTTGTTCCAGATGAATCAGAATGAATGTCAACACGTATCTGTGTTTCGGTACTTCCGGTATTTTTCATGAAAGGTGTTTCATCCGACATTGCTGTTTGATCAGAATCGTCAGAATAGTTTCGTTGTAAGACACCCCTCGTAAGATTGCTCACAGTTACAAAGTCATCTGCTGATCGTGTGTCTGTCATTCTGTGCGTTACATTTGGTGTTGAATCTCTTGAGGATCGATCATCATCAGACGAACTTGATTCATCAGAATCATCGTAACGTTTCGTGGTTAATTTTTTCACTGACACCTGATGTTTAGTTTCAACATGTTCATTTTTTTCACTAGTTTTGCTCAATTTAAATGTATCGAAAAGTTGGCTCAACTTTCTTTTGTCAGAGTCATTAGGATATTCAATCCTTTCATTCTCTGCTTCTTTCTTACTTCGAAATGATGTTCCATTCTGGACTGGATTTCCATTCTGAACTCCTCTTGATTTCTCCACCTGAGAAGTGTCATCATTTACTCTACCAGGCCCTTGAAAGAGAAATAATGTTAAGTATAAAATTTTTAATCATACAAATATTTTATTTTTATAATGAAATTTTTTAACAAGCAACAATTGTTTCTACATTAGGATTGTTCTCAATAGAATTTTTATTACGATGATGACATTTTTTTCACAATTCCTCAGGATGCATTTTCATCTATGACCCAATATGTGCATGTAAAGGCTACTATTCAGGGAGACAACATCATAAATTTTTCAAATCAATATTAAACCTAAAGGTACTAATCAGTGCTAGGGATTGTCTAGAATTTGCCGTGATGGGGTGATCTTTAAACTTGAGTTGAAAAAAGAGGCCAAGAAACCAAGGTGACATAATCAAAATTTCAAGTATAAGGAAAGAATACAATACTATAGCAACAACATCAACATAAAAGTGAAAAAAAGACAAACATTAGTCAATTTAACACGTAACATAGAAAACCTGACTCCACCATAACCAGGGGTAATCTAGGGTGTGAAAATCTCATAGTCACTTTGAGATAAAGAACATAATGAAAGCTGTTCCTTTCCTTTGAGTTTTCAAGAGTGCAAGTACATGTAGGGATTTTATGTCAAAACCAGTAATTAATATACCATTTCCCTCTCCCTCTTCCCATTGCTGATGACACATGTCAAATTCCAACTGGAAAACAAATAATATGACATAAAACCTATACTTTTATTTTACTATGGAGGCCCCTCATGGGGGGGGGTCCTAGTAATCACATAATCACCCTTTTTTTGCCAATATAATCACATAATCATTAAATATTTGCTTATCTTTAGTAATCAAATAATCATAAACTAAAAATACAGTCCTAGGTAATCAAATAATCATGAAATATTTGGCTTAATAATCAAATAATCATTAAAAAAACGGCCAAGTAATCACATAATCAAAAACCCCATGAGGGCCCTCACTATGTTGATCCTTGACATGATATTGGATGATGCTTTTAAAACATCAACAAAAGTAATATCAGGCTTGGATGCCTCTTTCAATTACAACAAAACGTGAGAACAATAATAAATTCTACTCCAACCATTGATTTGTAACCATTTAACAAAAGTTGATTCTATTTGGGTCATTCACGTATTAATGATTATTTTATAATTTTTAAATAGATAAAGAATTAGGAAATGTACGTATAAATCAACAAACAATGAAATCAAGCCTTATTTAATGTGATATTGTTGACAATAAATCTTATTCCAGTATAAATCGCAAAATTATGTCGTAAACTTATAATAATGCAGTTACATGCACTTTATGTTATAGTTATTGACCAAGCAAGTCGGTATATGGGATTTAATCTGCACAGCACGAGATGACACAATAACCCGAACGACGTAGGAGTTCGGGTTATTGGGTCATCTCGTGCTGTGCAGATTAAATTCCATATACCGATTTGATTGGCCAATAACTGTTTTAACACATGACGCAATCAATTTACGTGAACGTTTTAGAAATGTTGACGTCATTCCGCAATCCACGGATCCTAGGAAAATTTCTTGTAGGGTAAAGCAAGGCGAAAATACGACTTTGGTAAGTTTAAAATTTATATTTTTTTTCATATTTAGACTCATTCTAGAATTGGGATTTAATGGTATATTTTTTTTATCGTTTCCACAGGCGCTTGGGTATATGATAAAAAAAAAACGTTTTGTTGATTAAAATATTTCCGTTAAATTTATTCCCCATTTTCATTTAATTGGTGACGATTAAGACTTTCACAAACTGTGTACTTTTCGGTGTATGAATAAAAAAAAACATAACTGCAAGGGTTATTGAGTTTAAATCAGAATAATTGCTTTTGAATTTCTCAATGATATGCTTAGAGAGAAAAAGAAACGAGGAAGATATTATATTACCTAAATTTAAAATGTATAATAAACAGAAAATACGTTTCTCTTTCAAAACCTTTTGCTCCCCGTCCCCCCCCCCCCCCCCCCCACCCAATCTCTTTTTATCTTCTGTATTGCTTTTTAAGACACGTCAGTCTAAATGAAGTCTGATTGATCTCCATGATCTCCAGCTAATCCCCCTGTTTTAAAACAAACTGAAATATGGTCCTCATTAAATTCGATCCAAAATAGTTCCTTTATATTCGGATATTCAAAAAGTCGTTATAAATTCCATTGAGTCTGAAACTAATCTAAATCAGATTGATTTATTTATATTCGGATATTCTTAGATACAATTCTTTTTGGGCAGAAATTAACAAAAATTGTTTTAACTTTCTTTTTTACTTTGAAACACTGATATAGATTTACGTTGTACACAAAATATAATAAAATAGTTTATGTCCCAGCTTTAAGATAAAAAAAAATTGAAGGAATGAGAAACATTTCTTTTTCCTATTTTGAAACTACGATGTTTGCACGAAGTTTATCTTTGTCGTAATTTCAAGGCAGATGGCAGACTCGGGGGTGGGGGCGAACAGGTCGTTAACCCTTGGATTTGACAAAGTATCGTGTTTTAGCTTCAAAACGTCAATATTGTCTTTAGTCTCGCTACACTCGGGGATTTTTTTTTAATTTGATAGAATAACGCCCCTTTCAAAATCCAAGAACCGCCCCTAAAGGTAAAAATAGATTTGAACTGTGCAGTTATCTGAGGTAGTTAATGCACACCTTAGCTGTGCATTATCCAGATTATACCACAGTAAGAACAAAGAGATTTTACTCTTGCCATGTGTTAAGTAATAAATAAATAATTGTATGATTAAAATAATCATTAATACGTGAATTTAAATAATGTAAATAAACTTGAAAATTATGTCATTTGTAGTTACAAGTATTATAAACAATTTTTTTAATATAAAATTCTTGTTCCTTCCATTTTCTTCAGAATAATGCTAAAGTACAAGGTGAATGAAGTCTATAGTCAACTTGTAACCTAACCCTCAACAACGTTATATGATAAGCTGCCTAACTTTAATGAATTTCTTTGGAAAGAGAATCAAGGGATAGATTCAGTGCCTGTTCCAATCAGACAAGAATATCCTTTCATTTCTCCCAAATGCATCATATATCAATAAAACTTATTATCAGCCTTATCTTATATTATTTTAGGATCATAATAAAAACAAGATTCCGGAGGATTTATTACCCGTATTCAACCTATAATGATAAAACAAATCTAAAATATCATAAAGGCAATTGAATAAAGAGGCTCCAGAAATGTTATATATTAAAAAAAATTGCCGCCATTTATCATTGAAAAAATATGCCTAAAATTTATAAACCTCAGAATGCAAGCTTAAAGTAATTCTTTTGTTTGAAAAATAGCTGCATGGTTTATATATAAGTAGACATATTTACTATGGGCTATGTTGAAAATGTTACTTTATAAGCTCCCTGAAAATGTTCATTAATAACTCGTTCTGGTCCCTGTAAAAGTTAGGATTGGACTTACTTGTACCAGTCCAGTAAGCAAGAATATGTGTCATACTCCAGTCTAAGAAATCCACAGTTTTATAAATGTCTGGACTGTATTCGGCAGTGTATCTGTTTTTGATCTCCATTTGTTTATCAATTCCCATTTCAGAAATATTGATCAATAAACCATTCTTATATCATGTATATCAATGTTTGAATCACAACTTATTCCAAAAGTAATCTTTGCAGTAAAAATTAAAAAATAATAAAAATGCACACTAAAAAAATGTCTTGATTGTCAAAATCACACAACACGTGTAAAATTCATAGAAAAAGTAAAGTTCCAACACAAACAAATATTGTATGTCTATTTAGACTGAGATTAAATATTAAATACTTCAAATTTTACAACCCTAAATTAAAATTCTTAGTTCCTTCTATAATTTCTGAGTTAATGTTGCTTTATTGAATGAACACTCCGGCAATATGTCGGACAGTTTTACTAATAAACAAGTTATACAAAAAAGTAGGTTTAGTTATTTCCTGTTGTCGGAGGCTGATTTTTTTGTGGTTTCCTGAACAATTTAAAGGAGTGCTTGTTTTGTTAAAACCACTAACTGTATTGAGGAGATATGCATCAGCAGACTTTTTTTCATCAACAAGGACGTCTTAATTGGACCACAGGATGTCTTCTCCCTAAATATTATCATCAACACCTATCTTACATACATGACTATAAACATCTATGCTACAAATGGGTTGGGAACTTCTAGAAACTTCACCAACAGTACACTCATGACACTAAGGACAGTTACATCCTTGAAATTTCAAAAATATTGATTGATTGTTGTTTATTTAATGTGCAGTGGCAAATATTTCATGCATGTTCAAGGCTACCTGGATATATTATACAAACAGTTATCAGTTGAAATTTTGGTACAAGTATGTTTACCCATATATAACATGACATTTAACCTAGTTAAGCAGGAGCTGTTGACCCTTCCAGAGTGCAAAGTTGTGTTTTTGGTTATGGAAGTGTCTTTTTGCTCTGGTTTTAAGGAAAAAAAGAACAAAAATTCAATAACATGTTAACTCATGATTTCCTGGTCCTTGTGATATCATGGAGATGAGTTAATCACTTTAAAAAGTCTGGACATTTAATTCATTGTTGTCATGCAATTTGGAGCTTTTTTAAAAGCTTTTAATTCAATAGACACATTATGCAAACATCAAAATAAACATCAAATGATGCCTGCAAATCAGCCAATATACATTATTATAAATACTGTTATCTTCTAATTTTATTTATCCAAAAACCCTCAACATAATATATAACCCTGAATTTACACCTACTTGTACATGAATGTTCACTTCAAGTGACTTATATGTTTACATATGGTATCTAAAAGTTGTTATAAAAATTTATATTATCTAAATTAGTCAGTTATTAGAAATTCAATATCAACATCATGCTTATAGAATTTTAAAATCCATAGTTTTATAAAAGCTCTGTATTGTATTCAACAGTGTATTTGTCTATGATATCCATTTGTTTATCAATTCCCATTCGCTGTAACTATTGTACAATAAAACCCTGTTACATGTTATATCAATGTTGGAATCAATTTCATTCAATTCTATTGAGGTATAAAAGTAACCCAGTATCCTGCAAAAAAAAATTTCATCTCTACCCTGCCTTATCACTTTTTGCCGGCCAGTTCTGGACGTATTACAGAGGTTCCTGTAAAATTTAGATGCCACAATATAAATATCTGAGCCCACAAATTCAGGTGATTGTTCTATGAAATCAAAAGTTAATGGTGCGCAGATTCTCCAGTCAAGCGGAGCAGATTTCCAATAAGCATTAGAGTCTATTGAATGAGACGTTTCAGACCCAACCTTCTTCAAAGGACAAATGAACTGATGAAACACTACATCTCTTTACCTAACCATTTCTATGAACCAGGGGACATCTATTTACCTTACCATTTCTATCAACCAGGGGACATCTTATAGTAATACAAAACGTAGGAAAATATCCATTCATTTTAACAAAAACAGGATTGAAAAAGAAGCACCAACAAGCAGGAATGTTTTGGAAATCGCAGACAACTTCCTGTTAAGATTTACCGTTCCCTCTTACATTCTCACACTACAAAACGATTGATTTGCTATACTTTGTTGTGTCTATAAAATGTTGTTATTTTTTGCATTGCCTTGTAAAGAGCATTAACCTTATAGTAACTTTTGTCATGACTTTTCCTTAATGATAATTTCAATATAAACTTTGCCATCTTTTTGTATTGATTTTAAATGTTCCATTTTAAGGTACAAGAAATATCATTTGAATATTTTCACGGATAAAAAAGGCAACCCGCACTACAACCTGCTCATCATTGATCCTGAAAAATAATATCTTGATAGAAAATCTTCCAGCTTTAAAGTCAATGGAATATATTCAATGTACTAGACCCATATAATTAGCAGATGAATGAAACATAACAATAAATATTTGATGAGTTTGAACAAATGAGGATAAATAGATTTATAGACTAAGAAAGCAGACACAGTTATGTTTACTCACTTTACTATTTTAATAAATAATGAGCATGAAATAATTTAGTCTCACATGAGCGATTAAAATCCTAGAAAAGCTGGTTTATTTCGTAACTTAATATTGACCTATACATAAGTAACAAACATAAATATCCTGGACTATTTGTCACTATGTCATGCAATTACAAACATGTAAAAAAGGGATTACTGACACTCACTACTAGGTATATAATTTTAGATGGATGCAAATACCCTCTTGTAAAATGTGAAAACATGTACTTTGATTAAAAGATCATTACAATTATGAAATAATAACATACAAAATTGAAAGAATAAAAAGGGTGAGCATAAAACAGGGAAAAGATATTTTGAAAACTGAAAATTACAGATGCCATTATTGAAACTCAAACCTTTGTATAAGCCACTCTTTAAAATTCAAAAGATATTTTCATATTTTCAGTTATTCTTAAGATTTTATTATCTGAAAAATTGATATATCTTGACCAAAAAATTACTGAGTGAATAAAAATTACCAAGTGAAAAGCTTCAATATTTAAAAAAAAATAATGCATCAATGAATAGTGAAGAATAATCCCCTCAACAGAAAACAAATGAGTTTTTACTAATTAATACAAAAGCAATATTGGGTTAACAACTAAAAATAATCACAACAACAACACAAAATCAATATAACTATTCTGTAATGGAAACCGAACTACAGCTATATATATAACAAAACCAAATTACATCTAGTACAACATATGACAACATTCTTATTACCTGACGCTGCAGCCTCCAGAATTAACATCCGAAACCTCTCCAGCATGCTTAAAACCAAGCATTACCATTAATACATTAAAATACAACTAATCACCACTTTTAAAATGATGAACAAAAACATATTGCTATCATCCCATATTTAAAAGTAAAAGTAAGAATCGTTGATTACTCTTCACCGATTTAATCAATATTCATCTACGGGAGATACCATCAGGACAATCTTTACAACACTCTTGGAAGTGCAAGTTGCACTGAATGTTGTTACTAATCAATTACACGTTAGACGGAGACGGGTCGTAATTGTTTGGAGATGCATATTACATTGATCACTAGATCTAGGAATATAAATCTATATTAGCTCTCAATAGATTAAAAATGACAAGAATTATTATCCAAACTGACAAGCGTAGTGGTATGCAACAAAACCTTGCTAAGCTTCACAGAGTTAGGAATTGTTAGCAAGCTGCTTTCACATAATTAATATCTATATTCAATAATGCCTAGCCTGATAAGGATATCATGATTGTATTTATACAGATATTATCAATAATTCCTGTGAATTCAGTAATCCTAGACACATTGTCTGTGGTATTAACTTAACTAAATAAAGATACTGTCTTTAATAGAACTGAATAATGGATTTCTGATTCTATAGTAAACAGAACAGATATTTCAGAAAATCTCAAAACAATGAAAAACTTTATTTAATTACTTCCATAGAAGAGCAGACATCATAAAACAAGGACATATGGTATGATTGCCAACGAGATAAAATACATGGATTTAAGCAATTATAGGTCATCATATGGTACAGTTTCTGTTGGTTTATCAATAGACAGACAGTAATTGAAACAAGAAAGATCAATGCCTACATAATATCTTAATAGGAAAGTCTGTGAGTTTCAATGAATTTGCCATCTCATATATATCTAAAGAAAAAATATCATATAATTTGTCAGGTGATAAAAAACCCATCACCTGTCTAAAAGTACTTAGCTGTCTTATAACAGTATAAAACTAAGTATTTTCTCAACTATATCTTTAAAGAAAGCATATATATAGTAGCTTGTCTGTCCCTAAATTGCTTTCTTTAGTGATGCTAGATATTCTCTTATTTAATTCAGGTAAATTTGGCTGTTTTATACCTGTCCACTATGGGAGTGTGTTTGTCCCCCTTTTCCAACCTCTTATCAATTAACAAGCCTCTACAATAACTTTTTTTTTCAACTTGTCCTGTAGGACAAGTACATACCAAAATTTACTTGTCCGAATGAAATTGCTACTTGTCCAAAAATTTCTATTAAAAATAACCTTTTTATATTTTTAGTTGATTAAAGGAGCAAAACGAATTTAAAACGATATAACAGAATTTGATCTATTTCTTTTAAATACTTTTCAAAAATATGAGTCAAGTACAACTGTGAAGCTAGTCATGTCACAGGAATTAGGTTCTAGTTTTCATCAATGTTAGTCTCATCAGACTCTAAACATGAGGCACTATCTGGTACCGGGCAATCAGACAAGCGTTATTGTCGAGGCCTGATTTAATAGACTTGTACTAGTTAATCATCAGTATTTCAATTTTAGTCATCAGTATTTCAAATTTTCTATAAATCTAAACCAATAAACTTAAGCAGAGATGAGCAAGTTGGTCACAGTTGATTGGTGAAAAACAAATGCCTCATAAAACGAAGTGCATTACAAAATTTTCAATCAATTTTGTTTTCAAATTACTTTACATTTTAAATTGTTACATTAATCTGTTTATCTAACGTGATTACATCATGTTTGTCAGATCTGTTTAATTAAATACTCATTTAAAATTCATGGATGTCAGGAACCAAACACTTTCTAATCAAATATTTACTTAATTTAATCTGGTTAGAACTATAATGCTTTAAAAAAACTAAGTGCATCATAAATTTTGAACAAAATCCATTTTCTACAATTTCTGATTAAAATTAATCGATGGGAATAGATTAATAAATGCAATAGATAATTAAAATCATAGGTGCATAACCTTTTTAAACCTATTTTTAATCAAATTTCCAATACTTTTTATCTTTCACTTAGATCTGAGAATAAGAATTAATTAATTTTGAACTCCTTTCTCAAACAGCTACCACAAGAAAAGCACCTAGTAAATTTCAAAAACTGAAAACTGTACTTAAATTTAGTACTCAGATGGCCTTGTAGAAAGCCTTTCTTTTTAACTAAAGCTTTACAGATAAATGCATTAATTTTCTTTTCTCTACTTATTGTTAAACATTTGCTTTTGTAATACGATATTCCCTGTATCAAATTTGGTCTTTTTTGTACATAACGACAGCAAAGATTCTCTGTTTTATTCCTCTCTATAGCAAGAAGACCTCTTATCAAAGAATTTTCTCTTCACAAATTGTCTCCCTTTATATGCTCAGTTCTTAGAACAACTTTTAAGAGGCCACATTATCATAAACAATCCTTTGCAGGAAGACTTCCAATAATGTATTCAATTTCAAATAAACCAATTCAGCTGATTCAGGTCTAGGGAACTTCAAACATGTTATCAAATTTTATTTTTTTTAGATTTGAGTTCTATCAATTTTATTATTTCTGAACTAATCCATAAAACTGCCTCAATGTAACAAGAATAATTATAAACAAGAAATGAGCTATCAACTTGACGGCAGACAAATGTTTTCTGTATTTACAAGCCACTCTCAGGCTTGTTTGACCTGCAAAATTCTGTGCATATTTTCCAATTGATCAAGGACCATAACTCCAGAACAACAAAAGTGAAAATTGTCAATATAGAACCGTCTGACCACTGTACTCATTATTCAAATATAAATGGATTTTCTCTCTGGAAAATGGGTGTTTTTTTAATAGGTTGGCAGGTACTCATGAATTTCAGTAAATGCTCATCATATCAAAAAAATAAAGCAAATATCTTGACTGCCCGAAAGCTCAAATACAATATATCTACATTTTCACATATGTACTTACTTCTTTGTTTGACCATTGATGCCTTGACCAGGTCAGTACCTGTCTTTTTAGTGGTCTTTCCTTTCTTATTCCATTCTTCCATAAAAAATTTCAACTGCCTGAAATATCACATCTCATTTATTAGAATAATTCTGAATATTAATTTGAGTTATCTCCCTTAAGGAGGCTCGAGGGTATAAAAATTTCAGAAAAAAATAAACATTTGTTTTTCACTACAAATTTTATTTATTACCTTTTGTAGTTGTTACTTTATCATATGGTACAAAAATCATTCAAAACAATCAATTCGTGTTGGCCCCAGATAACATTTAAAATGAGTACATCATTGAAAAAGTTCCAAATTATCTCCCTTTGGTGGAAAAATGCCCTTTTTTGGCTTTAAAATTGAAATATCTTTTTTAACTCATCGGTGACATATATTTTTTAATATAATTTCCATATAAGCTGTACTTAAACTAAATTATTGTAAAATTTGAGCGATTTCTGTAATAAATTTCTTTTTTTATTTCGTTATTACCTATATTTCTCCTATTACTTCAACCATCTTTACAAAAATATATGCTTCTTTCGAAGGCAGATTGTGAGCGCAAATGAACGGTGACCCCACTTTTTTATTTCAATTTTCTATTAACTATAAGATAAAGTTCATTTATAGAAAAATATAGAGAAATCCTATATAAATGATTTAGACCCGCGAACCCCCTTAAGTGAAGAAATTTGAAGCTTACATTATGTATGGATTTTAAAGGTAATGAAAAAATAGTTCACACATTTAAAGAGAGCAATTAAAGTTCACTCAATCACTGAATACTAAAATTCTATGCTAGAGTTAACATTCTACACTATATAAACAGTGCATAAAACATGTCACTGAAAGCGACCAAGGTCAAAAGTTGAAAAGTAGTAGTAATGGATAAACTGCACAAACTAAGCCCTTAACTTATTGCTTTTATCTTTCCAAAATACCAGGGTTTTCACTCTTTTTAAAGATAAAACATAGTGTTTATCCAGGACAAAAATTTTATTTCAAGGATGGTATCAAAGACAATAAAAAAAAACATAAATTTAAAAATATTTGACTGTAGTCTTCCTGTTGTTTACAATTGCAAACAAATTACTATTATAACTTTCTGATAAATTCTCTTCTGACTGAAGTCATAGCCTTTGACTTATTGCTTGAACAATGGGTAAAAAAAATATCATACCCCTTTCAAATGTTTTAAAGACTACACAAATAGTTGGTAAACAAAAACAGAATTTTGAAATTGATATAACATGAATTTTAAAACTTTTAATACAGAACATCAGAAATTAGTGATTTTCCAGGTTTTAACTTATAATTTCTTTTCAGCATTCTTGTTAAGAAAATTAATGAGATAAATCAATGTTGAACATTAAGCTACCTACAATACACCTTATTGCTATTTGGAAATTTGTCCATGTTGACCCGAGAATCTACCCCGCTTGAACTATCACTTTTCCATTGTGGTTTCAGATATTTTGTATTATGACATAAAAAAATTATGGGAATCTATGTGATGTCTAGAAATGGTGGACAAATAGCGATAAGGTGTATTAATTAATCAAATCTTTTTTTTAGATAGACTATACCTTTGTTTATTGCATAATGTACACAGCCATGTGCCTGCAAGCCCTTGTTCTTGACATGCTCGACACACACGAAAATGACACTTTGGACAAAGGTCACCACGATTGAAGAGAAATCCAAGTTCTGCATGACACCTGGCACAGATTTTGGACAAGTCGTCACCATTCCGCAGCACACTTTTCATGCGAATAGCTTGGATTTCTAACTTCAGATGCCTGTAAGAAGAGAAATAATTCTGTATAATTTATAAGCAAAATGCAGATCCAAAATATAAATACTATAGATTCAGAAATTATTGCGTGCATTTATTATTGCGATTTTGTCATTTTAGACTAAAATGCGATTTTATTTATTGCCATATTGAGAAAAATCCTGTTTAATTCATATAAAACAATTCAAAATGCAAGGTATTTAAATTTTTGTGATTATAATCCTGTCGCAATTTTCGCCATAATTTCTGAATTTACAGTAGTTAAACATTTACATAGGTTATAGTGATACGGTGACCAATACTTGCCTCATCATTGAAAGATCAACAATTAGTGTCATTTTTCCATTTATTCAAACGACAGCAATAATTTTTACAATCTTTGAGACAAATATATTGTTGGTCACAAACAATGCAGTATATAAACTCTAGATCAATTTTAAACATAAAATTTTATGTCACATGAGCAGCTGGTGTTGTTTTGAAATGCAGTAAAAAGGTGTTTCATTCAGTAAAAGAAGGAATGTTCTATCATTAATATCTGCACGTAATATGTTTACAAATCTTAATTCCTACAAATCCTATTTTTTCTATAAATATATATCGGTCAATTCAATATTTGTGTCTCTTTTACTTCATAGTAGACATAATGTCACGTGGTAACCAATCATTGTAGGATCCCCTAAAATATATAGATCAATTAAAGCATAAGAATGTTGTATAAAACTTGTCCTTGGATGAAGAATTTTAGATTTTTCTACATCCCTCTAACAAAGGTATAAAGTCAAAAGTATAAAAAAAAATAGGGGCTCTAAAGAGCCTGTGTCACTCACCCATACCTGTCAACTGACCCGTATTTTGCGGGTGTGGCCCGAGATTTTCACAATTCTGAGGGATCACCCAGTACAACCGCCGGGTCACTGAATAACCCGGGAATTTCGAAAATGCCCCTTTTTTACCTGGATTTCTAAGCCTAGAGAATGATTTCATAAGTGATTTTTCTTTGAAATATGGCAAATTCGTAATTCTTCCATCAACAGAAGTTCAGCTACCTGTGTAAACTGTCAAATTAAGCATGGCTTCACTTGACAGCTTTGGTGTCAAACACACTGTTAATTAACACCAATTACCTTAGCTTTAGGTCATAAATAAATTTAACTGTTATCACGTTTTACAAAACATTTTTCAACTGAGTTACTTCCCCTTTTTTGTCACCATTCAAAATTATTCCTTATATTTACGTTTTTTGGGGTAAAAAAGATCAAATCTACTACAAATAGAATTTAAATACATATTGAAATATAACTTTTCATTTAATTCATACCTTAATACAATTATAAAAAAAAAGTTGAAAATTATTTGTTTCATCTATACTTCCTTTAACTGTTTAACTTTATTTTACTATACTCTAATTACGAAAGTAAATTGTAACAGCTGATAAGCAAAGACTGAATAGCCAGTCACAACTTTCTAAAAATAATGAAAAAACAAGAATGTGTCCTCAGTACACGAATGCCCCACTCGCACTATCATTTTTATGTTCAGTGGACCGTGAAATTGGGGTAAAATCTCTAATTTGGCACTAAAATTAGAAAGATCATATCATAGGGAACATGTGTACCAAGTTTGAAGTCGATTGGACTTCAACTTCATCAAAAACTACCTCGACCAAAAACTTTAACCTGAAGCGGGACAGACAGACGGACGAACGAATGGACTGACGGACGAACGGACGCACAGACCAGAAAACATAATGCCCCTCTACTATCGTAGGTGGGGCATAATAACCAGTCACAACTTGAGGGTGAAATACTTATACATATAGAATAATGTAGAAATGTCAATGATTAACCAAAGAAGAGGAGAAAGTGTCACAAAGTTATGCAATGAAATAATGATTAATAAAGTGAACATGTTTTTGGAAACTTTTATTTAAATTATAAAAAAAAAGTTTGTACGCATTATGACCTGAGATTTCATTCTTCAATGCAGGTCATGACCTGCATTTTCATCGCCACAGGTTGACAGGTATGCTCACCTTGGTTTATGTGCATATTAAATAAAGGACACAGATGGATTCCTGACAAAATTATGTTTTGGTGATGGTGATGTGTTTGAAGATCTTACTTTACTGAACATTCTTGCTGTTTACAATTATCTCTATCTATAATGAACTTGGCCCAGTAGTTACAGTGGAAAATATTTCGTAAAAATTTACAAAATTTATGAAAATTGTTAAAATCAACTATAAAGGGCAATAACTCCTTAAGGGGTCAATTGACCATTTTGGTCATGTTGACTTATTTTTAGATCTTACTTTGCTCAACATTATTGCTGTTTACAGTTTATCTTTATCTAAATAATATTCAAGATAACAAAAAACGGCAAAATTTTCTTAAAATTACCAATTCAGGGGCAGCAACCTAACAACGAGTTGTCCGATTTATCTGAAAATTTCAGGGCAGATAGATCTTGACCTGATAAACAATTGTAACCCATGTCAGAGTTGCTCTAAATGCTTTTGTTTCAGAGATATAAGCCAAAATATACATTTTACCCCTATGTTCCATTTTTAGCCATGGCAGCCATCTTGGTTGGTTGGCCGGGTCACCAGACACATTTTTAAACTACATACTCCAATGATTATTGTGGCCAAGTTTGGTTAAATTTGGCCCAGTAGTTTCAGAGGAGAAGATTTATGTAAAAGTTAAGGATGGACGACGGACAACAGATGCCAAGTGATTAGAAAAGCTCACTTAGCCCTTTGGGCCATGTGAGCTAAAAAGGTGCAATGACAATGATACAAATATCAACAAAAGACCATAGGATATAGATTTAAAAAAACAAAAGGTCATCATATGACCTTCAACAATGAGCAAAACCATACTGTATAGTATAAGTAAGCTATAAAATGTCCATGGATGACATCATATGTAACAATTCAAAAGAGAAAACCAAAGGCCTAGTTTATATATCTATGTAAGGCAGTAATTTGCCTTTAATCTGTGGTAATTACAAAAGTTATTATATAATCTTGTGTAATTATGGTTTACCATTCATTAACTTGAATTAACTATAATTCATTAACTCATTAAAAAATATTCATGTAATTGCAATACTTCACACACAATTATCGTTGTGGTTCCTGTCATCAATATTTATTTCACTGATATATGTTTTTCATGTCGAACAGGAACAAATGTTCCAGTATTTAAAATGTCAGATATAATTTATTTTATTTACCATTCATGTTTTACATTTAATTCATGTTTAACAATGAATGCTTACCAATTGTTAACTATCCATTATCCTGAACAATAATTTAAAAAATCTTGAAAAAGCAGTGCATAAAATGGTCATCCTCATTTTGCTCTGGTAGTCAAGGGTAACACAAATACAAGTTATTTTTATATGCTTTAAGATGTAAGTTGTACAGTTATTTCTTTAATCATGTTAATTAAACTCAACATATATCAGGATTATAATTTTGTACACAAGATGCACTGTTCGTCTTGAATCGTTACAGTTGATGACAAATAAGAACCCAAAAATAAAGTAAATATGTCTGATTCAAATTTTATTTTCAAATAGAATTAGACAAAGGAAAAACTAATTTGATCAAAGTACCAGCATTTTTTTTTTAGCAATTGCTTTTTTTGATTTGAAAATTCAATTTGACCTTTGCAGTGTTCAGTGACCTTAAATAATCATCCTTTTTCATACAGTTAGGCAAAAAAAACCACCTAAATCATAACATTAAAACACTTATACTTCATTCTTTCAAGCGTTACATTAACACCAGAATATGACCTATAGGCAATAAAATATTAATTCAAATAGTTTCCCCTCAATTGAATCTATTATAGATAAATTCCTCAATAAGTATAATTATACATATGAATGAAAAAGAAAATAAATATATACATCACACATAGTGATTCTTTGGAAATTACTACAAGATTTCAAGATTTAACTGAAAAAAATCGATTTAATACCTATTGATAAAAAGATTATGTGGTCGTTTGGTATTTATTTATTATTTCCCCGTGACATATTGTACTGTCCAACTATCCCAAGTATTTACTTAAGAGATTAACTAGCAGTGTTTACATTATGTATATCAAACACTTCATTCAACAATACTGCTAATTATATAACAGGTCTACATGTACTTGTGCATCATATGCATTTTAAGTGCATCATCTTATACACATTTGTGTAATAATGTGGATTCATTTATTTTCGTGGGTATCAATATTCGTGGATTGCCAAAATCTTGCATATTCATGGATATTTGATATTGTGGTTTTGTTGTTCTCTGTTAACACGAAGCCTATTGAAAATATGCTATTCGTTGAATATTTGAATTCGTGGTTCACTGGTACCCACAAAACCCACGAAAATTGGTATCCAACGAATATTAATGAATCCACAGTAATTAATGCATTAAAAACATTCAGATTACAGTGAAGAGGAACATTGGCAAGTCTTACTTTTAATATCCCCTTCAAGTGTTTATGCCTATTCTATCAAAAGGAGGATTACAATAGAGAGTCCTTCTGATACATTCTGGGCTGAAGTGGCTCTGTAAATTCACCAAAAATTTACATGACTTATAGTGAAAATTTTATGTAAACAGCCCTCAAAGATTTACTTTAGCTGTTTAAAAAGAGTTGTAATAGTAAAATAAAATCAGACTATTAGCAATTGATGTGTTTAGATTGAAAATTGGAAAAAAAATAGGATTTTAAGTGGTAGCGTGACTAGCAACTGTTTTTTCTTTGAATTAAATTATTACCATCTCTAAGAAACAATGAATTACTTGGTCACCAAAACACCCTAAAAAGCAAAAAAGACGCATTGAAGTGCATTAAGACTATAATAACAACTAGAAATAGAAATTTCATATCATATTTAAACACTTAGCCATAAATTTATAAGACATGAAATTGTGATCACAAAACAGGTGTCCTTTTCACAACAATAATTTAATTTTCATAATAAAACAAAATATTTAAGTCTTTTCAGGATAATTAAGATATTAAACCTGCATGTTACATCATTTTGATGAAACATGAGAAATTTGAATTGTACATGTAAATTATCAACAAGAGCAGACAGGGTTTTATTTTTTAGAAAAAATAAAAGTGACACCAACTTATTTCAATCTGTATTATGTGATAAGAAGCATAGCGTTAATATGTTATAGGTTGAGGTAAACTAAAGTTGGAGACAGAAACCAAAAATTATGCAATGTTTAAGTTTTCAAAGGGGCATAACTCAAGAATGGTAAAAGTGATGCCGACATATTTCAACTAGATCTGTATTATATGGTAATAAGCATTGTGTATAAGTTTCATAACATTTTGTTGAGGCCATCTTAAGTTTGAGAATAGAAAACAAAAAATTATGCAATTTCTATGTTTATATAAAGAGGCAATCCTCGAAAATTGGCAACCCCCAGTTTTTAATGTAAAATACATTTGTAAAGTTGACCCTAGAGGTAACATTTCAACCCTCATGATTTCATGTATTCAAGATTGAAATTCCTGAAAGTCAGTACAGTTTTCAATCATTCTTGTCTATTCTCACCCAGTAAATTTATAATCTTTTAAAATTTTCAAAGACCTGATGTGTATTACCATTTGAGAATTAAGCTTCTTGCATTTACTTTTACCATGGTTTTGTGAGTTCAAATTCAACTTATGAGTTTGAATGTCCATTTGTTAACTTTTGCCTCCCTGGGAACACCCAAGTATTTAGTGGGGTTCATCTTGCTAAGTCATTAGTTTTTAATGTTGTGTTTTGTGTACTATAATGTTTGTCTAATGGGTTTTTTTAATTTTTTGCCATGGTATTGTCAGTTAATTTTCAATTTATGAGTTTGAATGTCCCTTTGATAACTTGCACCTCTCTTTTCCATTTATCAAATCTATACAACATCAAATTACCCTATTTTTTTGTCTTGAGTCCTTTTAAGTTCGTCATCTTTCTTTAAGACAGACAAGATAATCTTGCGTTCTTCTTCAGTCAGAGTGTCCAGATTTATCAAACTTTCCATTGACATAATGAGGTTTTTGGCCGAGACTTCTTTTTAACTTCTAACTAAAAATATGCATTTTGGTGTCTTCCTCAAACATTCTGAAAATATAAAACAAACAAAAATTGATTAATACTGTTTCTCACCAGTAGATATGCAATCAACGCCTCTAGATTTTTAAAAGTAGAATCAAAAACAGTATTGAGACTAAGATTATTAAGATTCTCTAAAATAACATTTAATTGCATTTTAGTACATATGAAAAGTTAATGATTCTCATCCTGTGATATACTTTTAAGTCATGAAAATTATCACAGTGCAGATATCAATCTACTGATTTCAAAAAATTATAAATTATTCAAATAGAACATACATATACTTTTTGCATCCAATTATAAACATGCTGTTTGTAATGTGTGAAAAAGCTATTTTTCATATTTCATATATTCCAACAAAATATTTTATGTTCATCTGTGCATGTCTATGAAAAAAACACTCTGAATCAATTTCAACAGGAAGTTCCATGTACATCCTTTCAAAAGGATCATCAAACTGAGATGTACTGATGGTACGTATAATGCAACTTTATATCAAAAGTAGTTCATGATCAAACTAACTAAAACAGAAATTTGGTAGTTAATTGAAAGTCATGACCTATGCCGTGTATGTTTTAAGTAATTAAGCAGAATATTGTGGTTATTAATTGAAAGTCACTGGTCCATGTCCTATGGGGGCAGGGCCTCGAAAAAGCAGTCAAACTGATATGCACTGTTAGTAACGCAATTTTATAGAAAATATCATTGATCTATCACAAGTAGTTTCTATCAAGCTAACTTGAGCAGAATAAATCAACAATTATTCACTGCAACCTTCGAAAAGTATTACCTATATCTCGATGATCATGACGAGCGATGCAAAAACTGGTCCAATCTGATTAGTCTATTTTATAATCAAATTGTCAACCATAAAAAAGTCAATAATATTTTTTTTCAAGTTGTCATGTCAATTTGTTTTTAATTTTTAAACATTACAAAAAAAAAAACAGAAAAAGAAAAAAGAAAAAAAAACCATACAGATAAATACATGGTGTAAATATATGTATCTTTCATTTACATAAACTTTCCATAAATTTAACTTTGATCAGTGAAGCATTATTATACCTTACAAAAACACAATGCAATTTAAAAGAACATTCACATGCAAACCTAATAAAATTTGTCATTTTCATCAAATAAAATGGTGCATTTAAGGTGGTACCTAACACTACAGGGAGATAACTCTGTAAAGTCAGCTAAACGTTTTAATTACGTTATGTTGTAAAGGGAATAATAAGCTCCACAAAGATCAAAATTGGTGTTTGTCAAACTGCTATATAACCAGTGTAATTTTTCTGACAAAACGGTTGGTTCAAAATTTTTGAAATTTTTGTATTTTTGTTAAAGGGTCAAAGTAAATACTTTGTCAAAATTCTATCAAAATTAAACGAGCCAAATTATTTTTAGTGAAAGTGTTAGGTACCACCTTAATACCCTTACATGTACAAATGTATAAATATATTTGCTGTCAAGCAATAAACTGTAATATTCTTCTGGCATGCATTGTACATGTTGTAGATACCATCACTTGATCAGAGCTAACTAATGCATACTTTGATCTGCCCTCTAAAATTTTAATAAAACATTGAAAGAATATTTTGCAATAGGAAACAAGAAAATAAAAAAAAAAAATATGCCAATAAGCATGATAGACACAAATTCACAGCATCTGAGATTTCACTGTTCAATGTAGCATGTAATCTGAGTCAAAAGCCTAGCTACTTTTGAATATCTTGAAATCTGAGCCAAACCCTAAGTTATAATGTAGGTCATTTCATATTGAACGTGTGCACTAACATGACTAAATTTCAAAATACAGTTACTGTGACCAAAACAACCATGAACCAACAGTTCATCACTACAGGAGAGATGGATAGAAACAACCAAATTGGTCCTCTCCTATAGTAGACAAGGCATAAAAACCAAGAAATTAGCTATAATGACAAAAAAAATCTTAAAGTTTCAGCAAAACTCCCAAATTTCTGAATATGTCATGGAATATGTCTAGAGCTTTTCTACCATAAGAAGGCTATCATCAATAGAAATAAATCTAGGGGCAATTTAAGGCTTACTGGACTGTATTGACACTTGTCACAAGAGGTAGTGATTTTAAGGCTTACTGGACTGTATTGACACTTGTCACAAGAGGTAGTGATTTTAAGGCTTACTGTCCAGACTGTCTTGACACTTGTCACAAGAGGTAGTGATTTTGGAAGGTGTGTTTGACTCAGACCTTGACCTAGGACTGCCTGGGTTTACCTGCCATTAGGTCTGTGGTGTTACAATATGTAGAGTCAATAGTGCTGAAAATTCTGATAAAGGTGATCAATCAATCAACCAACACATACATGTACATGTAGGTGACCTTAATATACATGTTATGTTTTTTTGTAAAATGTTTAATAGATCATACAGCCTCATTGAATTTCAAAATTAATAAATCTTTATGAGAAAAGGCTACAAAATTCAATACAAAATGGTTCAATTTTAATTTGTCATAATTTCATTAAAACTACTTTAAAGTTGTTAACTTCTTTCAAAAACTGATAAAATTTAATCAATATTAAGGTGGAAATTAAATCAAACTCACCAATAACATTTAAAACACCTTTAAAGCTACAGCATTTTTCAAATGAACGAAGAAATTGCTTTTTTCACATTTTCTACGCACAACTGACTATGAAATTATTGCCTTTCGTGATATATTAAAGTGAATAAATACATGTAAATATCACAACCTATAACCATGATAACATGAAATTGCAGGACTAATTTAGATTGATTATTCTCAATAAATGGTTGAAGTACACATGGTATTTTGTATGAAAATCAACTAATTATTATACACTTATTCTTTACAACTGTCATCTATAAATTTGTGAGTTTCTTTCATTCATTTTCCCTAGTTTACATTTGATTATATTCACTAGGAATTGACATTGTAAACGACATTAACAACCAAACACTTTTATTAGTAACTATAGTCAAAGATGCATAACCTCCATTATCAAAACCGCCAAACATTTTCTGTGAAACAGTATACTGTGGATTCATTATTTTCGTGGGTATCAATTTTCATGGATTGCTCAAAATTTGCACATTTGTGGATATTTGATTTCGTGATTTTGCCAATCTCTACAAAGTCTGTTGAAAATATGTTATTCGTTGAACCTTTGAATTCAAGGTTCACTTGTACTCACAAACCCACAAAAATTGGTACTACGAATAATAATGAATCCACAGTATCTTTGTACAAGTTTACCACTGCTCCAATATAATGTTGATGCTTCAAGAAAATTTCAATGTTTTGTAATTAATGTACCTATTTTTGCAATTGCAAACTTATTACTATTGTTGAGATTTTATATACCGGTAGTGGTTTGCCAGGAAAACTACAAGAATAAATACCCCTGAGGAATAATAAGAAATCTACAGTGAGGGCCCTCATGGGGTTTTTGATTATGTGATTACTTGGCCGTTTTTTTAATGATTATTTGATTATTAAGCCAAATATTTCATGATTATTTGATTACCTAGGACTGTATTTTTAGTTTATGATTATTTGATTACTAAAGATAAGCAAATATTTAATGAATATGTGATTATATTGGCAAAAAAATGGTGATTATGTGATTACTAGGACCCCCCCATGAGGGGCCTCTACAGTGTATATTATACTTTACATTAAAAAAAAATCCAGAAAGAATGCTTGGCTGCATCAAGATCAAAAGTTCACACAATCCATTAAAATTCAACCAAACAAAGTCATCACATTAAATACAAACAAACAAACAGTATCAGAAAAACAAATCTATACGTTCCCTACCTAAGGGTAGAATTCCTCATATATACATGTAAGTAATATCAATGAATAATACACTTTGAATTAGCAACCTGTTGCATTAACAAAATAACCCCAGGCTAAAAAACAGATTGTAAACATGGGATCAAAATAATATATAATCTCTCTTTTAACGAAAAACTATTATTCTAAAATCATCAAGGTTAATCAGAATGTGTAAAGCATCTAATATATCTAAGTTAAACTGTGCAAAAAAAACTCACATTTTTTCTGAGAGGAAAACAGGATTAAAGATTAGTCAAAAGGGAATAACTTGTATCCTGTATGTTACAAAATTGAACTTGAGAATTGAAATGAGGAATTTGTCAAAGAGACAATAACCCAGCCATATAGCAGATAACAGCCGAAGGACACCAATGGGTCTTCAACGCCAGAAAAAATTCCAGCAGTGGGCCAGCGATGTGATTTTGGAAAAGACTTTTGGAAATCCTTGTTTTCAAAATTCCATTAGGGAACATACCTTTTATAATTGTATAAATAAACCAATTGTTCAAGACGTTTCGGCCATTGGCCTTCTTCAGTTGTTTATTATTCCTCTAAACTACATGGCTGCCATTTCTTTTTTCAATCATTTTTTTCAACTTTTGGAAATGGCAATTCTTTACATTTTTCTTAACAAATATACATGATAATATCTATTATCAAATCAAGAATAACATCATATATAATCACATGCTTTTTCAACCAGAGATATTAATATCAGGCAGATGGAGAAGTGGGGTGGGGATCAGGGGTTGAAACAAAATTTACAATATATTTAAAAAAAAATTATCCTTTCAAATATAATAATTCTACATGTGTGTACTAATGGAAATGTGATAAAACCTAAAATGAAAAATGTAAATAAAAGTTATTTTTCATTAACATATTTTGTAAAGTTACCATGAAAATGTTGATATCCCTATAAAGATAAAAACATAATATTAGGGGGAAATCTTAGCCCTGAATTATTACAAGAATGATCTTAAGTCTTAACTCTATCAAACATAATTTAAAATCTAACATTGGAGATAACCCTTTCAGCACTCTCTGAATTTGTATGACAATTAATCCTTATGATATGAATAGTTTTTGGCAATGTGGCATGAGATAAACTTGATATGGCCTAACCAAGGAGTTCAACTGAGATGGCAAGTTTACTTTGTACACAAAAAATGGCATAGTAACCAAAAATTAAATTTAAATATTATAATTGTACATACCATTTAAATAATGCTTCAATGCATAATTATGTCAGCAACATGTTTTAAAATATTTATAAATACATCCAATTTTACATATTTTTCCCCCCAATGAGCTCTTACAAAATATACACATCATAGGTTTTTACAGACCATGAGAGACTTTTAACATTTGAACAACAAACCAATTTTTTTTCACATTAACATTAAAGGAATTTCTTATCCATACTTAAATACTTACAAAAAGTCCTATGTAAAAATCGTAAAATCCTCTTTTATGCAGTGCACATTAAATCACTTAAATTCACAAATAAGGTAAAATATTGACCTATATTTACACATTTTTAATTTAAAATTAAATCTTTTGTGTCAACTGACAAACTTGTTATAGAACATTTATAAACGCAAATCTGACAATTTGAGGTCAATATTGACATTTTTTTTTACGTAAAGTACCCAAGTATTATCAAGCTTATTAACTTGCATACCACTCCACCCAACGGACAAATTTACCTGCATTTTTAACACCTGTTGACGTGTCATACCTGTTTAATGACAATCTCTACTCCATTTGTAGATCTTGATCAGAGTTCAATAAATAAAACTATTGATACAAAAGATGGAAGAACGCATCCCACATTTTCTTTTTTTAAATCCTTTAATTTTTGGCACACAGATATTGTTTAAGTTGACATAAACTATTCCAACTATTAGAAAAAGTACATTTTGATCTCAGATTTCACCTTCAATACTATATATAAACTATTTTTAAAATGTTTACGCTGGAAGACTGTTTTAATGTCGTCAACACTAAGTGTCAGTGATGTTAAAATAAAAAAAGAAAATATTAAAAGGCCCAAATGAATTCTTCAATTGAAACACCACTTTCACCTTATCTAATACGCGTACCCTATACCTATGTAACTGTATCATGTGTATAGTCAATTTAATCTTACATTTAAATATATAAAGTTAATTACTTATTAGTTGTATTCTTGTATGTATGTTTTTACTTGTTATAGCTTGACCCCTATGGGTGTATTTTGCAATAAAGATTATTATAATGAAAATTACTTATGAAATAGAGTACATCTAGAATTTAACACCTAAATTTATAAAAAAACGTTATTGATTCACTACAAAATTCATTTAGAATGAGATATCTCTTTTTATCTGTCTATTTTTAATCCTAAATTTATCCTTACAATTAGACATACCTATTGTTAAACAGGTCAAAAGTACGGTAACAATACAATATCTCCTTAAAGAGCCAATGACCCGATTAGTTCAACCAATTTTATTTATGGGTCTGTTTTTAATTGAACTAGACCTTTATATATATCTATGTGTGACAGAATTTAAATATATAATGTATTTTGTAAAACACTTTACATAAAACTTAAATAAAAATTTTCATACAAAACATTTTTTTTTCAAATTTTAAATTTCTTTTCTAATCTTATTGTCCTGAAATGCTCTTCTAATTTTTTAAAAGTAGAATAACCTCTCTCATGTCTGTGGTGTTGATATGTAATAAATTTTTGATGAGTATGGCACTGAGATCGCCATATTGTGTACATGTACGCCTCATGTGCTGATTTAATAACTCATTGGTGTAAGAATTTTTCGTGCACACAAAAATATTTCTCAGGACTAAATGAACTCGAAAATCAAGATATAGGTTCAAAATGATGTTGTGTTCTTTCCTTACAACTTTAATGCTGTCGATCTTTTATCAAATCAAGCTAGAAATATAATGTATGAATTACTGGTATATATATACAGAACCTGTTATCTTTCTACCACCAATAGCACTCTAGTTTGGACAACAAACTGAATGCTCCCTAACAAAACAAGGTAATATGTAAAAAAAAATTGTAAGGATTCTTGGGAACCCAGTGTCTCGCCTACTCTTGCTGTAAATTGCAGGCTAAAAAAAACCCAGAAAAAATAATTTTTAAAATATTTCTTTGGATACTATCTTTTGATTGTAAGAACATGAACATGATGAAGAAACTTCTGTCCAAGTTTGGTAAAAATGCAGGATAGTTTATGATTCTAATAAATGTTTTTCATCATTAATTTTAATTTAAAGTTTTATAAAAATCAAAAGCTTTAAAATTTAAAGAAATTTAAGAAATTGGTCATGTTAGTGGACAACAATCAATTTTCCACAAGGGAATCATTTTGAAACAGCAAATTATATCTACCTATTGATTTTCATTGAAATCTTAGCAAAATCAAATGTTCCTAAAAAAGTTGACACCACTGAGGAATCAATTAGGAATATTAATGAATTAAATATATCTAAACATCAACTTTAAAAAAAATCCTAAAACAGAAATGTTTCTCACTTTGGGATTTTATTTAGAATTTTTTTTTTAATATACTATATATATTTTCTATCTTTAGTCATGTTAGTACATCTATATGTTACAGTGAGTTTCACAAAATTTATGATCACTTATACATGTAATAAATATACCTACATGTATATAAATTGAGTTTCCAGTGAATTTTTACAAGTGAACCGCTAACAATCACCTAGATTCACCTTGTTCACTCTTAAAAATCAACAACAAGATTTAAATAACTGATCTGCCTTGTTTGAACTGTATATATATATATTGTTTAACAGTTAGAACACTTCATTTATAATACTGCTCTATTTGTACTGAACTAAATGACCATTTAAACCTTTGATGGTCAGTCCTTTGATCACTGACTGTCCACTAATAAAATGTATTCAATAACTTGTGAATTAAAACAATTGTAACATTACAAGTTGAATAAATGACTTAAATAAATATACACAATATACAATGTATACATGAATGCATTTACATTCATATTCAATTTGTAGTACATTTGTGTACCAGTAAACAAATTATATTAAAATTCCTCAATATACTTAAAAATATAAGGTGTAACACCACTAATTCGGGCCCGGCCAGAAAGCACATACCAGAAAGTAGTACATATTTAACACAAAATAGTTCCTACGCATGAGTGTAACTTTAGAAATATGTAGAATATTTAGGTATTTTTGGTATCAAATGAAAGCTGAAGGACTGGTGATCACTGTAGAACACTTTTGGACTTTTAATTTTGAATATTAAAAAAACTGCACCAAATTTTAAAAAGAGGGTACATTTTGTCTGTTTGTCAAATCTGAAGTACCTGTTTTGGTACATCCAAAGTTCCGGGAACCCGTTCTTTCTTATATGCCATTAAAGGTATGTTAATTTTTTCAGTACAAGACACCATAAAGTGTTGCTTTGAAATGCAATGATTGCCACTTTATTTGAACTTAAAACAAAAGAGGTGTGCCTGCTTGAAACGGAGGAATTTAACATAGAAAGCAATGGGACCATTAATTAGTGGTGTACTTCCATAAGAGTAGGGGAGATAAAACTAATCACTGTCTAGCTGCTCACCAATATGAACACATATTTTGTTCTTGAAACTGTTCCTTATAAAAGTGCGACAAAAATAGTTGTTACACTAACAGATGGACTGACATAGTTGATTGCAATATAGATAAATAAGATAAATCTATTTTATTAAAGTCCCACGTATTGATCTTACACAACAGTAAAATGTTTACAAGTACAATCACCAAAAAAAAACAAGATCAGCACCCAGACTATTAAGGCTTTCTTGTTTTTATATTATATAGATTAGACTGTTGGTTTGAATAATTTCACACTGGTAATTTTTGGGCCCCTTTATAGCTTGGGGTTCGGTGTGTCTAAGCCTAGGCTCTGTGTTGAAGATTGTACCTTGACCTATATATAATGGTTTACTTTTATAAATGGTGACATTTTATGGAGAGTTGTTTAATTGGCACTCATACCACATCTTCCTATATCTATTATGAGACACTATATATATGTTTCCCCAATCCTAAATTGGAGTGTAAAATCTTTCTGCAATACCAAGAGACCAGACATATCTGCATATTGTCTGACTTCTGGACAAGTAAGTATTTTAATCTGTGTAATATTTCTTGTCAGTCCTTTTAAGTAGTTTCAATGATAGCTTTAATTCCAACTTAAAAGCTTTCAATGCACATGTACAGTTATAATATTAGTGGATTATAATTATATGATGTAATTATAATCTTTAATTTCATCTTTAAGATCATGCATTGTGCAACAAACCTGTTTAATTTGGAAGAAAAAAACTATAAATCGTAAAATTCATGTAAACGTGGCTAATATGGTATACATGTACTAGTACATTTGTATATCATATATTAACTTAAAGATGTATAGTGGGAGTTAGAACTTTATAAAGACCACACAATAACTTGCATCAGAATTGTAATAATTAAATACTAATATTACTTGCCATTTAAAATCTTTCTCTTTAAATAGAAACATATATAATCTAAAATACATATATTCCTAAGGAAGAATAGACATGTTTTTACAAATTGCACCTAAATGAATATATACATAACAGGCTATTATTTGAACTTGGAACTATTTTTAATTATGGAATTTGCTTGATTTCTTGTTATTGAAATTTTTAATAAATTCCATGCTTATTCTGTACTGAAATGTTCTGTGCTGCGCACAACACTTTCTACTACAAAGAAAATAGTATATTTTCAATAGAATGTACTGTGTCGCGCACAACACTATCTAACCAAAATACATTGTATGGAAAGTGTTATTAACCACTCAAAAGATCATAATACCAAATAAACATGGAATTTATTAAAAAATTTAAACACAAGAAATTATGCAAATTCCATAATTAAAAATAATTCCAAGATCAAATAATAGCCTGTTCCATGTAGATTATACTGATAAAAGAATTCCTGTATATTTGCAAGATGTAAATTCTTAACCTAAATGAATCAAATACACAAATGTACTAAAAAAAAACAAACATCAAAGTTTTATATGACAATGTGTAATACATTTGTAAGTTTAAATTTTTGAAGGCTAGATGCACTTAAACATGTAAATGATACATGTACATGCACAACATATGCAGACTATATTCGTACTGTTTGAGGGTTAAGTGAGAGGAAAAACTTCTTTCATACATGTTTGTGTACACATGTCTTACCTCATTAATTCCCTTTTCCATCAACTCAGGAGCCTGGCTAGACAGGGTGTCACTAAAATGAAGAAAAAAAACATATTTAGGATAAATAATTGAGCATAAGTTTACAGTGC
Source organism: Mytilus edulis (assembly GCF_963676685.1). Taxonomy (NCBI): domain Eukaryota; kingdom Metazoa; phylum Mollusca; class Bivalvia; order Mytilida; family Mytilidae; genus Mytilus; species Mytilus edulis. The sequence continues at coordinate 68,261,402 of NC_092353.1, read as the reverse complement.
TTTATATAGATTGTTGTTTGTTTTTTGTTGCACTTCAGTGTTTCTGTTGTTACGTTGTTTTTCTCTTATAGTTGATGTGATTCCCTCTGTTTTAATTTGTTACCTTGATAATCTGGATTTGTTTTCTCTCAATCTATTTATGACTTACAAAACAGTGCTATACTACTGTTGCCTTTATTTATATACATATATACGTTTTTTGTTTTTATATAGACAATGATAGAATAGACTGTTGGTTTTCCTGTTTGAATGGTTTTACACTGGTAGTTTTTTGGGCCCTTTATGTAGCTTGCTGTTCGGTGTCAGCCAAGGCTCCTTGTTGAAGGCCGTACATTGACCTATAATGGTTTACTTTTATACATTGTTACTTGGATGCAGAGTTGTCTCATTGGCACTCATACCACATCTTCCTATATCTATGTATATAAACATTTACATCCTTGCAACAAGATGATCAATGAATTCGGTAGAAATCAAATTGAATTCACAGAATGTGGTTTTTTTCTATTCACAGTGTAGTGATGGTTTCAGACACTTTAATTGACTTTATACAATGTAATGAAATTCTTTTAGATCAAATGATTAGATAATAAAGGGTGCATATACATTATACATCATTTTGTGTACATTTATCAACAGTAATAATCAGTGGCGGATCCAGAACTTTTCATAAGGGGGGGCCCGCTGACTGACCTAAGGGGGGGGGGGGGGGGCCGCTCCAGTCATGCTTCAGTGATTCCCTATATAATCAACCAAATTTTTCCCACGAAAGGGGGGGCCCGGGCCCCCGAGGGCCCCCCCCCCTGGATCTGCCTATGATAATATATTATAAACATGCAACAATTTTGTCACCAACATGTTTAATTTGTTATGTCCATGAAGATTATAATTAAAAAATTCAAATTCATATTTGATTGACTCCAAGACAAATCATTTGACTCCAGTTTTCAGCTTTTGAGGGTAATATTTACCATTCCAACTTAGCAGGCTTCAGAACACTTATAAATGTGGTTTTTGTATATCATATTTAACAATCCGACCGTGCGAGGGCTGTATAGCCAGTCAAGGTCGTTAAACACCACCACATATATATATATTTAACAAATTACTAGGTAATCTTCAACATACTATTTGCCCATAGGTATTTGTTTTTAGGATTTACAGATAAATCTTTTTCAATGGATTGCTTTGTAAATAGAGATTAGAAATTAATTTTACTCCATTTCAATTGTATAGTCTGAATTTAATTATTTGATATGTTTTTAAACCAATTTCTATCAATAAAACTGTCAGTCCCCCTGGCAATATATTATACATGTACATGTATAATATTTTAAACACATTTAAAGACTACATGTACATTGTAAAAACACAAGAGTAAATTTGGAAAATACACTGTCATGACTGAAGGCATAATTTGGAATGATGGCTCTTGAAATGGGGGACCTGTGACAGGATTGATTTCCTCATTACACGTTCTTAGCCAACCTTAAGCGATTGTGCAAGAAAAGTATTTCAGAGAATTTTCTTTAGCTCAGCCAGTTAAAACACTGCCTTGTTATACAAGAGGTCCAGGGTTTTAGTCCGGGAGGAGACTATAATTTGATTATTGAAAATATGAAGAATCCTCTTTTAGAAAAGTTGTTTCAAATATAATGAATTTTCCCCTTTTACGTTTTACGTTTTTATTTTCTACAACAGCAAACTATAGCCCCTTGTCAGTGTTCCAGCTAGGCCGTTTTCAGAGGGCGCGGCGCCCGCCCTTTTCCGAGTGGCGCCCTGTGCCCTTTTTACAGTTTCCAGGGCGCCCTGCCTTTTTTGAAGATCGATTGCATATTAATTTGCGTATTGATATGATACGCTAATTACTAAATTTTACCTGGGGAAAAGATTATGACTTTGTTTACCACCCCAAGCTAATCAATGGTTACAACTGGTGTCATAATCTGTTGTTATAGGTAATCCGTTTATCGGATATGGGTCATTAATGATCATCAACATTAATTCGTTCAAATAGAATCGGTCAGTCGGCAATTATCTTTGAAGAAATGTGCATACAACAACTTGGGCACAATTTGCGATGTTTACCGTAGTTTCATGGAAGAAACGTAATGACAGAAAGTTGGAAAACCATTATAAACTCGTTGAAGACATTGTTTTACTTGTTTTCTGTAAAATAAACAGAAAATTCAGACGTATTTGTCATTGACTGCCTTCATTTTTGATACGAAAATAACAAAATCGGCCGCCATATTGTGATCATATTTACATCATATTTACGTACTGTTTATAATCCTCCAAAGAAGGAGCACACCCGAATAAAGAAAGATAACTCAATCTGATTTTTTTCCTAGCATTGAGTAACCCATTTACATATTCTAAAATGTGTCTCCATACTTCTTGCTTAAGAATATATATGTTTAGGTATTTATTTTGAGTTATGGGAAAAGTTAAAGAGGGTCTTAGTAGCAGTGTTGGTAGGGTGCCTTGGTCATCTTTTTCTGTATTCTTTATTTTTGATACTATTTTTCACTGTTGCTTTATATCCTAAAATTGTGAATTTACTGAGGCAGAGCACAGCTGTTTTGTGCTGTACATGTATTGCCATCAAGCACAGCAGGGGTAGAAAGGTGAAACTGGTAAAATGTGGTAGACCATAGAAACAGTATGAAACAGATCTCCTTTCAAAACATACTGCATATAAAGTTCAACTGTGCCAAGCAATGATAAAAAAACTTGTGTGACAAGCTGCTTGACAAGTTTTTCAGCCTTAAAAGTAGAAAGATAGAGTTCTATATGGGCTAAAGATGTTGTTCTTGTATAACCTGTGATTCAACGAATAAACACAAATGTTTGATTAACATCTTTTATTAAAATATGCCCTTTTCATATTATCATATCGCGCGTTAAATGCCCTTTTTCAGGATTGGCACCCTGCCCTTTTGAAAACCTAGCTGGAACACTGCTTGTGTAAGGGATATTCCACATTTGGAAGGTTGTTCCCAACCTGTCAACTTCAATTTTTTAAAATAGAATACATTGCTCAACTGTTATGACTGTTGTTACAGTACTCATTCATAAAAAAAAGTATGTTTCCAATTTGACTGCATGAACATAGGTTTCAACCCTTTAACCAGAGCAATAATTGACTTTTTTTATGTTGGCGTAAGGGAGGGGGGGGGGGAGTCCAACTATATGTCCCCATTTCAATGGGTCAGTCTTTTCACCACCAAACACCCAAAAAGACCACTTTTTTAAATCCCTTAAGAAAAACAGTAATGATACACAATACAATAATAAAATCCATCAAATAACATAAATTTTTGACCTATTCTCATGTTTTTCACATTTTTAAGTCATTAGTGATGGTTTTTTTTTTAAATGTTGAGAATCAAATTTAAAAATAAAAAACACTTCAGATTCCATCATAATTTTCCGGATTTACATTGTCTGTATTTCATTGTACCTGTATATATATACATGTATGTATCTTATGGTATTTACTTTTCAATAATTAGAAATAAATTGTTCTCAAATGGGTTGATACGGATGCAATATTGAAACATATTGAACATATTTATTCTAAGTAGATAGAGATGAAAACAATACACCTTATCGCTATTTAGTTCAATCCGGGGAAAAACAGTCATTTATACAACTTCCTGTTTGGTCCGTGAGGCTTCGGAAAAATTATAAGAGGTCATCAGTAGTGAGCTGAGGGAGGAAAAACTTTAGAAAGCGATCGGTAGGAAACTTTGATAGATTATGATCCAGGCCACTTTTTGGAAATTAAAATTGAAGTAAAAAAATATTTTGTTTGAAGTATTTACAATAGTTTAAACAGGTTTCATTAAAAAGTATCATGCATGGTACATTGTTTAAACAGGGTCCCAGATACATCTGGATGAAAAAGTTGTGTAATTTAAGAACTTATCCAGAATGGCATGAACATTAATGGAATAAAAAGAGATTAGGTGTATATATTTAGGTGTGTAAGATGGTATTTCAATTTGTTCGGTGGTGTTCGGTGGTGATTGGTGGTGAAAAGACCCACAGCATTTGAATGCATTGTTCGTCCCAAAAATTGGGGGGTCCAACCACTGGAACCCCACTAGTCCAAATAATTATGACATCTTGAAAGGCTATTATAATTTTTTTCTTTGACGCCTTACTTCAAAGAAGTAAGCCTTCAAGACGTCATAATTATTTGGACTAAACATAATCATGATAATTATGACGTCTGGCAAGGACGTATAACTAACATAACTAATATATATACGTCCTTGCGTCTGGCAAGGCTATTTTAAATTTTTTTCTGTGACGCCTTCCTACAAATGCGTAGGAAGGCGTCGGAAGGCGTCCCAGAAATTTTTTTAAAATAGCCTTGCCAGACTCATAATTATTTGGACTAGAACCCCACCCCCTCTAGATGCGCCACTGTAGTCCGAGATCATACTGACATCAATCCAAGGCCTCCTTTGACCTGATCATGATGTTTATCTTCTTAAACTCTCGCATTTTCAATTTTACCACATGTTATAGGTCAAATAACAAACATACACCAACATAATTGTATTTACACCTGTAACACATGTATAAATATTTACACATATTTACATGCACCACTTCGATCGTCACCTTTATAACAACACACCTGTTACACAATAATACGTTGACAGGTGTCCGACGGGAAAATATTTTCAATGCTTGACAGTGGCTTAAACTCCTAAAAAATAATTCAGTAGCCTTTGCTTACCTTTACACATGTATAAAACCGGTTATTATTAATGTAGTTCTTTAATAAGCCATGAATACAATATTCTGAACTGTTTAGGCAACTTGAGCAATGAACTTTTTTCATTGGATGAAAGATAAGGTCAACCGGATACACCTGAATACCCGCCAAAATGCCAAATTTCAGTTTAGCTGAAAACCATTGTCAGCGAAAATAATATAAAGCTTCAACGGACGAAAATGGAATAAAACACATATTTTAAATTTGATTTATTTTTCGGTATTTTAACGGGCCACTTTTGAGTTATTTCGTGGCCAGTTTTTTTAGGTGGATGCTCAATCATCGCACGGTCAACCATACTGAGTAAAAATCTTACCTATTCACGGTATTGATTGTTATTGTTTTTTTTGTTCCTTAAACATGCATGATATATTTGTCACTGAACTTTAAGAAACAACAATCGATCATAATGCACAATTCATGCATCAGTGATAATTCATTTAACGTCACAGTAATAAACATGATTCAACGAGTAACAAAATTGCACCTATCAAGTTATTCAAAGTATCTTGTCTTACTGAGGGAGGGATAAATCCTACTTTGTAAAGGATCAATCTGATTCAAACAAAAAATTCTCTGAAACTAACATTATAAAGATGCTTGATTTCTTGATTGACAACATATTTGTTACGTTCGGAGGACGTGTTTTTCAACAGACTGTCGGCATTCCAATGGGAACAAATTGTTCCCCTCTTCTTGCCGACTTGTTTCTTTATTATTATGAGGCTGACTTTATACAGGAACTTCTTAGGAAGAAAGATAAGAAGTAAGCAATATCCTTCAATTCTACTTTCCGCTATATAGATGATTTTCTTTCACTAAATAATTAAGAATTTGGTGACTATGTTGAACACATCTATCCCATCGAACTAGAGATAAAGAATACAACAGATACAGTTAAGTCGGCCTCATATTTTGACTTACATCTAGAAATTGACAATGAGGGTCGGTTGAAAACAAAACTTTACGACAAAAGAGATGATTTCAGCTTTCCAATTGTGAACTTTCTATTTCTAAGTAGCAACATTCCAGCAGCACCTGCATACGGGGTATATATCTCCCAATTGATACGATATTCCCGTGCTTGCATTTCCTATCATGATTTTCTTGATAGATGGTTGCTGCTCATAAAGAAGCTATTAAACAAAGAGTTCAAAACGGTGAAGTTGAAATCATCCCTTCGTAAATTTTGCAATCGCAAGTTGGTTGACCGTTATGGAATAACCGTTTCACAAATGATATCGGATATGTTCCTTACGTCGTAACTAAAATCCCCTTCCCTTTCATGAATGTGACCTACCGAATTAGACAACTTACCTGAAATTTATATCATGAGCAACACGACGAGTGCCACATGTGGAGCAGGATCTGCTTACCCTTCCGGAGCACCTGAGATCACCCCTAGATTTTGGCGGGGTTCATGTTGCTTATTCTTTAGTTTTCTATGTTGTGTCATGTGTACTACTGTTTGTCTGTTTGTCGTTTTCATTTTTAGCCATTGCATTGTCAGTTTATTTTCGATTTATAAGTTTGACTGTCCCTCTGGTATCTTTCGTCCCTCTTTTATTCAAAAACAGCAGCGGAAATCTTACAAGCCTTCATACAGACAAAATAATTTATTTGTTTTTAACCTGTTAAGCTCTCTATCTGAGTACTGTCATTCTCAACAGTATTGATACACTTATCATGTAGACAATTTTAAGAACGACAGAAGTTTGAAAAGTCAAACTTGATGTTTTTAAATTCTTTTGGTGTGTGACTTTTGTGAATGTAAATTTCGTAATTTGTCAAATACACAACCCCACTGTATAACCACTTTCATCCGTTTTTATTTTATTTTATCACGTCCTTTAGTCTTAAAGTAAATCTAATATATTTTAAAATTGTATTGGAACTATAATGACTTATTTTTAGGCATTTACTTATTGGTAAATTACTATAGTATTACATGTACTCTATATGGTGCACCACCTCAGTGGGAAAAGGGTTAGATGGTGACCACAGGATTCACCTCTGAGGAAGAGTGAAACTGTGAGTAATGCTTCATTGCAGATCAAAATCAAACATGTAAACAAAGCAATGTATACACATTTCTTATTGTAACCGGAGGGGGTCTTAATCAAAATTGATAGATCGTTTTTAATAATTTGTCAAAATGAAGTTTTAAGCATGCTTTTGTCAAAAATTTAATAAAAAGTATTGGTCACCGGACCCGTCCATGCTACAGGTTTTGCAAAGGTGTCAGATTTTGTATAGATTATGGCATAGGAAATCAAATAGATAACTCCTTGATAGAATTTTAAAATGTGAGAATAAATCTCTTATAACATGCTTACAGATAAGAAAAAGAAAAAAATGGTGTCACCACGAACTTGTTTTCTTGCTATGTACAGATTAAAATAGGTAAATCCCCAACACTTTCTATTATAAAAATTTATCTGAGTTATCTCCCCTTATTTGGTAAAAGTTGAAAAAAGTTAACCAAACACAAATAAGATGTTTTTGAGAAATTACAGCCGTAATTATGATAAAACACACAATTTTCTATATTTACATTAAAAGTCTTAAATTATATACTACTCTAAAAATTTGCACATTTCATCAAAGAGCCAGTAGACCAAAATTATCTGCTACTTCACAATCAAAGATGGAGGAAAACACCTGGAGCCACGTTATATATTTTTTTCGTCTTCCATTATTTCACTTTTTTCAATGTTTATTAAAATCTAAAACATCTGCAACCGATACTATTCCGGCAATGTTATGTCTCAGACAGTATGCATTAGCATTACAGAGTTTGGTACTATTAAAACGTTTAAACCCGCCGCAATCGCTTGCACCTGTCCTAAGTAAGGATTCTGATGTTCAATAGTTGTCGTTTGCTGATGTGGTTCATACGTGTTCCACGTTTCTCGTTTTTATATAGATAAGACCGTTGGTTTTCCGGTTTGAATGGTTCTACACTTGTAATTTTTGGGGCCCTTTCTATAATTGCTGTTCGGCGTGAGCCAATGGCTCCTTGTTGAAAACCGTACTGTGACCTATAATGGTTTACTTTTACAAATTGTGACTTGGATGGAAATTTGTCTCATTATCTCTCACACCACATCTTCTTATATCTATTTAAAATCAAGTGTACTCTGATTGGTTCACCAAAGTATATGGCAAGACTGGTTCATCATAGAATATGACAAGACTGGTTCATCATAGAATATGACAACAATGATTCATCAAAGAATATGGCAACAATGATTCACTAAATAATATGGCAACAATTTTTCACCAAAGTATATGACAACAATGGTTCACCAAAGAATATAGCAACAATGGTTCATTACAGAATATGGCAACAATGATTCATCACAGAATATGGCAACAATGGTTCACCAAAGAATATGGCAACAATGATTCATTAAAGAGTATGGCAACACTGGTTCACCAAAGAATATAGCAACAATGGTTTATCACATACTATGGCAACACTGGATCATCACATAATATGGCAACAATGGTTCACCAAAGAATATGGCAACAATGGTTCGCCAAAATATATGGCAAGAATGGTTCACCCAAAATATATGACAAAAATGGTTCACCAAAGTATATATCAACATAGTAAAGTGCTTTAACACAAGACTAGGTTTCATGCCAATAAATAGATTTATGGATATCAATCACGATTTCTTCCTATAATTCAACTGTCCATCAACGATTAGAAATATATAGTTTGGATATTAAACTCAATTGGCGGATCCAGGGGGGGGTTCCGGGGGTTGGAACCCCCCTTTTTTTGGACGATCAATGCATTTGAATGGGAGCATATAGTTGACCCCCCCTTTTTACTCTGGGTTGGGACCTCCCCTTTTTAAATGGCTGGATCCGCGCCTGAACTCCTTGGAAAAAAGTTATAGATTGATTTGTATTCCGTGACTTTTATAAAGCTTTTGAGAAGTTTGGCATAGATTCCTTATATGCAAATAAACGGAAACTTATTGAATTAGTTCCAAGATTATCTACATGACAGAAAACATAGAGCAGAATTGCATAATTCGTCTTGACCCTTTTGTAATGTTTCAACTGGTGTTCCCCATGGTACAATTCTTGGCCCTCTTCTCTTTGTCTTATATTTTAATGATATTGCTGATAACCTTACATCACTGTGTCGGCTATTTGCTGATGACACATCATTCAGTTATTCTGGTAACGACGAAGAATCTGTTATTGATCGCGACGTAAAAAAAGCAGGATGTTTGGTCTTCTAAATGGCTTATGTCATTTAACCCTGATAAAACCGAAATTATGATTTGCTCAAATATAGACCCCAGACTTTTCCTTAGATAATAAAAATATACCTATAAGTGCATCTCATAAGCACCTGGGAGTTAATTTTAGTAGTGACGCAAAATCATATTGAAAGTATTATTACAAGTGTAAAGAAAGACTTAAAATTGAGAATGGAAATGGGGAATGTGTCAAAGAGACAACAACCCGCCCAAATAAAAAACAACAGCAGAGGGTCACCAACAGGTCTTCAATGTAGCGAGAAATTCCCGCACCCGGAGGCGTCCTTCAGCTGGCCCCTTAACAAATAGATACTAGTCCAGTGATAATGAACGTTAAATGTTTTACGTAACTTAAATGCCAATTATCATGAAACAATGTAGAAAAAAAAAAAATTTTACTTAGTTTTTTTTCGACCCATTTTTGAATATGCCACGGAAGTGTAGGATAATTGTGGAATATGCTACTCACATAAATTAAAAAAATCGCAATTAGAGGCTGCAAGAATAGTCACCGGTCTACCAGTATTTACTAAAACTGAAATTTTATACTCTGAGGTTGGCTGGGAATCTCTTTTTGAAGGAAGAAGGAGAAGAAAATTACAGATGTTTTATAAAATGAACCAAAAACATGCACCATAGTACCTATGCCATCTTGTACCTCCATGTGTACAAAGAACAACCAACTATCCGTTACGAAATGGTCATAATTTTTTTTTCTCCATTTTGCCGACTTTCCCTTACTACTGAATCGTTTATTCCCTCCACAATACGTGAGTGAAACAAACTTAATCTAAAAATTCGCAGTATCGACTCTATTTCTAAGTTTAAGAAAGAATTGAAACATGATAGTCATGTAAGTAAAGTTGAAACGTTTTATGTGTACGGCCCAAGGAAATCGATTACTAGTATCATTTTAACGCAGTTGCGATGTTCCACTTCATTCTTAAACCATGACCATTCTAGTGCTATTATCATAAATGATAATTGACAATGTGGGTCAGACATTGAGGATGTTCATTACTACTTCTTTATTTGTACAAAATATACTTCATATAGTTAACTTTATTCAATAATCTTAACTGGCTTTCCGAAAACTTTGTTTGTTTTAGATACATTAAACATGTTTCTGAACGCTCAACCTCCTTATAACCTGGTCAGTGTTGTTACAAAGCAGAATTAGAACAAACTTATAAAAATCAGTCGAAAAGGCTTAACTCATCAAATTGATACAAATAGAAATACAATCATCTAACAAACAAAAAAACACAAAGTGGATGTGAACGAATACTTGTCAATCAGCAACATTTTTTTTATCATGATAGCAGAGTATGTAATATTCTTTAATTACAGGGGTTACCTGAGGTCACCCTCAAAACACACAAAATACATCCAATTTGTCTCAAATAAACTCAGTTCACCATATTAAATGAAGAAATTAGTTTAATTAAACATAATTATATACTCTAGCATAGTATCTATTACGGTTTCAAAAAAAAAAACACCGCCGGATTATTGTACATGGCCATGTTACCCCAGGTCAGCTTTACAAAACACTTATATTTTCATGTTACCTTAGGTCGAAACTGATTTACTATACATGGTCAAGTTCATGTTAAAAAAGAGAGGCGAAGGATAAACTGACAACGTAAGAAGAAAGGTAAAAACAGACAAATGATAGTAAACAAGATACAACATAGAAAACTGGTGGTGATCTCCGGTTCTTCGGAAGGGTTGGTAGATTATATACTTCACATGTGACACCTGTCGTGTTGCTCATGCTATGACAAACCGGGGACAAAGTCTAATTTGGTAGGTCACATTTTCAAAAGGGAACGGAATTATAGTTACGACATAAGGATCATATCCAAATTCCATACCATCTGTAAAACGGATATTTCATAACTGTCAACCAATTCGTGATGGCGTCCGTAAAATTACGAAGGGATTATGTCAACTTCACCATGTAGAACTCCAACTTTAACATGTGGAACTCTGGGTTTATTAGGTTCCTTGTGAGCAGCAACCCTATATCAAAGAAATAATGCTAGGAAATACAAGACCGGGAACATCGTATAACAATTGGAAAGCTGAATTCATCTCTTTGTCGTAAAGTTTTGTTTTCAACCGACCTTTGTTGTCAATTTCTATATGTACATCAATATATGAGGCAGACTTAACTGTAGCTGTTGTATCCTTTATCTCTAGTACTAGGGTCGGCCGATAGATGTGTTCTGTATTTTCACCAAATGTTGAATTATTTTTATTACTGAGAGACCATGACTGGCAGGTCAGGTTACCTCAGGTCATCTCTGTATTGCTGTACATGGTCATGTTAACCGGTGTCAGCTTAAAAAAAATACTAATATTTTCAGTTTAACTCAGGTCACCAAATGGTGTATAATTGTACATGGTATGGTCAGGTTACCTCAGGTCACCTTTAAAATACTGTACATTGTCATTATACCCTAGGACAGCTATACAAAACACAAATATGGTAAGTTTATCTCAGGTCAGCATTGTAGTACTGTGCATGGTCAGGTTACGGTCACGAATTGGTCGACAAGCCCCAACCCCCCTACCCATCCAAACCTCCTTCCGTGGGAAAACTGGTCGATTATATTGGTCAATACTAAAGCATGACTGTCGCATGACTATTAGGGAGTCAATAGCCCCCTGGATCTGCCACTAGTTTAGTTTAAACATATTTTATTGTTCCAAAAAGAGACAAATGGATTAGACACAAGTTTTCCAACTTAGTAACGTCTTCTCCACTGTCATCACTCTATTACTGTACATGGTCAGGATACATAAGGTCACCATTGTATTACCTAAACGGTCAGGCCATTTTAACTTTTTTTTTTTTAAATTTCCTGAAAATCCTATTTAATTTTACTCTTCACCCAGTCAAGACGCAAACATAACATAAATGTTCGGTGTCTTGGGTATGAAAACTAAGGGTACCTAATACATAAGGTCCTACATCAGCGGACCTTTTATCTACCTGAGGTCAAAGGTAGCAATACACAATTATGACTTTGGTTTCGCATTTTGGCCCCGGTGAATTTTTAAAACATGAAAGTTATTGTGCAATAAAATTCATTTCTAGAAAGCTACATACAAATAAAGCCTTCAAAGATGGTTAATAAGAACATCAAGATTATTTTTAACATGTTTTGAGGGCTATTTTCTTTTGACCAGCCGTATTTTCATAGCTAGACCGTCCATAGGTCCAGAAATTAATGTAATGCTTTTTGATAGATTATGTGACCAGTTTTAGATCTTCAGTCTAACGCTCTCCCAACTGAGCTATTCCGGCTGACATTGATTGTTTTGCAATTAGGTGCATTTATAGGTATTGAGCTGTTAAGACCAATGATATAATTACATGAAACTGAAAGTGCATGTGCATGTGCAAATTAAGAAAATTATTTTCTTGTGTTGAAAATTGTATGGATGGCTAAGGAATAAATTTAGAAATAACTATAGATACCAGTATAGTTTCAAACACGTGTTCTAAGAATATTTATCGCTCATTTCTATGTGAAAAAGTCCGTGTACATATTAACATTAAGATTTTAGCTTTAATAAATTAAAAGAAAAAAAAAAAAAAAACACACCCTGTTTTCTTCTTCCAAGAAGAGAAGAAAACAGTCAATCTTTCGTCGACGTTATCTTTCAACATCCGTGATTGACTTGACATCATAAAGGATCATCGCCAACGTTACCAAGTTAGATTAACGAACAGCTGAGCATTAGAAAGACATCACCGTTGAGCTGGTAAATGTGTGTTTTCTTCTCCCGTATCATGTGCACTGTTTCTGCAATCTGACATGCCATGTATAGTTACATCTAGTCATTCTATGGAGAAAAGTTTCTTTGGATTATCTTGCAAACTGAGTGGTGAGTAGCAAAAAATATCCTGCCAGCCGCCGGATTGTTCCGTGCCGGAACCCGGGATTGAACCGGGGGCCTTTAGATCTTCAGTCTAACGCTCTCCCAACTGAGCTATTCCGGCTGACATTGATTGTTTTGCAATTAGGTGCATTTATAGGTATTGAGCTGTTAAGACCAATGATATAATTACATGAAACTGAAAGTGCATGTGCATGTGCAAATTAAGAAAATTATTTTCTTGTGTTGAAAATTGTATGGATGGCTAAGGAATAAATTTAGAAATAACTATAGATACCAGTATAGTTTCAAACACGTGTTCTAAGAATATTTATCGCTCATTTCTATGTGAAAAAGTCCGTGTACATATTAACATTAAGATTTTAGCTTTAATAAATTAAAAGAAAAAAAAAAAAAAAACACACCCTGTTTTCTTCTTCCAAGAAGAGAAGAAAACAGTCAATCTTTCGTCGACGTTATCTTTCAACATCCGTGATTGACTTGACATCATAAAGGATCATCGCCAACGTTACCAAGTTAGATTAACGAACAGCTGAGCATTAGAAAGACATCACCGTTGAGCTGGTAAATGTGTGTTTTCTTCTCCCGTATCATGTGCACTGTTTCTGCAATCTGACATGCCATGTATAGTTACATCTAGTCATTCTATGGAGAAAAGTTTCTTTGGATTATCTTGCAAACTGAGTGGTGAGTAGCAAAAAATATCCTGCCAGCCGCCGGATTGTTCCGTGCCGGAACCCGGGATTGAACCGGGGGCCTTTAGATCTTCAGTCTAACGCTCTCCCAACTGAGCTATTCCGGCTGACATTGATTGTTTTGCAATTAGGTGCATTTATAGGTATTGAGCTGTTAAGACCAATGATATAATTACATGAAACTGAAAGTGCATGTGCATGTGCAAATTAAGAAAATTATTTTCTTGTGTTGAAAATTGTATGGATGGCTAAGGAATAAATTTAGAAATAACTATAGATACCAGTATAGTTTCAAACACGTGTTCTAAGAATATTTATCGCTCATTTCTATGTGAAAAAGTCCGTGTACATATTAACATTAAGATTTTAGCTTTAATAAATTAAAAGAAAAAAAAAAAAAAACACACCCTGTTTTCTTCTTCCAAGAAGAGAAGAAAACAGTCAATCTTTCGTCGACGTTATCTTTCAACATCCGTGATTGACTTGACATCATAAAGGATCATCGCCAACGTTACCAAGTTAGATTAACGAACAGCTGAGCATTAGAAAGACATCACCGTTGAGCTGGTAAATGTGTGTTTTCTTCTCCCGTATCATGTGCACTGTTTCTGCAATCTGACATGCCATGTATAGTTACATCTAGTCATTCTATGGAGAAAAGTTTCTTTGGATTATCTTGCAAACTGAGTGGTGAGTAGCAAAAAATATCCTGCCAGCCGCCGGATTGTTCCGTGCCGGAACCCGGGATTGAACCGGGGGCCTTTAGATCTTCAGTCTAACGCTCTCCCAACTGAGCTATTCCGGCTGACATTGATTGTTTTGCAATTAGGTGCATTTATAGGTATTGAGCTGTTAAGACCAATGATATAATTACATGAAACTGAAAGTGCATGTGCATGTGCAAATTAAGAAAATTATTTTCTTGTGTTGAAAATTGTATGGATGGCTAAGGAATAAATTTAGAAATAACTATAGATACCAGTATAGTTTCAAACACGTGTTCTAAGAATATTTATCGCTCATTTCTATGTGAAAAAGTCCGTGTACATATTAACATTAAGATTTTAGCTTTAATAAATTAAAAGAAAAAAAAAAAAAAAACACACCCTGTTTTCTTCTTCCAAGAAGAGAAGAAAACAGTCAATCTTTCGTCGACGTTATCTTTCAACATCCGTGATTGACTTGACATCATAAAGGATCATCGCCAACGTTACCAAGTTAGATTAACGAACAGCTGAGCATTAGAAAGACATCACCGTTGAGCTGGTAAATGTGTGTTTTCTTCTCCCGTATCATGTGCACTGTTTCTGCAATCTGACATGCCATGTATAGTTACATCTAGTCATTCTATGGAGAAAAGTTTCTTTGGATTATCTTGCAAACTGAGTGGTGAGTAGCAAAAAATATCCTGCCAGCCGCCGGATTGTTCCGTGCCGGAACCCGGGATTGAACCGGAGGCCTTTAGATCTTCAGTCTAACGCTCTCCCAACTGAGCTATTCCGGCTGACATTGATTGTTTTGCAATTAGGTGCATTTATAGGTATTGAGCTGTTAAGACCAATGATATAATTACATGAAACTGAAAGTGCATGTGCATGTGCAAATTAAGAAAATTATTTTCTTGTGTTGAAAATTGTATGGATGGCTAAGGAATAAATTTAGAAATAACTATAGATACCAGTATAGTTTCAAACACGTGTTCTAAGAATATTTATCGCTCATTTCTATGTGAAAAAGTCCGTGTACATATTAACATTAAGATTTTAGCTTTAATAAATTAAAAGAAAAAAAAAAAAAAAACACACCCTGTTTTCTTCTTCCAAGAAGAGAAGAAAACAGTCAATCTTTCGTCGACGTTATCTTTCAACATCCGTGATTGACTTGACATCATAAAGGATCATCGCCAACGTTACCAAGTTAGATTAACGAACAGCTGAGCATTAGAAAGACATCACCGTTGAGCTGGTAAATGTGTGTTTTCTTCTCCCGTATCATGTGCACTGTTTCTGCAATCTGACATGCCATGTATAGTTACATCTAGTCATTCTATGGAGAAAAGTTTCTTTGGATTATCTTGCAAACTGAGTGGTGAGTAGCAAAAAATATCCTGCCAGCCGCCGGATTGTTCCGTGCCGGAACCCGGGATTGAACCGGAGGCCTTTAGATCTTCAGTCTAACGCTCTCCCAACTGAGCTATTCCGGCTGACATTGATTGTTTTGCAATTAGGTGCATTTATAGGTATTGAGCTGTTAAGACCAATGATATAATTACATGAAACTGAAAGTGCATGTGCATGTGCAAATTAAGAAAATTATTTTCTTGTGTTGAAAATTGTATGGATGGCTAAGGAATAAATTTAGAAATAACTATAGATACCAGTATAGTTTCAAACACGTGTTCTAAGAATATTTATCGCTCATTTCTATGTGAAAAAGTCCGTGTACATATTAACATTAAGATTTTAGCTTTAATAAATTAAAAGAAAAAAAAAAAAAAAACACACCCTGTTTTCTTCTTCCAAGAAGAGAAGAAAACAGTCAATCTTTCGTCGACGTTATCTTTCAACATCCGTGATTGACTTGACATCATAAAGGATCATCGCCAACGTTACCAAGTTAGATTAACGAACAGCTGAGCATTAGAAAGACATCACCGTTGAGCTGGTAAATGTGTGTTTTCTTCTCCCGTATCATGTGCACTGTTTCTGCAATCTGACATGCCATGTATAGTTACATCTAGTCATTCTATGGAGAAAAGTTTCTTTGGATTATCTTGCAAACTGAGTGGTGAGTAGCAAAAAATATCCTGCCAGCCGCCGGATTGTTCCGTGCCGGAACCCGGGATTGAACCGGGGGCCTTTAGATCTTCAGTCTAACGCTCTCCCAACTGAGCTATTCCGGCTGACATTGATTGTTTTGCAATTAGGTGCATTTATAGGTATTGAGCTGTTAAGACCAATGATATAATTACATGAAACTGAAAGTGCATGTGCATGTGCAAATTAAGAAAATTATTTTCTTGTGTTGAAAATTGTATGGATGGCTAAGGAATAAATTTAGAAATAACTATAGATACCAGTATAGTTTCAAACACGTGTTCTAAGAATATTTATCGCTCATTTCTATGTGAAAAAGTCCGTGTACATATTAACATTAAGATTTTAGCTTTAATAAATTAAAAGAAAAAAAAAAAAAAAACACACCCTGTTTTCTTCTTCCAAGAAGAGAAGAAAACAGTCAATCTTTCGTCGACGTTATCTTTCAACATCCGTGATTGACTTGACATCATAAAGGATCATCGCCAACGTTACCAAGTTAGATTAACGAACAGCTGAGCATTAGAAAGACATCACCGTTGAGCTGGTAAATGTGTGTTTTCTTCTCCCGTATCATGTGCACTGTTTCTGCAATCTGACATGCCATGTATAGTTACATCTAGTCATTCTATGGAGAAAAGTTTCTTTGGATTATCTTGCAAACTGAGTGGTGAGTAGCAAAAAATATCCTGCCAGCCGCCGGATTGTTCCGTGCCGGAACCCGGGATTGAACCGGGGGCCTTTAGATCTTCAGTCTAACGCTCTCCCAACTGAGCTATTCCGGCTGACATTGATTGTTTTGCAATTAGGTGCATTTATAGGTATTGAGCTGTTAAGACCAATGATATAATTACATGAAACTGAAAGTGCATGTGCATGTGCAAATTAAGAAAATTATTTTCTTGTGTTGAAAATTGTATGGATGGCTAAGGAATAAATTTAGAAATAACTATAGATACCAGTATAGTTTCAAACACGTGTTCTAAGAATATTTATCGCTCATTTCTATGTGAAAAAGTCCGTGTACATATTAACATTAAGATTTTAGCTTTAATAAATTAAAAGAAAAAAAAAAAAAAACACACCCTGTTTTCTTCTTCCAAGAAGAGAAGAAAACAGTCAATCTTTCGTCGACGTTATCTTTCAACATCCGTGATTGACTTGACATCATAAAGGATCATCGCCAACGTTACCAAGTTAGATTAACGAACAGCTGAGCATTAGAAAGACATCACCGTTGAGCTGGTAAATGTGTGTTTTCTTCTCCCGTATCATGTGCACTGTTTCTGCAATCTGACATGCCATGTATAGTTACATCTAGTCATTCTATGGAGAAAAGTTTCTTTGGATTATCTTGCAAACTGAGTGGTGAGTAGCAAAAAATATCCTGCCAGCCGCCGGATTGTTCCGTGCCGGAACCCGGGATTGAACCGGGGGCCTTTAGATCTTCAGTCTAACGCTCTCCCAACTGAGCTATTCCGGCTGACATTGATTGTTTTGCAATTAGGTGCATTTATAGGTATTGAGCTGTTAAGACCAATGATATAATTACATGAAACTGAAAGTGCATGTGCATGTGCAAATTAAGAAAATTATTTTCTTGTGTTGAAAATTGTATGGATGGCTAAGGAATAAATTTAGAAATAACTATAGATACCAGTATAGTTTCAAACACGTGTTCTAAGAATATTTATCGCTCATTTCTATGTGAAAAAGTCCGTGTACATATTAACATTAAGATTTTAGCTTTAATAAATTAAAAGAAAAAAAAAAAAAAAACACACCCTGTTTTCTTCTTCCAAGAAGAGAAGAAAACAGTCAATCTTTCGTCGACGTTATCTTTCAACATCCGTGATTGACTTGACATCATAAAGGATCATCGCCAACGTTACCAAGTTAGATTAACGAACAGCTGAGCATTAGAAAGACATCACCGTTGAGCTGGTAAATGTGTGTTTTCTTCTCCCGTATCATGTGCACTGTTTCTGCAATCTGACATGCCATGTATAGTTACATCTAGTCATTCTATGGAGAAAAGTTTCTTTGGATTATCTTGCAAACTGAGTGGTGAGTAGCAAAAAATATCCTGCCAGCCGCCGGATTGTTCCGTGCCGGAACCCGGGATTGAACCGGGGGCCTTTAGATCTTCAGTCTAACGCTCTCCCAACTGAGCTATTCCGGCTGACATTGATTGTTTTGCAATTAGGTGCATTTATAGGTATTGAGCTGTTAAGACCAATGATATAATTACATGAAACTGAAAGTGCATGTGCATGTGCAAATTAAGAAAATTATTTTCTTGTGTTGAAAATTGTATGGATGGCTAAGGAATAAATTTAGAAATAACTATAGATACCAGTATAGTTTCAAACACGTGTTCTAAGAATATTTATCGCTCATTTCTATGTGAAAAAGTCCGTGTACATATTAACATTAAGATTTTAGCTTTAATAAATTAAAAGAAAAAAAAAAAAAAAACACACCCTGTTTTCTTCTTCCAAGAAGAGAAGAAAACAGTCAATCTTTCGTCGACGTTATCTTTCAACATCCGTGATTGACTTGACATCATAAAGGATCATCGCCAACGTTACCAAGTTAGATTAACGAACAGCTGAGCATTAGAAAGACATCACCGTTGAGCTGGTAAATGTGTGTTTTCTTCTCCCGTATCATGTGCACTGTTTCTGCAATCTGACATGCCATGTATAGTTACATCTAGTCATTCTATGGAGAAAAGTTTCTTTGGATTATCTTGCAAACTGAGTGGTGAGTAGCAAAAAATATCCTGCCAGCCGCCGGATTGTTCCGTGCCGGAACCCGGGATTGAACCGGGGGCCTTTAGATCTTCAGTCTAACGCTCTCCCAACTGAGCTATTCCGGCTGACATTGATTGTTTTGCAATTAGGTGCATTTATAGGTATTGAGCTGTTAAGACCAATGATATAATTACATGAAACTGAAAGTGCATGTGCATGTGCAAATTAAGAAAATTATTTTCTTGTGTTGAAAATTGTATGGATGGCTAAGGAATAAATTTAGAAATAACTATAGATACCAGTATAGTTTCAAACACGTGTTCTAAGAATATTTATCGCTCATTTCTATGTGAAAAAGTCCGTGTACATATTAACATTAAGATTTTAGCTTTAATAAATTAAAAGAAAAAAAAAAAAAAAACACACCCTGTTTTCTTCTTCCAAGAAGAGAAGAAAACAGTCAATCTTTCGTCGACGTTATCTTTCAACATCCGTGATTGACTTGACATCATAAAGGATCATCGCCAACGTTACCAAGTTAGATTAACGAACAGCTGAGCATTAGAAAGACATCACCGTTGAGCTGGTAAATGTGTGTTTTCTTCTCCCGTATCATGTGCACTGTTTCTGCAATCTGACATGCCATGTATAGTTACATCTAGTCATTCTATGGAGAAAAGTTTCTTTGGATTATCTTGCAAACTGAGTGGTGAGTAGCAAAAAATATCCTGCCAGCCGCCGGATTGTTCCGTGCCGGAACCCGGGATTGAACCGGGGGCCTTTAGATCTTCAGTCTAACGCTCTCCCAACTGAGCTATTCCGGCTGACATTGATTGTTTTGCAATTAGGTGCATTTATAGGTATTGAGCTGTTAAGACCAATGATATAATTACATGAAACTGAAAGTGCATGTGCATGTGCAAATTAAGAAAATTATTTTCTTGTGTTGAAAATTGTATGGATGGCTAAGGAATAAATTTAGAAATAACTATAGATACCAGTATAGTTTCAAACACGTGTTCTAAGAATATTTATCGCTCATTTCTATGTGAAAAAGTCCGTGTACATATTAACATTAAGATTTTAGCTTTAATAAATTAAAAGAAAAAAAAAAAAAAAACACACCCTGTTTTCTTCTTCCAAGAAGAGAAGAAAACAGTCAATCTTTCGTCGACGTTATCTTTCAACATCCGTGATTGACTTGACATCATAAAGGATCATCGCCAACGTTACCAAGTTAGATTAACGAACAGCTGAGCATTAGAAAGACATCACCGTTGAGCTGGTAAATGTGTGTTTTCTTCTCCCGTATCATGTGCACTGTTTCTGCAATCTGACATGCCATGTATAGTTACATCTAGTCATTCTATGGAGAAAAGTTTCTTTGGATTATCTTGCAAACTGAGTGGTGAGTAGCAAAAAATATCCTGCCAGCCGCCGGATTGTTCCGTGCCGGAACCCGGGATTGAACCGGGGGCCTTTAGATCTTCAGTCTAACGCTCTCCCAACTGAGCTATTCCGGCTGACATTGATTGTTTTGCAATTAGGTGCATTTATAGGTATTGAGCTGTTAAGACCAATGATATAATTACATGAAACTGAAAGTGCATGTGCATGTGCAAATTAAGAAAATTATTTTCTTGTGTTGAAAATTGTATGGATGGCTAAGGAATAAATTTAGAAATAACTATAGATACCAGTATAGTTTCAAACACGTGTTCTAAGAATATTTATCGCTCATTTCTATGTGAAAAAGTCCGTGTACATATTAACATTAAGATTTTAGCTTTAATAAATTAAAAGAAAAAAAAAAAAAAAACACACCCTGTTTTCTTCTTCCAAGAAGAGAAGAAAACAGTCAATCTTTCGTCGACGTTATCTTTCAACATCCGTGATTGACTTGACATCATAAAGGATCATCGCCAACGTTACCAAGTTAGATTAACGAACAGCTGAGCATTAGAAAGACATCACCGTTGAGCTGGTAAATGTGTGTTTTCTTCTCCCGTATCATGTGCACTGTTTCTGCAATCTGACATGCCATGTATAGTTACATCTAGTCATTCTATGGAGAAAAGTTTCTTTGGGATTATCTTGCAAACTGAGTGGTGAGTAGCAAAAAATATCCTGCCAGCCGCCGGATTGTTCCGTGCCGGAACCCGGGATTGAACCGGGGGCCTTTAGATCTTCAGTCTAACGCTCTCCCAACTGAGCTATTCCGGCTGACATTGATTGTTTTGCAATTAGGTGGATTTATAGGTATTGAGCTGTTAAGACCAATGATATAATTACATGAAACTGAAAGTGCATGTGCATGTGCAAATTAAGAAAATTATTTTCTTGTGTTGAAAATTGTATGGATGGCTAAGGAATAAATTTAGAAATAACTATAGATACCAGTATAGTTTCAAACACGTGTTCTAAGAATATTTATCGCTCATTTCTATGTGAAAAAGTCCGTGTACATATTAACATTAAGATTTTAGCTTTAATAAATTAAAAGAAAAAAAAAAAAAAAACACACCCTGTTTTCTTCTTCCAAGAAGAGAAGAAAACAGTCAATCTTTCGTCGACGTTATCTTTCAACATCCGTGATTGACTTGACATCATAAAGGATCATCGCCAACGTTACCAAGTTAGATTAACGAACAGCTGAGCATTAGAAAGACATCACCGTTGAGCTGGTAAATGTGTGTTTTCTTCTCCCGTATCATGTGCACTGTTTCTGCAATCTGACATGCCATGTATAGTTACATCTAGTCATTCTATGGAGAAAAGTTTCTTTGGATTATCTTGCAAACTGAGTGGTGAGTAGCAAAAAATATCCTGCCAGCCGCCGGATTGTTCCGTGCCGGAACCCGGGATTGAACCGGGGGCCTTTAGATCTTCAGTCTAACGCTCTCCCAACTGAGCTATTCCGGCTGACATTGATTGTTTTGCAATTAGGTGCATTTATAGGTATTGAGCTGTTAAGACCAATGATATAATTACATGAAACTGAAAGTGCATGTGCATGTGCAAATTAAGAAAATTATTTTCTTGTGTTGAAAATTGTATGGATGGCTAAGGAATAAATTTAGAAATAACTATAGATACCAGTATAGTTTCAAACACGTGTTCTAAGAATATTTATCGCTCATTTCTATGTGAAAAAGTCCGTGTACATATTAACATTAAGATTTTAGCTTTAATAAATTAAAAGAAAAAAAAAAAAAAAACACACCCTGTTTTCTTCTTCCAAGAAGAGAAGAAAACAGTCAATCTTTCGTCGACGTTATCTTTCAACATCCGTGATTGACTTGACATCATAAAGGATCATCGCCAACGTTACCAAGTTAGATTAACGAACAGCTGAGCATTAGAAAGACATCACCGTTGAGCTGGTAAATGTGTGTTTTCTTCTCCCGTATCATGTGCACTGTTTCTGCAATCTGACATGCCATGTATAGTTACATCTAGTCATTCTATGGAGAAAAGTTTCTTTGGATTATCTTGCCAACTGAGTGGTGAGTAGCAAAAAATATCCTGCCAGCCGCCGGATTGTTCCGTGCCGGAACCCGGGATTGAACCGGGGGCCTTTAGATCTTCAGTCTAACGCTCTCCCAACTGAGCTATTCCGGCTGACATTGATTGTTTTGCAATTAGGTGCATTTATAGGTATTGAGCTGTTAAGACCAATGATATAATTACATGAAACTGAAAGTGCATGTGCATGTGCAAATTAAGAAAATTATTTTCTTGTGTTGAAAATTGTATGGATGGCTAAGGAATAAATTTAGAAATAACTATAGATACCAGTATAGTTTCAAACACGTGTTCTAAGAATATTTATCGCTCATTTCTATGTGAAAAAGTCCGTGTACATATTAACATTAAGATTTTAGCTTTAATAAATTAAAAGAAAAAAAAAAAAAAAACACACCCTGTTTTCTTCTTCCAAGAAGAGAAGAAAACAGTCAATCTTTCGTCGACGTTATCTTTCAACATCCGTGATTGACTTGACATCATAAAGGATCATCGCCAACGTTACCAAGTTAGATTAACGAACAGCTGAGCATTAGAAAGACATCACCGTTGAGCTGGTAAATGTGTGTTTTCTTCTCCCGTATCATGTGCACTGTTTCTGCAATCTGACATGCCATGTATAGTTACATCTAGTCATTCTATGGAGAAAAGTTTCTTTGGATTATCTTGCAAACTGAGTGGTGAGTAGCAAAAAATATCCTGCCAGCCGCCGGATTGTTCCGTGCCGGAACCCGGGATTGAACCGGGGGCCTTTAGATCTTCAGTCTAACGCTCTCCCAACTGAGCTATTCCGGCTGACATTGATTGTTTTGCAATTAGGTGCATTTATAGGTATTGAGCTGTTAAGACCAATGATATAATTACATGAAACTGAAAGTGCATGTGCATGTGCAAATTAAGAAAATTATTTTCTTGTGTTGAAAATTGTATGGATGGCTAAGGAATAAATTTAGAAATAACTATAGATACCAGTATAGTTTCAAACACGTGTTCTAAGAATATTTATCGCTCATTTCTATGTGAAAAAGTCCGTGTACATATTAACATTAAGATTTTAGCTTTAATAAATTAAAAGAAAAAAAAAAAAAAAACACACCCTGTTTTCTTCTTCCAAGAAGAGAAGAAAACAGTCAATCTTTCGTCGACGTTATCTTTCAACATCCGTGATTGACTTGACATCATAAAGGATCATCGCCAACGTTACCAAGTTAGATTAACGAACAGCTGAGCATTAGAAAGACATCACCGTTGAGCTGGTAAATGTGTGTTTTCTTCTCCCGTATCATGTGCACTGTTTCTGCAATCTGACATGCCATGTATAGTTACATCTAGTCATTCTATGGAGAAAAGTTTCTTTGGATTATCTTGCCAACTGAGTGGTGAGTAGCAAAAAATATCCTGCCAGCCGCCGGATTGTTCCGTGCCGGAACCCGGGATTGAACCGGGGGCCTTTAGATCTTCAGTCTAACGCTCTCCCAACTGAGCTATTCCGGCTGACATTGATTGTTTTGCAATTAGGTGCATTTATAGGTATTGAGCTGTTAAGACCAATGATATAATTACATGAAACTGAAAGTGCATGTGCATGTGCAAATTAAGAAAATTATTTTCTTGTGTTGAAAATTGTATGGATGGCTAAGGAATAAATTTAGAAATAACTATAGATACCAGTATAGTTTCAAACACGTGTTCTAAGAATATTTATCGCTCATTTCTATGTGAAAAAGTCCGTGTACATATTAACATTAAGATTTTAGCTTTAATAAATTAAAAGAAAAAAAAAAAAAAAACACACCCTGTTTTCTTCTTCCAAGAAGAGAAGAAAACAGTCAATCTTTCGTCGACGTTATCTTTCAACATCCGTGATTGACTTGACATCATAAAGGATCATCGCCAACGTTACCAAGTTAGATTAACGAACAGCTGAGCATTAGAAAGACATCACCGTTGAGCTGGTAAATGTGTGTTTTCTTCTCCCGTATCATGTGCACTGTTTCTGCAATCTGACATGCCATGTATAGTTACATCTAGTCATTCTATGGAGAAAAGTTTCTTTGGATTATCTTGCAAACTGAGTGGTGAGTAGCAAAAAATATCCTGCCAGCCGCCGGATTGTTCCGTGCCGGAACCCGGGATTGAACCGGGGGCCTTTAGATCTTCAGTCTAACGCTCTCCCAACTGAGCTATTCCGGCTGACATTGATTGTTTTGCAATTAGGTGGATTTATAGGTATTGAGCTGTTAAGACCAATGATATAATTACATGAAACTGAAAGTGCATGTGCATGTGCAAATTAAGAAAATTATTTTCTTGTGTTGAAAATTGTATGGATGGCTAAGGAATAAATTTAGAAATAACTATAGATACCAGTATAGTTTCAAACACGTGTTCTAAGAATATTTATCGCTCATTTCTATGTGAAAAAGTCCGTGTACATATTAACATTAAGATTTTAGCTTTAATAAATTAAAAGAAAAAAAAAAAAAAAACACACCCTGTTTTCTTCTTCCAAGAAGAGAAGAAAACAGTCAATCTTTCGTCGACGTTATCTTTCAACATCCGTGATTGACTTGACATCATAAAGGATCATCGCCAACGTTACCAAGTTAGATTAACGAACAGCTGAGCATTAGAAAGACATCACCGTTGAGCTGGTAAATGTGTGTTTTCTTCTCCCGTATCATGTGCACTGTTTCTGCAATCTGACATGCCATGTATAGTTACATCTAGTCATTCTATGGAGAAAAGTTTCTTTGGATTATCTTGCAAACTGAGTGGTGAGTAGCAAAAAATATCCTGCCAGCCGCCGGATTGTTCCGTGCCGGAACCCGGGATTGAACCGGGGGCCTTTAGATCTTCAGTCTAACGCTCTCCCAACTGAGCTATTCCGGCTGACATTGATTGTTTTGCAATTAGGTGCATTTATAGGTATTGAGCTGTTAAGACCAATGATATAATTACATGAAACTGAAAGTGCATGTGCATGTGCAAATTAAGAAAATTATTTTCTTGTGTTGAAAATTGTATGGATGGCTAAGGAATAAATTTAGAAATAACTATAGATACCAGTATAGTTTCAAACACGTGTTCTAAGAATATTTATCGCTCATTTCTATGTGAAAAAGTCCGTGTACATATTAACATTAAGATTTTAGCTTTAATAAATTAAAAGAAAAAAAAAAAAAAAACACACCCTGTTTTCTTCTTCCAAGAAGAGAAGAAAACAGTCAATCTTTCGTCGACGTTATCTTTCAACATCCGTGATTGACTTGACATCATAAAGGATCATCGCCAACGTTACCAAGTTAGATTAACGAACAGCTGAGCATTAGAAAGACATCACCGTTGAGCTGGTAAATGTGTGTTTTCTTCTCCCGTATCATGTGCACTGTTTCTGCAATCTGACATGCCATGTATAGTTACATCTAGTCATTCTATGGAGAAAAGTTTCTTTGGATTATCTTGCCAACTGAGTGGTGAGTAGCAAAAAATATCCTGCCAGCCGCCGGATTGTTCCGTGCCGGAACCCGGGATTGAACCGGGGGCCTTTAGATCTTCAGTCTAACGCTCTCCCAACTGAGCTATTCCGGCTGACATTGATTGTTTTGCAATTAGGTGCATTTATAGGTATTGAGCTGTTAAGACCAATGATATAATTACATGAAACTGAAAGTGCATGTGCATGTGCAAATTAAGAAAATTATTTTCTTGTGTTGAAAATTGTATGGATGGCTAAGGAATAAATTTAGAAATAACTATAGATACCAGTATAGTTTCAAACACGTGTTCTAAGAATATTTATCGCTCATTTCTATGTGAAAAAGTCCGTGTACATATTAACATTAAGATTTTAGCTTTAATAAATTAAAAGAAAAAAAAAAAAAAAACACACCCTGTTTTCTTCTTCCAAGAAGAGAAGAAAACAGTCAATCTTTCGTCGACGTTATCTTTCAACATCCGTGATTGACTTGACATCATAAAGGATCATCGCCAACGTTACCAAGTTAGATTAACGAACAGCTGAGCATTAGAAAGACATCACCGTTGAGCTGGTAAATGTGTGTTTTCTTCTCCCGTATCATGTGCACTGTTTCTGCAATCTGACATGCCATGTATAGTTACATCTAGTCATTCTATGGAGAAAAGTTTCTTTGGATTATCTTGCCAACTGAGTGGTGAGTAGCAAAAAATATCCTGCCAGCCGCCGGATTGTTCCGTGCCGGAACCCGGGATTGAACCGGGGGCCTTTAGATCTTCAGTCTAACGCTCTCCCAACTGAGCTATTCCGGCTGACATTGATTGTTTTGCAATTAGGTGCATTTATAGGTATTGAGCTGTTAAGACCAATGATATAATTACATGAAACTGAAAGTGCATGTGCATGTGCAAATTAAGAAAATTATTTTCTTGTGTTGAAAATTGTATGGATGGCTAAGGAATAAATTTAGAAATAACTATAGATACCAGTATAGTTTCAAACACGTGTTCTAAGAATATTTATCGCTCATTTCTATGTGAAAAAGTCCGTGTACATATTAACATTAAGATTTTAGCTTTAATAAATTAAAAGAAAAAAAAAAAAAAAACACACCCTGTTTTCTTCTTCCAAGAAGAGAAGAAAACAGTCAATCTTTCGTCGACGTTATCTTTCAACATCCGTGATTGACTTGACATCATAAAGGATCATCGCCAACGTTACCAAGTTAGATTAACGAACAGCTGAGCATTAGAAAGACATCACCGTTGAGCTGGTAAATGTGTGTTTTCTTCTCCCGTATCATGTGCACTGTTTCTGCAATCTGACATGCCATGTATAGTTACATCTAGTCATTCTATGGAGAAAAGTTTCTTTGGATTATCTTGCAAACTGAGTGGTGAGTAGCAAAAAATATCCTGCCAGCCGCCGGATTGTTCCGTGCCGGAACCCGGGATTGAACCGGGGGCCTTTAGATCTTCAGTCTAACGCTCTCCCAACTGAGCTATTCCGGCTGACATTGATTGTTTTGCAATTAGGTGCATTTATAGGTATTGAACTGTTAAGACCAATGATATAATTACATGAAACTGAAAGTGCATGTGCATGTGCAAATTAAGAAAATTATTTTCTTGTGTTGAAAATTGTATGGATGGCTAAGGAATAAATTTAGAAATAACTATAGATACCAGTATAGTTTCAAACACGTGTTCTAAGAATATTTATCGCTCATTTCTATGTGAAAAAGTCCGTGTACATATTAACATTAAGATTTTAGCTTTAATAAATTAAAAGAAAAAAAAAAAAAAAACACACCCTGTTTTCTTCTTCCAAGAAGAGAAGAAAACAGTCAATCTTTCGTCGACGTTATCTTTCAACATCCGTGATTGACTTGACATCATAAAGGATCATCGCCAACGTTACCAAGTTAGATTAACGAACAGCTGAGCATTAGAAAGACATCACCGTTGAGCTGGTAAATGTGTGTTTTCTTCTCCCGTATCATGTGCACTGTTTCTGCAATCTGACATGCCATGTATAGTTACATCTAGTCATTCTATGGAGAAAAGTTTCTTTGGATTATCTTGCAAACTGAGTGGTGAGTAGCAAAAAATATCCTGCCAGCCGCCGGATTGTTCCGTGCCGGAACCCGGGATTGAACCGGGGGCCTTTAGATCTTCAGTCTAACGCTCTCCCAACTGAGCTATTCCGGCTGACATTGATTGTTTTGCAATTAGGTGGATTTATAGGTATTGAGCTGTTAAGACCAATGATATAATTACATGAAACTGAAAGTGCATGTGCATGTGCAAATTAAGAAAATTATTTTCTTGTGTTGAAAATTGTATGGATGGCTAAGGAATAAATTTAGAAATAACTATAGATACCAGTATAGTTTCAAACACGTGTTCTAAGAATATTTATCGCTCATTTCTATGTGAAAAAGTCCGTGTACATATTAACATTAAGATTTTAGCTTTAATAAATTAAAAGAAAAAAAAAAAAAAAACACACCCTGTTTTCTTCTTCCAAGAAGAGAAGAAAACAGTCAATCTTTCGTCGACGTTATCTTTCAACATCCGTGATTGACTTGACATCATAAAGGATCATCGCCAACGTTACCAAGTTAGATTAACGAACAGCTGAGCATTAGAAAGACATCACCGTTGAGCTGGTAAATGTGTGTTTTCTTCTCCCGTATCATGTGCACTGTTTCTGCAATCTGACATGCCATGTATAGTTACATCTAGTCATTCTATGGAGAAAAGTTTCTTTGGATTATCTTGCAAACTGAGTGGTGAGTAGCAAAAAATATCCTGCCAGCCGCCGGATTGTTCCGTGCCGGAACCCGGGATTGAACCGGGGGCCTTTAGATCTTCAGTCTAACGCTCTCCCAACTGAGCTATTCCGGCTGACATTGATTGTTTTGCAATTAGGTGCATTTATAGGTATTGAGCTGTTAAGACCAATGATATAATTACATGAAACTGAAAGTGCATGTGCATGTGCAAATTAAGAAAATTATTTTCTTGTGTTGAAAATTGTATGGATGGCTAAGGAATAAATTTAGAAATAACTATAGATACCAGTATAGTTTCAAACACGTGTTCTAAGAATATTTATCGCTCATTTCTATGTGAAAAAGTCCGTGTACATATTAACATTAAGATTTTAGCTTTAATAAATTAAAAGAAAAAAAAAAAAAAAACACACCCTGTTTTCTTCTTCCAAGAAGAGAAGAAAACAGTCAATCTTTCGTCGACGTTATCTTTCAACATCCGTGATTGACTTGACATCATAAAGGATCATCGCCAACGTTACCAAGTTAGATTAACGAACAGCTGAGCATTAGAAAGACATCACCGTTGAGCTGGTAAATGTGTGTTTTCTTCTCCCGTATCATGTGCACTGTTTCTGCAATCTGACATGCCATGTATAGTTACATCTAGTCATTCTATGGAGAAAAGTTTCTTTGGCTTATCTTGCAAACTGAGTGGTGAGTAGCAAAAAATATCCTGCCAGCCGCCGGATTGTTCCGTGCCGGAACCCGGGATTGAACCGGGGGCCTTTAGATCTTCAGTCTAACGCTCTCCCAACTGAGCTATTCCGGCTGACATTGATTGTTTTGCAATTAGGTGCATTTATAGGTATTGAGCTGTTAAGACCAATGATATAATTACATGAAACTGAAAGTGCATGTGCATGTGCAAATTAAGAAAATTATTTTCTTGTGTTGAAAATTGTATGGATGGCTAAGGAATAAATTTAGAAATAACTATAGATACCAGTATAGTTTCAAACACGTGTTCTAAGAATATTTATCGCTCATTTCTATGTGAAAAAGTCCGTGTACATATTAACATTAAGATTTTAGCTTTAATAAATTAAAAGAAAAAAAAAAAAAAAACACACCCTGTTTTCTTCTTCCAAGAAGAGAAGAAAACAGTCAATCTTTCGTCGACGTTATCTTTCAACATCCGTGATTGACTTGACATCATAAAGGATCATCGCCAACGTTACCAAGTTAGATTAACGAACAGCTGAGCATTAGAAAGACATCACCGTTGAGCTGGTAAATGTGTGTTTTCTTCTCCCGTATCATGTGCACTGTTTCTGCAATCTGACATGCCATGTATAGTTACATCTAGTCATTCTATGGAGAAAAGTTTCTTTGGCTTATCTTGCAAACTGAGTGGTGAGTAGCAAAAAATATCCTGCCAGCCGCCGGATTGTTCCGTGCCGGAACCCGGGATTGAACCGGGGGCCTTTAGATCTTCAGTCTAACGCTCTTTTTTTTTTTTATCTTTATTATGATCACACTTCATATATACATATCACAGTTTGAAAATACACATATAAATGAAAACATTCATATAACTTATTGTCCTGTCTCTGAAATGATAACATTCGACATTTTATATAACAATATTGCGTGAAATATTTTCCACTAACTTCGAATTCACTGTCAGATTATAGAACTTTTTCTTTATTTTTTCCTTTTTTTCTTTTTATATAAAACAATAAAAAAAAACAACATTTGAAACAATTCAAGAAAAAAAAAAACATTAAATGTTTACATACGCAAAAGTTCTATTTTAATTTTATTTTCCATGTGATACATAAAAAACGGTTGGTTTCCAGACCAGAATATTGATTCACCGGCACAAAAATTATTTAATAAAATTTCCGTGTATAAACATATATTGTTTTCCATCTTAACTGTTTATTAATCGAAACATCATGAACACAGTCTATATTTCTCCGCGTATCTTTCCATCCTTGGAATGTCACGTACGTAACAGTCAATGTCACAAGTGTCCCATTTTCTTACGTCGTTAAATCTATTAACGCAATACATTGCGTTTTCAAAGTCCGATTTCTCGCTGACCAAATTTACATGTCTGATTTCTCGTGTCGCTATACTACACATAACTACGGTGTCTCTGTTTTTCACTTTTCCTATTATGCAACTTCCGTCAGATCGTCTATTAAATACAATTTTGTGATAATAACTGTCTGTACTAAGATTGTTCCCAGTAATTATCAATTTCGGATCGATTGTTTTTATTTCGTCTTTTTCATTATTTTCTATATTTTCAACTTCGGTGTATACATTCTTTTTATTTCTCGAACCGTTACACACTATTCTTCCCGTTATTTCATTGTCCTTACTTGTTTTGACCAGCGATACACTAATCGGCTGAACACCTTTCATCACAACCGGTTGAACAACATTCCTTACAGGTGTAATGTTTATCTGCTCGGGGGCTACTAATGGGAGATCTAAATGACCATCGTATTGTAATTCACCTTCCGAGTCCATTATAACTTCTGAATTATCCTGATTATCGCCATTAAATGTCTTATCAACGTCATTGTTTGTATTTTCTGCTCTTTCCTTCCATGTTTTCATCCTTTTATTGTCTCTCTCTCTATTTGATCTTGACTTATGTTTTACTCCACGATTCACGTGTATTAAATCACCTCTTGTCCAAACCAATGAAATGCGCATTTTGTCACCTAAATAATGAGAATTCCATGTCAGTTGCTCATAATCATCAATAATACTGTTAATTAAGGCGACTAAAGGCTTCGGCAATTTTTCCATAATGATTTCCCTGATAGGTACCTCAATTTTCACAAGAAGAATAGTAAAGTTCACAAAACAACAATAAAACGCAAAATAATTCTCAAAAATGTCAGTAATTTAACTTACATTACTGTTATAATAGTTATATTTACTAAATCCGGCTGGTAATATCCAAATCCTATAGAAATAATAACACAATAACAGGAGCAATAAATTGTACGTCTATATCAATGTAAGGTGCACTCGACCGCCTTCAGTCTAACGCTCTCCCAACTGAGCTATTCCGGCTGACATTGATTGTTTTGCAATTAGGTGCATTTATAGGTATTGAGCTGTTAAGACCAATGATATAATTACATGAAACTGAAAGTGCATGTGCATGTGCAAATTAAGAAAATTATTTTCTTGTGTTGAAAATTGTATGGATGGCTAAGGAATAAATTTAGAAATAACTATAGATACCAGTATAGTTTCAAACACGTGTTCTAAGAATATTTATCGCTCATTTCTATGTGAAAAAGTCCGTGTACATATTAACATTAAGATTTTAGCTTTAATAAATTAAAAGAAAAAAAAAAAAAAAACACACCCTGTTTTCTTCTTCCAAGAAGAGAAGAAAACAGTCAATCTTTCGTCGACGTTATCTTTCAACATCCGTGATTGACTTGACATCATAAAGGATCATCGCCAACGTTACCAAGTTAGATTAACGAACAGCTGAGCATTAGAAAGACATCACCGTTGAGCTGGTAAATGTGTGTTTTCTTCTCCCGTATCATGTGCACTGTTTCTGCAATCTGACATGCCATGTATAGTTACATCTAGTCATTCTATGGAGAAAAGTTTCTTTGGATTATCTTGCAAACTGAGTGGTGAGTAGCAAAAAATATCCTGCCAGCCGCCGGATTGTTCCGTGCCGGAACCCGGGATTGAACCGGGGGCCTTTAGATCTTCAGTCTAACGCTCTCCCAACTGAGCTATTCCGGCTGACATTGATTGTTTTGCAATTAGGTGCATTTATAGGTATTGAGCTGTTAAGACCAATGATATAATTACATGAAACTGAAAGTGCATGTGCATGTGCAAATTAAGAAAATTATTTTCTTGTGTTGAAAATTGTATGGATGGCTAAGGAATAAATTTAGAAATAACTATAGATACCAGTATAGTTTCAAACACGTGTTCTAAGAATATTTATCGCTCATTTCTATGTGAAAAAGTCCGTGTACATATTAACATTAAGATTTTAGCTTTAATAAATTAAAAGAAAAAAAAAAAAAAAACACACCCTGTTTTCTTCTTCCAAGAAGAGAAGAAAACAGTCAATCTTTCGTCGACGTTATCTTTCAACATCCGTGATTGACTTGACATCATAAAGGATCATCGCCAACGTTACCAAGTTAGATTAACGAACAGCTGAGCATTAGAAAGACATCACCGTTGAGCTGGTAAATGTGTGTTTTCTTCTCCCGTATCATGTGCACTGTTTCTGCAATCTGACATGCCATGTATAGTTACATCTAGTCATTCTATGGAGAAAAGTTTCTTTGGATTATCTTGCAAACTGAGTGGTGAGTAGCAAAAAATATCCTGCCAGCCGCCGGATTGTTCCGTGCCGGAACCCGGGATTGAACCGGGGGCCTTTAGATCTTCAGTCTAACGCTCTCCCAACTGAGCTATTCCGGCTGACATTGATTGTTTTGCAATTAGGTGCATTTATAGGTATTGAGCTGTTAAGACCAATGATATAATTACATGAAACTGAAAGTGCATGTGCATGTGCAAATTAAGAAAATTATTTTCTTGTGTTGAAAATTGTATGGATGGCTAAGGAATAAATTTAGAAATAACTATAGATACCAGTATAGTTTCAAACACGTGTTCTAAGAATATTTATCGCTCATTTCTATGTGAAAAAGTCCGTGTACATATTAACATTAAGATTTTAGCTTTAATAAATTAAAAGAAAAAAAAAAAAAAAACACACCCTGTTTTCTTCTTCCAAGAAGAGAAGAAAACAGTCAATCTTTCGTCGACGTTATCTTTCAACATCCGTGATTGACTTGACATCATAAAGGATCATCGCCAACGTTACCAAGTTAGATTAACGAACAGCTGAGCATTAGAAAGACATCACCGTTGAGCTGGTAAATGTGTGTTTTCTTCTCCCGTATCATGTGCACTGTTTCTGCAATCTGACATGCCATGTATAGTTACATCTAGTCATTCTATGGAGAAAAGTTTCTTTGGATTATCTTGCAAACTGAGTGGTGAGTAGCAAAAAATATCCTGCCAGCCGCCGGATTGTTCCGTGCCGGAACCCGGGATTGAACCGGGGGCCTTTAGGTGTCATACCACCAATTACTCCCTCAAATTTAGAACGTATGTGAAAGTAGGCCTACTCGGACAAAAAAAAGTGCATTTGATGTCATTGTTCACCTAAACTAACTAACAAATTTGCAGAAATGAAAGTTTTGTTGAAAGAGAAATATATTAAGACCATTTTGAGCCAAAATTTACCTGTCTATGAGTTTGCATTAAAAATTGAGGATTAATGCGCTCCATAGTATACTAATTTAAGATTTCCAGAAAACCGAGGGTTATTTTTAGTGGTACCTCCTTTCGGAAGCTCTCTGCTTTCTTATATGATTTTGAATGCATGTTGAAAATTGGCATGCAGAAAGGTGACACCTGTACAATTCAGGATATACCTAGTTTCTATGAAGTTAAACTTAAGGTAAAATATTTAGAAAGCAGTGAAAATTGCAAAATTTGGTTGAACAGATAGGGACTTTTAATTGGTGGTATGACACCTTTAAGCAAAATGCGGTGAAACATCAAAATCAGAAAACAATTGTTTTTTTTTGTCTTTACTGATCATTTGAGATAATAGTAGCCACATTTCAATCTTTTTGGGGGTAAAATGTCACATATTGCAAATTTAGAGCCTAAATCTTGAGTTTGTCCTATTTTTAGCTTTTCCCATCCTGACAATATGCTTTTATATAAAATATGTCCTAAATAATGTTATAAATGCACAGAAAGTTATTCTGTGGTGTTAAACATTGAAACATAAGTTGTTTACTACCCCCAAAAAAATTTTGTCATGCAGATTTAATGAAATTATTTGATTTTTACCCCTTATAGCATTGCGTCATACTATGTACTTGGCAGATAGCATAGCCTAATGTAAGCACTGCAGAAACTCACAAAAGCACCATTTATTATTCCAAATGAAATTTTTATATCTTAAATTTTATTAACTGATGTAAATAAACACAGTTAAATGACCATGACTGCACTTTTGATCAATTTGTAGTACTTTACTGACACCAGATGAAAAAAAGGGGGGTCAATATTCCTTGACACTTCAATACCTTGGATTTTTTACTAAATTCATTGCAAAAATTGTTGGAAGTCTTTAAAGAAGTAGAACAAACAAGAAAAAATCAGCAAACAATGATCTTGATATTGAAAGTTTATGTTCCTGTAGCCCAAAATGAAATTTTCAAGTATTTTCTATCAAAGTCATACATTACAGTCAGTTTAAATTGAGCTGTGAAATTTTTATTATAAGTCCCATAATGCTCAGATAGGCTGTTTTAAACTACAAATTGACTAAGGATTAAGAATAAAGCAAAATAAAAGATTTCTAATCAACTTTTTTGTCTCTTTAGGTGTCATACCACCAATTACTCCCTCAAATTTAGAACGTATGTGAAAGTAGGCCTACTCGGACAAAAAAAAGTGCATTTGATGTCATTGTTCACCTAAACTAACTAACAAATTTGCAGAAATGAAAGTTTTGTTGAAAGAGAAATATATTAAGACCATTTTGAGCCAAAATTTACCTGTCTATGAGTTTGCATTAAAAATTGAGGATTAATGCGCTCCATAGTATACTAATTTAAGATTTCCAGAAAACCGAGGGTTATTTTTAGTGGTACCTCCTTTCGGAAGCTCTCTGCTTTCTTATATGATTTTGAATGCATGTTGAAAATTGGCATGCAGAAAGGTGACACCTGTACAATTCAGGATATACCTAGTTTCTATGAAGTTAAACTTAAGGTAAAATATTTAGAGAGCAGTGAAAATTGCAAAATTTGGTTGAACAGATAGGGACTTTTAATTGGTGGTATGACACCTTTAAGCAAAATGCGGTGAAACATCAAAATCAGAAAACAATTGTTTTTTTTTGTCTTTACTGATCATTTGAGATAATAGTAGCCACATTTCAATCTTTTTGGGGGTAAAATGTCACATATTGCAAATTTAGAGCCTAAATCTTGAGTTTGTCCTATTTTTAGCTTTTCCCATCCTGACAATATGCTTTTATATAAAATATGTCCTAAATAATGTTATAAATGCACAGAAAGTTATTCTGTGGTGTTAAACATTGAAACATAAGTTGTTTACTACCCCCAAAAAAATTTTGTCATGCAGATTTAATGAAATTATTTGATTTTTACCCCTTATAGCATTGCGTCATACTATGTACTTGGCAGATAGCATAGCCTAATGTAAGCACTGCAGAAACTCACAAAAGCACCATTTATTATTCCAAATGAAATTTTTATATCTTAAATTTTATTAACTGATGTAAATAAACACAGTTAAATGACCATGACTGCACTTTTGATCAATTTGTAGTACTTTACTGACACCAGATGAAAAAAAGGGGGGTCAATATTCCTTGACACTTCAATACCTTGGATTTTTTACTAAATTCATTGCAAAAATTGTTGGAAGTCTTTAAAGAAGTAGAACAAACAAGAAAAAATCAGCAA
Organism: Mytilus edulis; assembly: GCF_963676685.1. Taxonomy (NCBI): domain Eukaryota; kingdom Metazoa; phylum Mollusca; class Bivalvia; order Mytilida; family Mytilidae; genus Mytilus; species Mytilus edulis. Next base: position 68,224,768 of record NC_092353.1, on the reverse strand, counting down.
ACAATGATCTTGATATTGAAAGTTTATGTTCCTGTAGCCCAAAATGAAATTTTCAAGTATTTTCTATCAAAGTCATACATTACAGTCAGTTTAAATTGAGCTGTGAAATTTTTATTATAAGTCCCATAATGCTCAGATAGGCTGTTTTAAACTACAAATTGACTAAGGATTAAGAATAAAGCAAAATAAAAGATTTCTAATCAACTTTTTTGTCTCTTTAGGTGTCATACCACCAATTACTCCCTCAAATTTAGAACGTATGTGAAAGTAGGCCTACTCGGACAAAAAAAAGTGCATTTGATGTCATTGTTCACCTAAACTAACTAACAAATTTGCAGAAATGAAAGTTTTGTTGAAAGAGAAATATATTAAGACCATTTTGAGCCAAAATTTACCTGTCTATGAGTTTGCATTAAAAATTGAGGATTAATGCGCTCCATAGTATACTAATTTAAGATTTCCAGAAAACCGAGGGTTATTTTTAGTGGTACCTCCTTTCGGAAGCTCTCTGCTTTCTTATATGATTTTGAATGCATGTTGAAAATTGGCATGCAGAAAGGTGACACCTGTACAATTCAGGATATACCTAGTTTCTATGAAGTTAAACTTAAGGTAAAATATTTAGAAAGCAGTGAAAATTGCAAAATTTGGTTGAACAGATAGGGACTTTTAATTGGTGGTATGACACCTTTAGATCTTCAGTCTAACGCTCTCCCAACTGAGCTATTCCGGCTGACATTGATTGTTTTGCAATTAGGTGCATTTATAGGTATTGAGCTGTTAAGACCAATGATATAATTACATGAAACTGAAAGTGCATGTGCATGTGCAAATTAAGAAAATTATTTTCTTGTGTTGAAAATTGTATGGATGGCTAAGGAATAAATTTAGAAATAACTATAGATACCAGTATAGTTTCAAACACGTGTTCTAAGAATATTTATCGCTCATTTCTATGTGAAAAAGTCCGTGTACATATTAACATTAAGATTTTAGCTTTAATAAATTAAAAGAAAAAAAAAAAAAAAACACACCCTGTTTTCTTCTTCCAAGAAGAGAAGAAAACAGTCAATCTTTCGTCGACGTTATCTTTCAACATCCGTGATTGACTTGACATCATAAAGGATCATCGCCAACGTTACCAAGTTAGATTAACGAACAGCTGAGCATTAGAAAGACATCACCGTTGAGCTGGTAAATGTGTGTTTTCTTCTCCCGTATCATGTGCACTGTTTCTGCAATCTGACATGCCATGTATAGTTACATCTAGTCATTCTATGGAGAAAAGTTTCTTTGGATTATCTTGCAAACTGAGTGGTGAGTAGCAAAAAATATCCTGCCAGCCGCCGGATTGTTCCGTGCCGGAACCCGGGATTGAACCGGGGGCCTTTAGATCTTCAGTCTAACGCTCTCCCAACTGAGCTATTCCGGCTGACATGGATTGTTCTGCAATTAGGTGGATTTATAGGTATTGAGCTGTTAAGACCAATGATATAATTACATGAAACTGAAAGTGCATGTGCATGTGCAAATTAAGAAAATTATTTTCTTGTGTTGGAAATTGTATGGATGGCTAAGGAATAAATTTAGAAATAACTATAGATACCAGTATAGTTTCAAACACGTGTTCTAAGAATATTTATCGTTCATTTCTATGTGAAAAAGTCCGTGTACATATTAACATTAAGATTTTAGCTTTAATAAATCAGTAAAAGAAAAAAAAAGAAAAAAAACACACCCTGTTTTCTTCTTCCAAGAAGAGAAGAAAACAGTCAATCTTTCGTCGACGTTATCTTTCAACATCCGTGATTGACTTGACATCATAAAGGATCATCGCCAACGTTACCAAGTTAGATTAACGAACAGCTGAGCATTAGAAAGACATCACCGTTGAGCTGGTAAATGTGTGTTTTCTTCTCCCGTATCATGTGCACTGTTTCTGCAATCTGACATGCCATGTATAGTTACATCTAGTCATTCTATGGAGAAAAGTTTCTTTGGATTATCTTGCAAACTGAGTGGTGAGTAGCAAAAAATATCCTGCCAGCCGCCGGATTGTTCCGTGCCGGAACCCGGGATTGAACCGGGGGCCTTTAGATCTTCAGTCTAACGCTCTTTTTTTTCTCTTGATAAAATTTTATTCAGATAATACATATAAAAAGAATAATCAGGCTATACTCCTGAAAATTCACATTATCACAATATAAGCTTGTAAGATTACAACTTCAATCATATGTAATATATTCACAATTAATAACACATGATAATTATCACACTAGAAATCAATTTGAATTTGATTGTCTCTAATAATTAATACTGGATTATTTTCACTATAATACTTTTCAAATAATTGTAGCGCATTGTTGCGTTTATAATGTTCATAAGCATAGTTCACATTTTTAACCAGAGTAGACTTAAAGTATTGTTCTATGTCTATAATCTTATTTTCTAACATTGCAATATTTCGTCTTTTTACAATACAAAATCTTCTTATTGCTAATACACTATTTACAAAATAGTAATTAATATATTTATTTTGTTTTGTCAAACCAAACATACACATGAACTCAAAACTAAGGTCATTTATATAACTGCCTGAACTCTTATACAAAATATTGTGTAAAAAATTCTTTACAAAATCATTGAAGCGAGTTAACATCGTACACTCTAAAATCAGGTGATTTAAATTCTCAGGTAGAGTTGAGCAAATAGGACAAAGTGAGTCCTTTGTAATACGGCATTTAAATAGCCTTTCTTTTGTAAATATAATACGGTGAAAAACTTTAAATGCCACCTCGCGACAATCGCTTTGTAAAAAAGAAAAATTCATGATTTTCTGGATCTTTCTTAGGTCAAAATCTGCGTACATCAAACGCCATCGTGATACAGATTTAGGTTCTCTAGAAAGCTTTGATACAAGCATTCGATAATAAAAATTCGTCGTGGATGGAAGTGAACAAATTTGGACGCCATCTTTAATCATGGGTTTTAACACAGGAGTTTTACTAACATGCACATTTGCTTCAACTAGCACTTTATACTCATCAGGTATTGTTTCTAACACATTTCTAACTGCATGTAACATTTTATTTTCCGAAACTTCCGGAAATTTTTCTAATACAATCTCTTGAATATAACTTTCTTTCAAGAAACCTGGTTTACATTCATATGCGATGTCTTTTATTTTACATACACCTGCTTCAATAAATGTCCTAAGATATAACATTTTATTACCATTTGTAATATTTGGATTTAGAAAAAGCGGAATATCAAAAACATTTTCTGAATTAACTTCAATATCTACATTTTCACAAATACTTTGCCATGACAAAATCAGACTTTGATAAAATTCTGGTAATGCATCTATTTTTCTTTTTCGGAGATCACAGAATAAAATTTCAATTCCAAGATTCATATTTTCAAACTTAGAAAAGAAATAAAGACAAGTTTGTTTCCATATAGCACAGTAGTTTTCATCCAACAGTCTACTCAAATATTTTAATCTAAAAGCATACATTTTCTGCATAATATCAGGAAAATTCAATCCTCCGTCAACTACTTTATTGATAATAACCTCATATGCTACAAGAGGAGGTTTATTATTCCATAAAAATTCTAAACATTTCTTTTTTATAAGTATGCAATACTTTTCAGGTATATTTACAACCATTAATGTATACCACAGTTTACTCATAAGTAAGGCACTAATAACACTTACTCTTCCATGAAGAGTTAAATGCCTCATTTTCCAAAAATTCAGGAGTTTTGTAATTGATTGTACTTTACCTTCCCAATTCAATTTTTCACATAATGTTTTATTTTTTCCCACCCATATTCCTAATAACTGTAAGACTTCATCACATTCTTTTATTTTCCAAATTTTTAAATCATTTGAACAAATTTTCCCTTTTCCAAGTGCTAAAACTTCTGATTTTTCTTTATTCAATTTTGCACCCGATGCTTTTTCGTACAATTCTAGTACCCGAAATGTTTCACTAACTGATTTTTTGTCCACTAAGGTCAAAGTTGTATCGTCAGCATGTACAAAAACCTTTTCTTCAACATTTGTATTTGGTATTACAACACCTCTTATCTCACAATTTTTCTTAATAGCAATACTCAATGGTTCTGCTAACAAAACATATAACAGAGCCGAAATGGGACACCCCTGTTTGACAGAGTTTTTCAATCTAAAGTATGGAGTCAAAAATCCATTACATTTAACTGAACTAAAAATGTTGGTGTAAAATATTTTTATCCATTTTTTGAATTTATTACCAAATCCAAATTTATCCAAAACTGCAAAAAGATACTCGTGTCCAGCTCTGTCAAATGCTTTTTCTTGATCTAATTTTAATAAATAACATTCTATATCATCCATTTCTACTAAATCCATAAAATCCCTAACACTAACAACTGTATCAGATATATCTTTTCCTAGAATACAACAGCTTTGATTTGGTGAAATAACTTTTGGTAGTACATACTTAAATCTATTTGCCATTACTCTGGCAAGTATTTTGTAGTCAACATTCAACAAGCTAATTGGCCTAAAGTTTTTCAAATCTGATTGATCACCTTTGTTTTTAAAAATTATATTTATATTCCCATATCTCATAGATCTAGATAATTCTTCATTTTCCTCAATACTTTGATAAATATAGAGTAATACATGCTTTAATTCATTGAAAAAATACAAATAAAATTCTGCAGTTATACCATCTGGTCCAGGTGTTTTCCCTTTTTTCATACCTTTTAAGGATTTTTCAATTTCCTCAATACTAATTTCATCATCACACATTTCTACATCTTCATCATCAATTTTTACATTAACATTATTCAATAATTCATCAACTGAATGCATATCAATACTAACACAAGAAAACAAATGTTTATAATAATCAAGTATAACATCAAGTAAATCATTTGTTTCTGTAACAATTTTCCCATCACAATCTTTTATTTCACTTATCACATTCTTATTCTGTCGATACTTTTCTAATTTCAAAAAATATGCAGTATTTCTATCACTTTCTAAAGCCCACTGTGACTTTGATCTTAAAATTGCACCTTGACATTTATATGTTTCAATATCTTCTAATTGCGTTTGCAATTCTAAAAATTGTTCACTGTCTATCTGAATACCATTTGCAGATTTTACTGATAATTCTTGAATTTTATTCTGCAATTTATAATATTCCCTGTTTAATTCTTTTTGCTTTTCTTTGCCATAAATTTGGCTTAATCTTTTAATTGTAAATTTTAAATTATCCCACCAAATTAAGGGATTTGACACATAAAAATCTGACCCAATTTCATTTGCAAATAATCTCTTCATTTTATCAATAAATAACTCATCTTGTAAAAATGAATTATTAAAAACCCACACACCTGGACCTCTTTCTACATTACAAAAATCTATCTTCATGCTGACGATACTATGATCACTAAAACTAGTATCCTTATAATGAATATTCTTAATACAAGATTTTAAATCTAATGACACTAGAAAATAGTCTATTCTGCTTTGGGTTAAAAACCCTTGTACAACCTGTTTTCTAGAAAAAACTTTTGTATTAACATTTCTATTTCTCCAAATATCATATAATTCTTTTTCTTGCATAAAATTACATAAGGATTTTACAGCCTTATCATTACAATGCATGGTTTTACCACTCTTATCCAAACTTGATAATGTAGTATTAAAATCTCCAGCAACTAATACATATTTTCCTTTACTAATTTTTTGTTTACACTTTAAGAAAAACTCATATCTTTCATTTACATTATTTGGTGCATATATATTATAAATGTCAATTAATTTATCATTAATTGTCCCTTTTATATGAATAAATCTTCCATTATCATTTTCCACTTCTAAAAAAATGTTTTTTAATTTCTTACTAACAAGAATAGCAACACCTTGACGGTTATTACCACTATTACTATAAAAAATATCTCCATCCCAAATAGTTTTATCTCTTTTAATTCTTTCTACAAACAAATCATTCCAAAATGTTTCTTGTAAACATATAATATCATAAAATCTTTCATTACACAATGAAAAAATACAATTCCTCTTATTGCTATCACAAAGTCCGTTACAATTAAGACTTATAACATTAAACATAGCCATTACTATAAAAAATATATTGAATATTATATAATATTTACAATCCATTTTTATTTGTTTCTATTTTTTTTTTGATGTGCCAACATAGCAGCTCTTACATTAACCTTAACTTTCAATAACTTTCGTCTTGCATTTTTTTTAAATATATTTTTGCATTTGTCTTCTACACTAGCCCACTCACTTTCTTCATCAGTCAATGGGTCAGTGTCCATACTTATTCCATCTAATTCACCAAATACATCATCATCTCCTCCCTGGCTGCATTTTTGTTCCAGAGAGGGGATGTTACTAATTTTCTCATCATTAACATTTGTTTCACATGAAACATTTTCATTCATAATTTCATTTGTACTTAACAATACATTACATTTACTAATATTGCTATTAACAGTTACAATATGTCCTTCTGAAATCTGCTCACTGTCTTTATTCGTCATCTCGGTCGCGATCTTTGTCTTTACACCATTGTCGGTCGCGATCTTTGTCTGTTCACTATTGTCAGTCGCGATCTTTGTCTTTTCACCATTTTCGGACGCGATATCAACGGTCTCTGTTACATCATCTGCCATGGCTTCATCAGCGTCTGTATATTCATCATCATCATCTTCATCTCCATTACCAATACCATCACCAATTGCTCCATCTCCATTACCATTACCATTTCTGTTAACGTCATCTCCATTCCAATCCTCACCATTAGCTTCTATATCATCACACATGATATCACTTGTGTGTACATCGGCAACAACTTTTACCACCTTTGACTTTTTCACATCATCACTGGTTCCCTGTTCCGAACTTATGACTGAGGGACCAACATCTAACGTATTCCCACTAATCAAGTCATTTTCACTTTCTTTTAATTCTGTATTGTTTTCTTCACTACTGGTGATAATTTCTTGATATTTTCTTTTGTGGTCCGAAACTCTGCCCCAAGGTGTTTTTCTTTTTCCTTCGGGTATATGACCAAATCCTTCTCCGAAATAACGCTTTCTCGTTAAACAATCGCAATCACTGTATGGCCTTAGGCAACTCTTACACTTATTCTCTAAACAGTTTTTACTAATATGTCCTTGTTGACCACATTTAAAACATTTAAATTCTGGACAATCTTTGTATAAATGTTCAGCACTATAACAACCCGAACAAACTTTGACCTGGTCATTATGAATAACCCTATAATATGCTGTTTCCTTCCCGCTAACTGTAAATTTCATAGAATACGGTATTGAGGCAAGTGTAGGTGGTAATTTTACTTTAAAAACCCTAGTACCATCATATACATTCGATCTACTGCTCATTTTTCTTTTCCTAATGTCAGTTACTATTTCAACACCCATTCTATCAAATCTATCAATTATTTCTTCATCTGTTACGTACATGCTCATATTGAAAATTGACACAATTCTAAATACTGATACTAGTTCATTTACACTAATGGATTTACCTTGTATAAATAAACCGTCTCCTGATATTTCTCCTACATTTCTCCTTTCCCGCATTACTACTTCATAATTGTTATCATTCTTGGGAACACACGCTAGCACCGATCCTACACCACATTTCTTTTCAATTTCATCTATCACTAATTCTGGGGTAATCACTTTAGTACTGCCAACATTCACACGAACAGTTTGTTCCTTTGAATAATTGTCATCCAAAGGGTACGTTTTGTCACCCATCCCGGGTGACAAAACAAAGTCTTTTTCAACAAAAAAGTTGAAAAAATCAAACGATATTAAGGTATATTATCACATTCTGACACAAAATATACAAATTCACATATACGATGACTTGGAAAAACACAGTTTTTGAATTAGATTGACTCTCTCGATATAAACACCTGTTTACTCTTTCATAGGTCAACCGGAAGTCTCAGTTTTAGATCTTCAGTCTAACGCTCTCCCAACTGAGCTATTCCGGCTGACATGGATTGTTCTGCAATTAGGTGGATTTATAGGTATTGAGCTGTTAAGACCAATGATATAATTACATGAAACTGAAAGTGCATGTGCATGTGCAAATTAAGAAAATTATTTTCTTGTGTTGGAAATTGTATGGATGGCTAAGGAATAAATTTAGAAATAACTATAGATACCAGTATAGTTTCAAACACGTGTTCTAAGAATATTTATCGTTCATTTCTATGTGAAAAAGTCCGTGTACATATTAACATTAAGATTTTAGCTTTAATAAATCAGTAAAAGAAAAAAAAAGAAAAAAAACACACCCTGTTTTCTTCTTCCAAGAAGAGAAGAAAACAGTCAATCTTTCGTCGACGTTATCTTTCAACATCCGTGATTGACTTGACATCATAAAGGATCATCGCCAACGTTACCAAGTTAGATTAACGAACAGCTGAGCATTAGAAAGACATCACCGTTGAGCTGGTAAATGTGTGTTTTCTTCTCCCGTATCATGTGCACTGTTTCTGCAATCTGACATGCCATGTATAGTTACATCTAGTCATTCTATGGAGAAAAGTTTCTTTGGATTATCTTGCAAACTGAGTGGTGAGTAGCAAAAAATATCCTGCCAGCCGCCGGATTGTTCCGTGCCGGAACCCGGGATTGAACCGGGGGCCTTTAGATCTTCAGTCTAACGCTCTCCCAACTGAGCTATTCCGGCTGACATGGATTGTTCTGCAATTACAATGTAGGTGCATTTATAGGTATTGAGCTGTTAAGACCAATGATATAATTACATGAAACTGAAAGTGCATGTGCATGTGCAAATTAAGAAAATTATTTTCTTGTGTTGGAAATTGTATGGATGGCTAAGGAATAAATTTAGAAATAACTATAGATACCAGTATAGTTTCAAATACGTGTTCTAAGAATATTTATCGTTCATTTCTATGTGAAAAAGTCCGTGTACATATTAACATTAAGATTTTAGCTTTAATAAATCAGTAAAAGAAAAAAAAAGAAAAAAAACACACCCTGTTTTCTTCTTCCAAGAAGAGAAGAAAACAGTCAATCTTTCGTCGACGTTATCTTTCAACATCCGTGATTGACTTGACATCATAAAGGATCATCGCCAACGTTACCAAGTTAGATTAACGAACAGCTGAGCATTAGAAAGACATCACCGTTGAGCTGGTAAATGTGTGTTTTCTTCTCCCGTATCATGTGCACTGTTTCTGCAATCTGACATGCCATGTATAGTTACATCTAGTCATTCTATGGAGAAAAGTTTCTTTGGATTATCTTGCAAACTGAGTGGTGAGTAGCAAAAAATATCCTGCCAGCCGCCGGATTGTTCCGTGCCGGAACCCGGGATTGAACCGGGGGCCTTTAGATCTTCAGTCTAACGCTCTCCCAACTGAGCTATTCCGGCTGACATGGATTGTTCTGCAATTAGGTGGATTTATAGGTATTGAGCTGTTAAGACCAATGATATAATTACATGAAACTGAAAGTGCATGTGCATGTGCAAATTAAGAAAATTATTTTCTTGTGTTGGAAATTGTATGGATGGCTAAGGAATAAATTTAGAAATAACTATAGATACCAGTATAGTTTCAAACACGTGTTCTAAGAATATTTATCGTTCATTTCTATGTGAAAAAGTCCGTGTACATATTAACATTAAGATTTTAGCTTTAATAAATCAGTAAAAGAAAAAAAAAGAAAAAAAACACACCCTGTTTTCTTCTTCCAAGAAGAGAAGAAAACAGTCAATCTTTCGTCGACGTTATCTTTCAACATCCGTGATTGACTTGACATCATAAAGGATCATCGCCAACGTTACCAAGTTAGATTAACGAACAGCTGAGCATTAGAAAGACATCACCGTTGAGCTGGTAAATGTGTGTTTTCTTCTCCCGTATCATGTGCACTGTTTCTGCAATCTGACATGCCATGTATAGTTACATCTAGTCATTCTATGGAGAAAAGTTTCTTTGGATTATCTTGCAAACTGAGTGGTGAGTAGCAAAAAATATCCTGCCAGCCGCCGGATTGTTCCGTGCCGGAACCCGGGATTGAACCGGGGGCCTTTAGATCTTCAGTCTAACGCTCTCCCAACTGAGCTATTCCGGCTGACATGGATTGTTCTGCAATTACAATGTAGGTGCATTTATAGGTATTGAGCTGTTAAGACCAATGATATAATTACATGAAACTGAAAGTGCATGTGCATGTGCAAATTAAGAAAATTATTTTCTTGTGTTGGAAATTGTATGGATGGCTAAGGAATAAATTTAGAAATAACTATAGATACCAGTATAGTTTCAAACACGTGTTCTAAGAATATTTATCGTTCATTTCTATGTGAAAAAGTCCGTGTACATATTAACATTAAGATTTTAGCTTTAATAAATCAGTAAAAGAAAAAAAAAGAAAAAAAACACACCCTGTTTTCTTCTTCCAAGAAGAGAAGAAAACAGTCAATCTTTCGTCGACGTTATCTTTCAACATCCGTGATTGACTTGACATCATAAAGGATCATCGCCAACGTTACCAAGTTAGATTAACGAACAGCTGAGCATTAGAAAGACATCACCGTTGAGCTGGTAAATGTGTGTTTTCTTCTCCCGTATCATGTGCACTGTTTCTGCAATCTGACATGCCATGTATAGTTACATCTAGTCATTCTATGGAGAAAAGTTTCTTTGGATTATCTTGCAAACTGAGTGGTGAGTAGCAAAAAATATCCTGCCAGCCGCCGGATTGTTCCGTGCCGGAACCCGGGATTGAACCGGGGGCCTTTAGATCTTCAGTCTAACGCTCTCCCAACTGAGCTATTCCGGCTGACATGGATTGTTCTGCAATTAGGTGGATTTATAGGTATTGAGCTGTTAAGACCAATGATATAATTACATGAAACTGAAAGTGCATGTGCATGTGCAAATTAAGAAAATTATTTTCTTGTGTTGGAAATTGTATGGATGGCTAAGGAATAAATTTAGAAATAACTATAGATACCAGTATAGTTTCAAACACGTGTTCTAAGAATATTTATCGTTCATTTCTATGTGAAAAAGTCCGTGTACATATTAACATTAAGATTTTAGCTTTAATAAATCAGTAAAAGAAAAAAAAAGAAAAAAAACACACCCTGTTTTCTTCTTCCAAGAAGAGAAGAAAACAGTCAATCTTTCGTCGACGTTATCTTTCAACATCCGTGATTGACTTGACATCATAAAGGATCATCGCCAACGTTACCAAGTTAGATTAACGAACAGCTGAGCATTAGAAAGACATCACCGTTGAGCTGGTAAATGTGTGTTTTCTTCTCCCGTATCATGTGCACTGTTTCTGCAATCTGACATGCCATGTATAGTTACATCTAGTCATTCTATGGAGAAAAGTTTCTTTGGATTATCTTGCAAACTGAGTGGTGAGTAGCAAAAAATATCCTGCCAGCCGCCGGATTGTTCCGTGCCGGAACCCGGGATTGAACCGGGGGCCTTTAGATCTTCAGTCTAACGCTCTCCCAACTGAGCTATTCCGGCTGACATGGATTGTTCTGCAATTAGGTGGATTTATAGGTATTGAGCTGTTAAGACCAATGATATAATTACATGAAACTGAAAGTGCATGTGCATGTGCAAATTAAGAAAATTATTTTCTTGTGTTGGAAATTGTATGGATGGCTAAGGAATAAATTTAGAAATAACTATAGATACCAGTATAGTTTCAAACACGTGTTCTAAGAATATTTATCGTTCATTTCTATGTGAAAAAGTCCGTGTACATATTAACATTAAGATTTTAGCTTTAATAAATCAGTAAAAGAAAAAAAAAAGAAAAAAAACACACCCTGTTTTCTTCTTCCAAGAAGAGAAGAAAACAGTCAATCTTTCGTCGACGTTATCTTTCAACATCCGTGATTGACTTGACATCATAAAGGATCATCGCCAACGTTACCAAGTTAGATTAACGAACAGCTGAGCATTAGAAAGACATCACCGTTGAGCTGGTAAATGTGTGTTTTCTTCTCCCGTATCATGTGCACTGTTTCTGCAATCTGACATGCCATGTATAGTTACATCTAGTCATTCTATGGAGAAAAGTTTCTTTGGATTATCTTGCAAACTGAGTGGTGAGTAGCAAAAAATATCCTGCCAGCCGCCGGATTGTTCCGTGCCGGAACCCGGGATTGAACCGGGGGCCTTTAGATCTTCAGTCTAACGCTCTCCCAACTGAGCTATTCCGGCTGACATGGATTGTTCTGCAATTAGGTGGATTTATAGGTATTGAGCTGTTAAGACCAATGATATAATTACATGAAACTGAAAGTGCATGTGCATGTGCAAATTAAGAAAATTATTTTCTTGTGTTGGAAATTGTATGGATGGCTAAGGAATAAATTTAGAAATAACTATAGATACCAGTATAGTTTCAAACACGTGTTCTAAGAATATTTATCGTTCATTTCTATGTGAAAAAGTCCGTGTACATATTAACATTAAGATTTTAGCTTTAATAAATCAGTAAAAGAAAAAAAAAAGAAAAAAAACACACCCTGTTTTCTTCTTCCAAGAAGAGAAGAAAACAGTCAATCTTTCGTCGACGTTATCTTTCAACATCCGTGATTGACTTGACATCATAAAGGATCATCGCCAACGTTACCAAGTTAGATTAACGAACAGCTGAGCATTAGAAAGACATCACCGTTGAGCTGGTAAATGTGTGTTTTCTTCTCCCGTATCATGTGCACTGTTTCTGCAATCTGACATGCCATGTATAGTTACATCTAGTCATTCTATGGAGAAAAGTTTCTTTGGATTATCTTGCAAACTGAGTGGTGAGTAGCAAAAAATATCCTGCCAGCCGCCGGATTGTTCCGTGCCGGAACCCGGGATTGAACCGGGGGCCTTTAGATCTTCAGTCTAACGCTCTCCCAACTGAGCTATTCCGGCTGACATGGATTGTTCTGCAATTAGGTGGATTTATAGGTATTGAGCTGTTAAGACCAATGATATAATTACATGAAACTGAAAGTGCATGTGCATGTGCAAATTAAGAAAATTATTTTCTTGTGTTGGAAATTGTATGGATGGCTAAGGAATAAATTTAGAAATAACTATAGATACCAGTATAGTTTCAAACACGTGTTCTAAGAATATTTATCGTTCATTTCTATGTGAAAAAGTCCGTGTACATATTAACATTAAGATTTTAGCTTTAATAAATCAGTAAAAGAAAAAAAAAGAAAAAAAACACACCCTGTTTTCTTCTTCCAAGAAGAGAAGAAAACAGTCAATCTTTCGTCGACGTTATCTTTCAACATCCGTGATTGACTTGACATCATAAAGGATCATCGCCAACGTTACCAAGTTAGATTAACGAACAGCTGAGCATTAGAAAGACATCACCGTTGAGCTGGTAAATGTGTGTTTTCTTCTCCCGTATCATGTGCACTGTTTCTGCAATCTGACATGCCATGTATAGTTACATCTAGTCATTCTATGGAGAAAAGTTTCTTTGGATTATCTTGCAAACTGAGTGGTGAGTAGCAAAAAATATCCTGCCAGCCGCCGGATTGTTCCGTGCCGGAACCCGGGATTGAACCGGGGGCCTTTAGATCTTCAGTCTAACGCTCTCCCAACTGAGCTATTCCGGCTGACATGGATTGTTCTGCAATTACAATGTAGGTGCATTTATAGGTATTGAGCTGTTAAGACCAATGATATAATTACATGAAACTGAAAGTGCATGTGCATGTGCAAATTAAGAAAATTATTTTCTTGTGTTGGAAATTGTATGGATGGCTAAGGAATAAATTTAGAAATAACTATAGATACCAGTATAGTTTCAAACACGTGTTCTAAGAATATTTATCGTTCATTTCTATGTGAAAAAGTCCGTGTACATATTAACATTAAGATTTTAGCTTTAATAAATCAGTAAAAGAAAAAAAAAGAAAAAAAACACACCCTGTTTTCTTCTTCCAAGAAGAGAAGAAAACAGTCAATCTTTCGTCGACGTTATCTTTCAACATCCGTGATTGACTTGACATCATAAAGGATCATCGCCAACGTTACCAAGTTAGATTAACGAACAGCTGAGCATTAGAAAGACATCACCGTTGAGCTGGTAAATGTGTGTTTTCTTCTCCCGTATCATGTGCACTGTTTCTGCAATCTGACATGCCATGTATAGTTACATCTAGTCATTCTATGGAGAAAAGTTTCTTTGGATTATCTTGCAAACTGAGTGGTGAGTAGCAAAAAATATCCTGCCAGCCGCCGGATTGTTCCGTGCCGGAACCCGGGATTGAACCGGGGGCCTTTAGATCTTCAGTCTAACGCTCTCCCAGCTGAGCTATTCCGGCTGACATGGATTGTTCTGCAATTAGGTGGATTTATAGGTATTGAGCTGTTAAGACCAATGATATAATTACATGAAACTGAAAGTGCATGTGCATGTGCAAATTAAGAAAATTATTTTCTTGTGTTGGAAATTGTATGGATGGCTAAGGAATAAATTTAGAAATAACTATAGATACCAGTATAGTTTCAAACACGTGTTCTAAGAATATTTATCGTTCATTTCTATGTGAAAAAGTCCGTGTACATATTAACATTAAGATTAAGATTTTAGCTTTAATAAATCAGTAAAAGAAAAAAAAAGAAAAAAAACACACCCTGTTTTCTTCTTCCAAGAAGAGAAGAAAACAGTCAATCTTTCGTCGACGTTATCTTTCAACATCCGTGATTGACTTGACATCATAAAGGATCATCGCCAACGTTACCAAGTTAGATTAACGAACAGCTGAGCATTAGAAAGACATCACCGTTGAGCTGGTAAATGTGTGTTTTCTTCTCCCGTATCATGTGCACTGTTTCTGCAATCTGACATGCCATGTATAGTTACATCTAGTCATTCTATGGAGAAAAGTTTCTTTGGATTATCTTGCAAACTGAGTGGTGAGTAGCAAAAAATATCCTGCCAGCCGCCGGATTGTTCCGTGCCGGAACCCGGGATTGAACCGGGGGCCTTTAGATCTTCAGTCTAACGCTCTCCCAACTGAGCTATTCCGGCTGACATGGATTGTTCTGCAATTAGGTGGATTTATAGGTATTGAGCTGTTAAGACCAATGATATAATTACATGAAACTGAAAGTGCATGTGCATGTGCAAATTAAGAAAATTATTTTCTTGTGTTGGAAATTGTATGGATGGCTAAGGAATAAATTTAGAAATAACTATAGATACCAGTATAGTTTCAAACACGTGTTCTAAGAATATTTATCGTTCATTTCTATGTGAAAAAGTCCGTGTACATATTAACATTAAGATTTTAGCTTTAATAAATCAGTAAAAGAAAAAAAAAGAAAAAAAACACACCCTGTTTTCTTCTTCCAAGAAGAGAAGAAAACAGTCAATCTTTCGTCGACGTTATCTTTCAACATCCGTGATTGACTTGACATCATAAAGGATCATCGCCAACGTTACCAAGTTAGATTAACGAACAGCTGAGCATTAGAAAGACATCACCGTTGAGCTGGTAAATGTGTGTTTTCTTCTCCCGTATCATGTGCACTGTTTCTGCAATCTGACATGCCATGTATAGTTACATCTAGTCATTCTATGGAGAAAAGTTTCTTTGGATTATCTTGCAAACTGAGTGGTGAGTAGCAAAAAATATCCTGCCAGCCGCCGGATTGTTCCGTGCCGGAACCCGGGATTGAACCGGGGGCCTTTAGATCTTCAGTCTAACGCTCTCCCAACTGAGCTATTCCGGCTGACATGGATTGTTCTGCAATTAGGTGGATTTATAGGTATTGAGCTGTTAAGACCAATGATATAATTACATGAAACTGAAAGTGCATGTGCATGTGCAAATTAAGAAAATTATTTTCTTGTGTTGGAAATTGTATGGATGGCTAAGGAATAAATTTAGAAATAACTATAGATACCAGTATAGTTTCAAACACGTGTTCTAAGAATATTTATCGTTCATTTCTATGTGAAAAAGTCCGTGTACATATTAACATTAAGATTTTAGCTTTAATAAATCAGTAAAAGAAAAAAAAAGAAAAAAAACACACCCTGTTTTCTTCTTCCAAGAAGAGAAGAAAACAGTCAATCTTTCGTCGACGTTATCTTTCAACATCCGTGATTGACTTGACATCATAAAGGATCATCGCCAACGTTACCAAGTTAGATTAACGAACAGCTGAGCATTAGAAAGACATCACCGTTGAGCTGGTAAATGTGTGTTTTCTTCTCCCGTATCATGTGCACTGTTTCTGCAATCTGACATGCCATGTATAGTTACATCTAGTCATTCTATGGAGAAAAGTTTCTTTGGATTATCTTGCAAACTGAGTGGTGAGTAGCAAAAAATATCCTGCCAGCCGCCGGATTGTTCCGTGCCGGAACCCGGGATTGAACCGGGGGCCTTTAGATCTTCAGTCTAACGCTCTTTTTTTTTTTTTTTATCTTTATTATATTCACAATCTATATATACATATCACAGTTTACAATTGCAATTACACATAAATGAAAACATTGTAAATATTTATTGTCCTTTCTCTGAAATGGAAAATGTTCTAATTATTATACAATCTATATATTTCCTTATTTTATTTTCCCCTTAATTGACTTTCTGATAATTAACTTGGTTATACTTTAATCTTCTACTCTCTCTCTTTTTTTTCTTTTTTTCCAGTTTTAAATAAAATGATAAAAACAACAATTCAACTATTACAAGGAGAGAAAAAAATTGAAAATGTTTATAATTACGCAAATCATCTATTTTAATTAATGTTGGTTGTTTAAAAAAAAAAACGGTTGGTTTCCAGACCAGAATTTTGATACAACACAAAAATTATTTCAGAATTATGTCACGTATTCAACATCTATTATCCCCCTCCCTAATAACAGTTCATTCATCAAAACACCACAAACAAAGTCTGTGCATCTCTGCATATCTTTCAATCCTTGGAATACCACGAACATAACACTTAATTTCATCATTGTCCGTTTTTCTAATGTCTCTAAATTTGTAGACGTAAGTCATTGCGTTTCCATATTCCATTTTGTCAGTTTCTAAATTTACATGTCGAAATTCACCGCGTTTCCCTAAAGTCCATATAACTACCGTTTCTCTCTTTTTTAATTTTCCTATCAAACAACTTCCTTCTGATCGTTGGCTATATACAATTTTCTGAAAATGACTATCTGTACACGGACTCTTCCCTGTAATTATTAATTTCGGAGCGATAGTTTTTATTTTGTCTATTTCTTTATTTTCTTTTTCTTTAATATCCGTGTGTAAATTCCGTTCAGTTCGCGAACCTTGACACACTATACTTTCCGTTAATTCATTGTCCTTTAAATTGATTGTTTTGTCTATCGATACACTAACCGGTTGAACAACTTTCACTACAGGTGTAATGTTTACATTTTCGGGGGCTACTAATGGGAGATCTATCGTTCCATCGTACATCATATCATCACCCGAATCCATTATCACTTCTGAATTATCAATGTTGATATCAATTGACTTATCAACGTCGTCTTCTGTATTGTCTATTCTTTCTTTCAATATTTTCATTCTTTTATTGTCTCTGTCTCTATTAGATCTAGACTTGTGTTTTATTCCTCTATTTACGTGTACTGAATCACCCCTTGTCCAAACTAATGAAATTCTCATTTTGTCACCAAGGTAATTGGAATTCCATGTAAATTGTTCGTAATCATCTATGACACTATTAATTAACGCAACTAAAGGCTTTGGCAATTTGTCCATTATAATTTCCTTTAAAGTACCTCAACGTTTCACAGCAAAAAGTTAAGTTCACAAAATAGCAAATACGCACAGTATAATTCTCAAAAATGTCAGTAAAACAACTTACATTACTGTTAGACAGTCACATTTACTTAATCCGGCTGGTTATATCCAAATCCACAAGAAATAGTAACCCAATAACAGGAGTAGAAAATTACACGTCTATATCTGTTTAAGGTGCACTCGACTTTTTCAAAAAAAAAAAAAAAAAAAAAAAAAAAAAAAACACACCCTGTTTTCTTCTTCCAAGAAGAGAAGAAAACAGTCAATCTTTCGTCGACGTTATCTTTCAACATCCGTGATTGACTTGACATCATAAAGGATCATCGCCAACGTTACCAAGTTAGATTAACGAACAGCTGAGCATTAGAAAGACATCACCGTTGAGCTGGTAAATGTGTGTTTTCTTCTCCCGTATCATGTGCACTGTTTCTGCAATCTGACATGCCATGTATAGTTACATCTAGTCATTCTATGGAGAAAAGTTTCTTTGGATTATCTTGCAAACTGAGTGGTGAGTAGCAAAAAATATCCTGCCAGCCGCCGGATTGTTCCGTGCCGGAACCCGGGATTGAACCGGGGGCCTTTAGATCTTCAGTCTAACGCTCTCCCAACTGAGCTATTCCGGCTGACATGGATTGTTCTGCAATTAGGTGGATTTATAGGTATTGAGCTGTTAAGACCAATGATATAATTACATGAAACTGAAAGTGCATGTGCATGTGCAAATTAAGAAAATTATTTTCTTGTGTTGGAAATTGTATGGATGGCTAAGGAATAAATTTAGAAATAACTATAGATACCAGTATAGTTTCAAACACGTGTTCTAAGAATATTTATCGTTCATTTCTATGTGAAAAAGTCCGTGTACATATTAACATTAAGATTTTAGCTTTAATAAATCAGTAAAAGAAAAAAAAAGAAAAAAAACACACCCTGTTTTCTTCTTCCAAGAAGAGAAGAAAACAGTCAATCTTTCGTCGACGTTATCTTTCAACATCCGTGATTGACTTGACATCATAAAGGATCATCGCCAACGTTACCAAGTTAGATTAACGAACAGCTGAGCATTAGAAAGACATCACCGTTGAGCTGGTAAATGTGTGTTTTCTTCTCCCGTATCATGTGCACTGTTTCTGCAATCTGACATGCCATGTATAGTTACATCTAGTCATTCTATGGAGAAAAGTTTCTTTGGATTATCTTGCAAACTGAGTGGTGAGTAGCAAAAAATATCCTGCCAGCCGCCGGATTGTTCCGTGCCGGAACCCGGGATTGAACCGGGGGCCTTTAGATCTTCAGTCTAACGCTCTCCCAACTGAGCTATTCCGGCTGACATGGATTGTTCTGCAATTAGGTGGATTTATAGGTATTGAGCTGTTAAGACCAATGATATAATTACATGAAACTGAAAGTGCATGTGCATGTGCAAATTAAGAAAATTATTTTCTTGTGTTGGAAATTGTATGGATGGCTAAGGAATAAATTTAGAAATAACTATAGATACCAGTATAGTTTCAAACACGTGTTCTAAGAATATTTATCGTTCATTTCTATGTGAAAAAGTCCGTGTACATATTAACATTAAGATTTTAGCTTTAATAAATCAGTAAAAGAAAAAAAAAGAAAAAAAACACACCCTGTTTTCTTCTTCCAAGAAGAGAAGAAAACAGTCAATCTTTCGTCGACGTTATCTTTCAACATCCGTGATTGACTTGACATCATAAAGGATCATCGCCAACGTTACCAAGTTAGATTAACGAACAGCTGAGCATTAGAAAGACATCACCGTTGAGCTGGTAAATGTGTGTTTTCTTCTCCCGTATCATGTGCACTGTTTCTGCAATCTGACATGCCATGTATAGTTACATCTAGTCATTCTATGGAGAAAAGTTTCTTTGGATTATCTTGCAAACTGAGTGGTGAGTAGCAAAAAATATCCTGCCAGCCGCCGGATTGTTCCGTGCCGGAACCCGGGATTGAACCGGGGGCCTTTAGATCTTCAGTCTAACGCTCTCCCAACTGAGCTATTCCGGCTGACATGGATTGTTCTGCAATTAGGTGGATTTATAGGTATTGAGCTGTTAAGACCAATGATATAATTACATGAAACTGAAAGTGCATGTGCATGTGCAAATTAAGAAAATTATTTTCTTGTGTTGGAAATTGTATGGATGGCTAAGGAATAAATTTAGAAATAACTATAGATACCAGTATAGTTTCAAACACGTGTTCTAAGAATATTTATCGTTCATTTCTATGTGAAAAAGTCCGTGTACATATTAACATTAAGATTTTAGCTTTAATAAATCAGTAAAAGAAAAAAAAAGAAAAAAAACACACCCTGTTTTCTTCTTCCAAGAAGAGAAGAAAACAGTCAATCTTTCGTCGACGTTATCTTTCAACATCCGTGATTGACTTGACATCATAAAGGATCATCGCCAACGTTACCAAGTTAGATTAACGAACAGCTGAGCATTAGAAAGACATCACCGTTGAGCTGGTAAATGTGTGTTTTCTTCTCCCGTATCATGTGCACTGTTTCTGCAATCTGACATGCCATGTATAGTTACATCTAGTCATTCTATGGAGAAAAGTTTCTTTGGATTATCTTGCAAACTGAGTGGTGAGTAGCAAAAAATATCCTGCCAGCCGCCGGATTGTTCCGTGCCGGAACCCGGGATTGAACCGGGGGCCTTTAGATCTTCAGTCTAACGCTCTCCCAACTGAGCTATTCCGGCTGACATTGATTGTTTTGCAATTAGGTGCATTTATAGGTATTGAGCTGTTAAGACCAATGATATAATTACATGAAACTGAAAGTGCATGTGCATGTGCAAATTAAGAAAATTATTTTCTTGTGTTGAAAATTGTATGGATGGCTAAGGAATAAATTTAGAAATAACTATAGATACCAGTATAGTTTCAAACACGTGTTCTAAGAATATTTATCGCTCATTTCTATGTGAAAAAGTCCGTGTACATATTAACATTAAGATTTTAGCTTTAATAAATTAAAAGAAAAAAAAAAAAAAAACACACCCTGTTTTCTTCTTCCAAGAAGAGAAGAAAACAGTCAATCTTTCGTCGACGTTATCTTTCAACATCCGTGATTGACTTGACATCATAAAGGATCATCGCCAACGTTACCAAGTTAGATTAACGAACAGCTGAGCATTAGAAAGACATCACCGTTGAGCTGGTAAATGTGTGTTTTCTTCTCCCGTATCATGTGCACTGTTTCTGCAATCTGACATGCCATGTATAGTTACATCTAGTCATTCTATGGAGAAAAGTTTCTTTGGATTATCTTGCAAACTGAGTGGTGAGTAGCAAAAAATATCCTGCCAGCCGCCGGATTGTTCCGTGCCGGAACCCGGGATTGAACCGGGGGCCTTTAGATCTTCAGTCTAACGCTCTCCCAACTGAGCTATTCCGGCTGACATGGATTGTTCTGCAATTAGGTGGATTTATAGGTATTGAGCTGTTAAGACCAATGATATAATTACATGAAACTGAAAGTGCATGTGCATGTGCAAATTAAGAAAATTATTTTCTTGTGTTGGAAATTGTATGGATGGCTAAGGAATAAATTTAGAAATAACTATAGATACCAGTATAGTTTCAAACACGTGTTCTAAGAATATTTATCGTTCATTTCTATGTGAAAAAGTCCGTGTACATATTAACATTAAGATTTTAGCTTTAATAAATCAGTAAAAGAAAAAAAAAAGAAAAAAAACACACCCTGTTTTCTTCTTCCAAGAAGAGAAGAAAACAGTCAATCTTTCGTCGACGTTATCTTTCAACATCCGTGATTGACTTGACATCATAAAGGATCATCGCCAACGTTACCAAGTTAGATTAACGAACAGCTGAGCATTAGAAAGACATCACCGTTGAGCTGGTAAATGTGTGTTTTCTTCTCCCGTATCATGTGCACTGTTTCTGCAATCTGACATGCCATGTATAGTTACATCTAGTCATTCTATGGAGAAAAGTTTCTTTGGATTATCTTGCAAACTGAGTGGTGAGTAGCAAAAAATATCCTGCCAGCCGCCGGATTGTTCCGTGCCGGAACCCGGGATTGAACCGGGGGCCTTTAGATCTTCAGTCTAACGCTCTCCCAACTGAGCTATTCCGGCTGACATGGATTGTTGTGCAATTAGGTGGATTTATAGGTATTGAGCTGTTAAGACCAATGATATAATTACATGAAACTGAAAGTGCATGTGCATGTGCAAATTAAGAAAATTATTTTCTTGTGTTGGAAATTGTATGGATGGCTAAGGAATAAATTTAGAAATAACTATAGATACCAGTATAGTTTCAAACACGTGTTCTAAGAATATTTATCGTTCATTTCTATGTGAAAAAGTCCGTGTACATATTAACATTAAGATTTTAGCTTTAATAAATCAGTAAAAGAAAAAAAAAGAAAAAAAACACACCCTGTTTTCTTCTTCCAAGAAGAGAAGAAAACAGTCAATCTTTCGTCGACGTTATCTTTCAACATCCGTGATTGACTTGACATCATAAAGGATCATCGCCAACGTTACCAAGTTAGATTAACGAACAGCTGAGCATTAGAAAGACATCACCGTTGAGCTGGTAAATGTGTGTTTTCTTCTCCCGTATCATGTGCACTGTTTCTGCAATCTGACATGCCATGTATAGTTACATCTAGTCATTCTATGGAGAAAAGTTTCTTTGGATTATCTTGCAAACTGAGTGGTGAGTAGCAAAAAATATCCTGCCAGCCGCCGGATTGTTCCGTGCCGGAACCCGGGATTGAACCGGGGGCCTTTAGATCTTCAGTCTAACGCTCTCCCAACTGAGCTATTCCGGCTGACATGGATTGTTCTGCAATTAGGTGGATTTATAGGTATTGAGCTGTTAAGACCAATGATATAATTACATGAAACTGAAAGTGCATGTGCATGTGCAAATTAAGAAAATTATTTTCTTGTGTTGGAAATTGTATGGATGGCTAAGGAATAAATTTAGAAATAACTATAGATACCAGTATAGTTTCAAACACGTGTTCTAAGAATATTTATCGTTCATTTCTATGTGAAAAAGTCCGTGTACATATTAACATTAAGATTTTAGCTTTAATAAATCAGTAAAAGAAAAAAAAAAGAAAAAAAACACACCCTGTTTTCTTCTTCCAAGAAGAGAAGAAAACAGTCAATCTTTCGTCGACGTTATCTTTCAACATCCGTGATTGACTTGACATCATAAAGGATCATCGCCAACGTTACCAAGTTAGATTAACGAACAGCTGAGCATTAGAAAGACATCACCGTTGAGCTGGTAAATGTGTGTTTTCTTCTCCCGTATCATGTGCACTGTTTCTGCAATCTGACATGCCATGTATAGTTACATCTAGTCATTCTATGGAGAAAAGTTTCTTTGGATTATCTTGCAAACTGAGTGGTGAGTAGCAAAAAATATCCTGCCAGCCGCCGGATTGTTCCGTGCCGGAACCCGGGATTGAACCGGGGGCCTTTAGATCTTCAGTCTAACGCTCTCCCAACTGAGCTATTCCGGCTGACATGGATTGTTCTGCAATTAGGTGGATTTATAGGTATTGAGCTGTTAAGACCAATGATATAATTACATGAAACTGAAAGTGCATGTGCATGTGCAAATTAAGAAAATTATTTTCTTGTGTTGGAAATTGTATGGATGGCTAAGGAATAAATTTAGAAATAACTATAGATACCAGTATAGTTTCAAACACGTGTTCTAAGAATATTTATCGTTCATTTCTATGTGAAAAAGTCCGTGTACATATTAACATTAAGATTTTAGCTTTAATAAATCAGTAAAAGAAAAAAAAAAGAAAAAAAACACACCCTGTTTTCTTCTTCCAAGAAGAGAAGAAAACAGTCAATCTTTCGTCGACGTTATCTTTCAACATCCGTGATTGACTTGACATCATAAAGGATCATCGCCAACGTTACCAAGTTAGATTAACGAACAGCTGAGCATTAGAAAGACATCACCGTTGAGCTGGTAAATGTGTGTTTTCTTCTCCCGTATCATGTGCACTGTTTCTGCAATCTGACATGCCATGTATAGTTACATCTAGTCATTCTATGGAGAAAAGTTTCTTTGGATTATCTTGCAAACTGAGTGGTGAGTAGCAAAAAATATCCTGCCAGCCGCCGGATTGTTCCGTGCCGGAACCCGGGATTGAACCGGGGGCCTTTAGATCTTCAGTCTAACGCTCTCCCAACTGAGCTATTCCGGCTGACATGGATTGTTGTGCAATTAGGTGGATTTATAGGTATTGAGCTGTTAAGACCAATGATATAATTACATGAAACTGAAAGTGCATGTGCATGTGCAAATTAAGAAAATTATTTTCTTGTGTTGGAAATTGTATGGATGGCTAAGGAATAAATTTAGAAATAACTATAGATACCAGTATAGTTTCAAACACGTGTTCTAAGAATATTTATCGTTCATTTCTATGTGAAAAAGTCCGTGTACATATTAACATTAAGATTTTAGCTTTAATAAATCAGTAAAAGAAAAAAAAAGAAAAAAAACACACCCTGTTTTCTTCTTCCAAGAAGAGAAGAAAACAGTCAATCTTTCGTCGACGTTATCTTTCAACATCCGTGATTGACTTGACATCATAAAGGATCATCGCCAACGTTACCAAGTTAGATTAACGAACAGCTGAGCATTAGAAAGACATCACCGTTGAGCTGGTAAATGTGTGTTTTCTTCTCCCGTATCATGTGCACTGTTTCTGCAATCTGACATGCCATGTATAGTTACATCTAGTCATTCTATGGAGAAAAGTTTCTTTGGATTATCTTGCAAACTGAGTGGTGAGTAGCAAAAAATATCCTGCCAGCCGCCGGATTGTTCCGTGCCGGAACCCGGGATTGAACCGGGGGCCTTTAGATCTTCAGTCTAACGCTCTCCCAACTGAGCTATTCCGGCTGACATGGATTGTTGTGCAATTAGGTGGATTTATAGGTATTGAGCTGTTAAGACCAATGATATAATTACATGAAACTGAAAGTGCATGTGCATGTGCAAATTAAGAAAATTATTTTCTTGTGTTGGAAATTGTATGGATGGCTAAGGAATAAATTTAGAAATAACTATAGATACCAGTATAGTTTCAAACACGTGTTCTAAGAATATTTATCGTTCATTTCTATGTGAAAAAGTCCGTGTACATATTAACATTAAGATTTTAGCTTTAATAAATCAGTAAAAGAAAAAAAAAGAAAAAAAACACACCCTGTTTTCTTCTTCCAAGAAGAGAAGCAAACAGTCAATCTTTCGTCGACGTTATCTTTCAACATCCGTGATTGACTTGACATCATAAAGGATCATCGCCAACGTTACCAAGTTAGATTAACGAACAGCTGAGCATTAGAAAGACATCACCGTTGAGCTGGTAAATGTGTGTTTTCTTCTCCCGTATCATGTGCACTGTTTCTGCAATCTGACATGCCATGTATAGTTACATCTAGTCATTCTATGGAGAAAAGTTTCTTTGGATTATCTTGCAAACTGAGTGGTGAGTAGCAAAAAATATCCTGCCAGCCGCCGGATTGTTCCGTGCCGGAACCCGGGATTGAACCGGGGGCCTTTAGATCTTCAGTCTAACGCTCTCCCAACTGAGCTATTCCGGCTGACATGGATTGTTGTGCAATTAGGTGGATTTATAGGTATTGAGCTGTTAAGACCAATGATATAATTACATGAAACTGAAAGTGCATGTGCATGTGCAAATTAAGAAAATTATTTTCTTGTGTTGGAAATTGTATGGATGGCTAAGGAATAAATTTAGAAATAACTATAGATACCAGTATAGTTTCAAACACGTGTTCTAAGAATATTTATCGTTCATTTCTATGTGAAAAAGTCCGTGTACATATTAACATTAAGATTTTAGCTTTAATAAATCAGTAAAAGAAAAAAAAAGAAAAAAAACACACCCTGTTTTCTTCTTCCAAGAAGAGAAGAAAACAGTCAATCTTTCGTCGACGTTATCTTTCAACATCCGTGATTGACTTGACATCATAAAGGATCATCGCCAACGTTACCAAGTTAGATTAACGAACAGCTGAGCATTAGAAAGACATCACCGTTGAGCTGGTAAATGTGTGTTTTCTTCTCCCGTATCATGTGCACTGTTTCTGCAATCTGACATGCCATGTATAGTTACATCTAGTCATTCTATGGAGAAAAGTTTCTTTGGATTATCTTGCAAACTGAGTGGTGAGTAGCAAAAAATATCCTGCCAGCCGCCGGATTGTTCCGTGCCGGAACCCGGGATTGAACCGGGGGCCTTTAGATCTTCAGTCTAACGCTCTCCCAACTGAGCTATTCCGGCTGACATGGATTGTTGTGCAATTAGGTGGATTTATAGGTATTGAGCTGTTAAGACCAATGATATAATTACATGAAACTGAAAGTGCATGTGCATGTGCAAATTAAGAAAATTATTTTCTTGTGTTGGAAATTGTATGGATGGCTAAGGAATAAATTTAGAAATAACTATAGATACCAGTATAGTTTCAAACACGTGTTCTAAGAATATTTATCGTTCATTTCTATGTGAAAAAGTCCGTGTACATATTAACATTAAGATTTTAGCTTTAATAAATCAGTAAAAGAAAAAAAAAGAAAAAAAACACACCCTGTTTTCTTCTTCCAAGAAGAGAAGAAAACAGTCAATCTTTCGTCGACGTTATCTTTCAACATCCGTGATTGACTTGACATCATAAAGGATCATCGCCAACGTTACCAAGTTAGATTAACGAACAGCTGAGCATTAGAAAGACATCACCGTTGAGCTGGTAAATGTGTGTTTTCTTCTCCCGTATCATGTGCACTGTTTCTGCAATCTGACATGCCATGTATAGTTACATCTAGTCATTCTATGGAGAAAAGTTTCTTTGGATTATCTTGCAAACTGAGTGGTGAGTAGCAAAAAATATCCTGCCAGCCGCCGGATTGTTCCGTGCCGGAACCCGGGATTGAACCGGGGGCCTTTAGATCTTCAGTCTAACGCTCTCCCAACTGAGCTATTCCGGCTGACATGGATTGTTGTGCAATTAGGTGGATTTATAGGTATTGAGCTGTTAAGACCAATGATATAATTACATGAAACTGAAAGTGCATGTGCATGTGCAAATTAAGAAAATTATTTTCTTGTGTTGGAAATTGTATGGATGGCTAAGGAATAAATTTAGAAATAACTATAGATACCAGTATAGTTTCAAACACGTGTTCTAAGAATATTTATCGTTCATTTCTATGTGAAAAAGTCCGTGTACATATTAACATTAAGATTTTAGCTTTAATAAATCAGTAAAAGAAAAAAAAAGAAAAAAAACACACCCTGTTTTCTTCTTCCAAGAAGAGAAGAAAACAGTCAATCTTTCGTCGACGTTATCTTTCAACATCCGTGATTGACTTGACATCATAAAGGATCATCGCCAACGTTACCAAGTTAGATTAACGAACAGCTGAGCATTAGAAAGACATCACCGTTGAGCTGGTAAATGTGTGTTTTCTTCTCCCGTATCATGTGCACTGTTTCTGCAATCTGACATGCCATGTATAGTTACATCTAGTCATTCTATGGAGAAAAGTTTCTTTGGATTATCTTGCAAACTGAGTGGTGAGTAGCAAAAAATATCCTGCCAGCCGCCGGATTGTTCCGTGCCGGAACCCGGGATTGAACCGGGGGCCTTTAGATCTTCAGTCTAACGCTCTCCCAACTGAGCTATTCCGGCTGACATGGATTGTTGTGCAATTAGGTGGATTTATAGGTATTGAGCTGTTAAGACCAATGATATAATTACATGAAACTGAAAGTGCATGTGCATGTGCAAATTAAGAAAATTATTTTCTTGTGTTGGAAATTGTATGGATGGCTAAGGAATAAATTTAGAAATAACTATAGATACCAGTATAGTTTCAAACACGTGTTCTAAGAATATTTATCGTTCATTTCTATGTGAAAAAGTCCGTGTACATATTAACATTAAGATTTTAGCTTTAATAAATCAGTAAAAGAAAAAAAAAGAAAAAAAACACACCCTGTTTTCTTCTTCCAAGAAGAGAAGAAAACAGTCAATCTTTCGTCGACGTTATCTTTCAACATCCGTGATTGACTTGACATCATAAAGGATCATCGCCAACGTTACCAAGTTAGATTAACGAACAGCTGAGCATTAGAAAGACATCACCGTTGAGCTGGTAAATGTGTGTTTTCTTCTCCCGTATCATGTGCACTGTTTCTGCAATCTGACATGCCATGTATAGTTACATCTAGTCATTCTATGGAGAAAAGTTTCTTTGGATTATCTTGCAAACTGAGTGGTGAGTAGCAAAAAATATCCTGCCAGCCGCCGGATTGTTCCGTGCCGGAACCCGGGATTGAACCGGGGGCCTTTAGATCTTCAGTCTAACGCTCTCCCAACTGAGCTATTCCGGCTGACATGGATTGTTGTGCAATTAGGTGGATTTATAGGTATTGAGCTGTTAAGACCAATGATATAATTACATGAAACTGAAAGTGCATGTGCATGTGCAAATTAAGAAAATTATTTTCTTGTGTTGGAAATTGTATGGATGGCTAAGGAATAAATTTAGAAATAACTATAGATACCAGTATAGTTTCAAACACGTGTTCTAAGAATATTTATCGTTCATTTCTATGTGAAAAAGTCCGTGTACATATTAACATTAAGATTTTAGCTTTAATAAATCAGTAAAAGAAAAAAAAAGAAAAAAAACACACCCTGTTTTCTTCTTCCAAGAAGAGAAGAAAACAGTCAATCTTTCGTCGACGTTATCTTTCAACATCCGTGATTGACTTGACATCATAAAGGATCATCGCCAACGTTACCAAGTTAGATTAACGAACAGCTGAGCATTAGAAAGACATCACCGTTGAGCTGGTAAATGTGTGTTTTCTTCTCCCGTATCATGTGCACTGTTTCTGCAATCTGACATGCCATGTATAGTTACATCTAGTCATTCTATGGAGAAAAGTTTCTTTGGATTATCTTGCAAACTGAGTGGTGAGTAGCAAAAAATATCCTGCCAGCCGCCGGATTGTTCCGTGCCGGAACCCGGGATTGAACCGGGGGCCTTTAGATCTTCAGTCTAACGCTCTCCCAACTGAGCTATTCCGGCTGACATGGATTGTTGTGCAATTAGGTGGATTTATAGGTATTGAGCTGTTAAGACCAATGATATAATTACATGAAACTGAAAGTGCATGTGCATGTGCAAATTAAGAAAATTATTTTCTTGTGTTGGAAATTGTATGGATGGCTAAGGAATAAATTTAGAAATAACTATAGATACCAGTATAGTTTCAAACACGTGTTCTAAGAATATTTATCGTTCATTTCTATGTGAAAAAGTCCGTGTACATATTAACATTAAGATTTTAGCTTTAATAAATCAGTAAAAGAAAAAAAAAGAAAAAAAACACA
The DNA here is from genome assembly GCF_963676685.1 of Mytilus edulis. Lineage (NCBI taxonomy): Eukaryota > Metazoa > Mollusca > Bivalvia > Mytilida > Mytilidae > Mytilus > Mytilus edulis. The sequence goes on along the minus strand of NC_092353.1, from coordinate 68,195,395 downwards.
CCCTGTTTTCTTCTTCCAAGAAGAGAAGAAAACAGTCAATCTTTCGTCGACGTTATCTTTCAACATCCGTGATTGACTTGACATCATAAAGGATCATCGCCAACGTTACCAAGTTAGATTAACGAACAGCTGAGCATTAGAAAGACATCACCGTTGAGCTGGTAAATGTGTGTTTTCTTCTCCCGTATCATGTGCACTGTTTCTGCAATCTGACATGCCATGTATAGTTACATCTAGTCATTCTATGGAGAAAAGTTTCTTTGGATTATCTTGCAAACTGAGTGGTGAGTAGCAAAAAATATCCTGCCAGCCGCCGGATTATTCCGTGCCGGAACCCGGGATTGAACCGGGGGCCTTTAGATCTTCAGTCTAACGCTCTCCCAACTGAGCTATTCCGGCTGACATGGATTGTTGTGCAATTAGGTGGATTTATAGGTATTGAGCTGTTAAGACCAATGATATAATTACATGAAACTGAAAGTGCATGTGCATGTGCAAATTAAGAAAATTATTTTCTTGTGTTGGAAATTGTATGGATGGCTAAGGAATAAATTTAGAAATAACTATAGATACCAGTATAGTTTCAAACACGTGTTCTAAGAATATTTATCGTTCATTTCTATGTGAAAAAGTCCGTGTACATATTAACATTAAGATTTTAGCTTTAATAAATCAGTAAAAGAAAAAAAAAGAAAAAAAACACACCCTGTTTTCTTCTTCCAAGAAGAGAAGAAAACAGTCAATCTTTCGTCGACGTTATCTTTCAACATCCGTGATTGACTTGACATCATAAAGGATCATCGCCAACGTTACCAAGTTAGATTAACGAACAGCTGAGCATTAGAAAGACATCACCGTTGAGCTGGTAAATGTGTGTTTTCTTCTCCCGTATCATGTGCACTGTTTCTGCAATCTGACATGCCATGTATAGTTACATCTAGTCATTCTATGGAGAAAAGTTTCTTTGGATTATCTTGCAAACTGAGTGGTGAGTAGCAAAAAATATCCTGCCAGCCGCCGGATTGTTCCGTGCCGGAACCCGGGATTGAACCGGGGGCCTTTAGATCTTCAGTCTAACGCTCTCCCAACTGAGCTATTCCGGCTGACATGGATTGTTGTGCAATTAGGTGGATTTATAGGTATTGAGCTGTTAAGACCAATGATATAATTACATGAAACTGAAAGTGCATGTGCATGTGCAAATTAAGAAAATTATTTTCTTGTGTTGGAAATTGTATGGATGGCTAAGGAATAAATTTAGAAATAACTATAGATACCAGTATAGTTTCAAACACGTGTTCTAAGAATATTTATCGTTCATTTCTATGTGAAAAAGTCCGTGTACATATTAACATTAAGATTTTAGCTTTAATAAATCAGTAAAAGAAAAAAAAAGAAAAAAAACACACCCTGTTTTCTTCTTCCAAGAAGAGAAGAAAACAGTCAATCTTTCGTCGACGTTATCTTTCAACATCCGTGATTGACTTGACATCATAAAGGATCATCGCCAACGTTACCAAGTTAGATTAACGAACAGCTGAGCATTAGAAAGACATCACCGTTGAGCTGGTAAATGTGTGTTTTCTTCTCCCGTATCATGTGCACTGTTTCTGCAATCTGACATGCCATGTATAGTTACATCTAGTCATTCTATGGAGAAAAGTTTCTTTGGATTATCTTGCAAACTGAGTGGTGAGTAGCAAAAAATATCCTGCCAGCCGCCGGATTGTTCCGTGCCGGAACCCGGGATTGAACCGGGGGCCTTTAGATCTTCAGTCTAACGCTCTCCCAACTGAGCTATTCCGGCTGACATGGATTGTTGTGCAATTAGGTGGATTTATAGGTATTGAGCTGTTAAGACCAATGATATAATTACATGAAACTGAAAGTGCATGTGCATGTGCAAATTAAGAAAATTATTTTCTTGTGTTGGAAATTGTATGGATGGCTAAGGAATAAATTTAGAAATAACTATAGATACCAGTATAGTTTCAAACACGTGTTCTAAGAATATTTATCGTTCATTTCTATGTGAAAAAGTCCGTGTACATATTAACATTAAGATTTTAGCTTTAATAAATCAGTAAAAGAAAAAAAAAGAAAAAAAACACACCCTGTTTTCTTCTTCCAAGAAGAGAAGAAAACAGTCAATCTTTCGTCGACGTTATCTTTCAACATCCGTGATTGACTTGACATCATAAAGGATCATCGCCAACGTTACCAAGTTAGATTAACGAACAGCTGAGCATTAGAAAGACATCACCGTTGAGCTGGTAAATGTGTGTTTTCTTCTCCCGTATCATGTGCACTGTTTCTGCAATCTGACATGCCATGTATAGTTACATCTAGTCATTCTATGGAGAAAAGTTTCTTTGGATTATCTTGCAAACTGAGTGGTGAGTAGCAAAAAATATCCTGCCAGCCGCCGGATTGTTCCGTGCCGGAACCCGGGATTGAACCGGGGGCCTTTAGATCTTCAGTCTAACGCTCTCCCAACTGAGCTATTCCGGCTGACATGGATTGTTGTGCAATTAGGTGGATTTATAGGTATTGAGCTGTTAAGACCAATGATATAATTACATGAAACTGAAAGTGCATGTGCATGTGCAAATTAAGAAAATTATTTTCTTGTGTTGGAAATTGTATGGATGGCTAAGGAATAAATTTAGAAATAACTATAGATACCAGTATAGTTTCAAACACGTGTTCTAAGAATATTTATCGTTCATTTCTATGTGAAAAAGTCCGTGTACATATTAACATTAAGATTTTAGCTTTAATAAATCAGTAAAAGAAAAAAAAAGAAAAAAAACACACCCTGTTTTCTTCTTCCAAGAAGAGAAGAAAACAGTCAATCTTTCGTCGACGTTATCTTTCAACATCCGTGATTGACTTGACATCATAAAGGATCATCGCCAACGTTACCAAGTTAGATTAACGAACAGCTGAGCATTAGAAAGACATCACCGTTGAGCTGGTAAATGTGTGTTTTCTTCTCCCGTATCATGTGCACTGTTTCTGCAATCTGACATGCCATGTATAGTTACATCTAGTCATTCTATGGAGAAAAGTTTCTTTGGATTATCTTGCAAACTGAGTGGTGAGTAGCAAAAAATATCCTGCCAGCCGCCGGATTGTTCCGTGCCGGAACCCGGGATTGAACCGGGGGCCTTTAGATCTTCAGTCTAACGCTCTCCCAACTGAGCTATTCCGGCTGACATGGATTGTTGTGCAATTAGGTGGATTTATAGGTATTGAGCTGTTAAGACCAATGATATAATTACATGAAACTGAAAGTGCATGTGCATGTGCAAATTAAGAAAATTATTTTCTTGTGTTGGAAATTGTATGGATGGCTAAGGAATAAATTTAGAAATAACTATAGATACCAGTATAGTTTCAAACACGTGTTCTAAGAATATTTATCGTTCATTTCTATGTGAAAAAGTCCGTGTACATATTAACATTAAGATTTTAGCTTTAATAAATCAGTAAAAGAAAAAAAAAGAAAAAAAACACACCCTGTTTTCTTCTTCCAAGAAGAGAAGAAAACAGTCAATCTTTCGTCGACGTTATCTTTCAACATCCGTGATTGACTTGACATCATAAAGGATCATCGCCAACGTTACCAAGTTAGATTAACGAACAGCTGAGCATTAGAAAGACATCACCGTTGAGCTGGTAAATGTGTGTTTTCTTCTCCCGTATCATGTGCACTGTTTCTGCAATCTGACATGCCATGTATAGTTACATCTAGTCATTCTATGGAGAAAAGTTTCTTTGGATTATCTTGCAAACTGAGTGGTGAGTAGCAAAAAATATCCTGCCAGCCGCCGGATTGTTCCGTGCCGGAACCCGGGATTGAACCGGGGGCCTTTAGATCTTCAGTCTAACGCTCTCCCAACTGAGCTATTCCGGCTGACATGGATTGTTGTGCAATTAGGTGGATTTATAGGTATTGAGCTGTTAAGACCAATGATATAATTACATGAAACTGAAAGTGCATGTGCATGTGCAAATTAAGAAAATTATTTTCTTGTGTTGGAAATTGTATGGATGGCTAAGGAATAAATTTAGAAATAACTATAGATACCAGTATAGTTTCAAACACGTGTTCTAAGAATATTTATCGTTCATTTCTATGTGAAAAAGTCCGTGTACATATTAACATTAAGATTTTAGCTTTAATAAATCAGTAAAAGAAAAAAAAAGAAAAAAAACACACCCTGTTTTCTTCTTCCAAGAAGAGAAGAAAACAGTCAATCTTTCGTCGACGTTATCTTTCAACATCCGTGATTGACTTGACATCATAAAGGATCATCGCCAACGTTACCAAGTTAGATTAACGAACAGCTGAGCATTAGAAAGACATCACCGTTGAGCTGGTAAATGTGTGTTTTCTTCTCCCGTATCATGTGCACTGTTTCTGCAATCTGACATGCCATGTATAGTTACATCTAGTCATTCTATGGAGAAAAGTTTCTTTGGATTATCTTGCAAACTGAGTGGTGAGTAGCAAAAAATATCCTGCCAGCCGCCGGATTGTTCCGTGCCGGAACCCGGGATTGAACCGGGGGCCTTTAGATCTTCAGTCTAACGCTCTCCCAACTGAGCTATTCCGGCTGACATGGATTGTTGTGCAATTAGGTGGATTTATAGGTATTGAGCTGTTAAGACCAATGATATAATTACATGAAACTGAAAGTGCATGTGCATGTGCAAATTAAGAAAATTATTTTCTTGTGTTGGAAATTGTATGGATGGCTAAGGAATAAATTTAGAAATAACTATAGATACCAGTATAGTTTCAAACACGTGTTCTAAGAATATTTATCGTTCATTTCTATGTGAAAAAGTCCGTGTACATATTAACATTAAGATTTTAGCTTTAATAAATCAGTAAAAGAAAAAAAAAGAAAAAAAACACACCCTGTTTTCTTCTTCCAAGAAGAGAAGAAAACAGTCAATCTTTCGTCGACGTTATCTTTCAACATCCGTGATTGACTTGACATCATAAAGGATCATCGCCAACGTTACCAAGTTAGATTAACGAACAGCTGAGCATTAGAAAGACATCACCGTTGAGCTGGTAAATGTGTGTTTTCTTCTCCCGTATCATGTGCACTGTTTCTGCAATCTGACATGCCATGTATAGTTACATCTAGTCATTCTATGGAGAAAAGTTTCTTTGGATTATCTTGCAAACTGAGTGGTGAGTAGCAAAAAATATCCTGCCAGCCGCCGGATTGTTCCGTGCCGGAACCCGGGATTGAACCGGGGGCCTTTAGATCTTCAGTCTAACGCTCTCCCAACTGAGCTATTCCGGCTGACATGGATTGTTGTGCAATTAGGTGGATTTATAGGTATTGAGCTGTTAAGACCAATGATATAATTACATGAAACTGAAAGTGCATGTGCATGTGCAAATTAAGAAAATTATTTTCTTGTGTTGGAAATTGTATGGATGGCTAAGGAATAAATTTAGAAATAACTATAGATACCAGTATAGTTTCAAACACGTGTTCTAAGAATATTTATCGTTCATTTCTATGTGAAAAAGTCCGTGTACATATTAACATTAAGATTTTAGCTTTAATAAATCAGTAAAAGAAAAAAAAAGAAAAAAAACACACCCTGTTTTCTTCTTCCAAGAAGAGAAGAAAACAGTCAATCTTTCGTCGACGTTATCTTTCAACATCCGTGATTGACTTGACATCATAAAGGATCATCGCCAACGTTACCAAGTTAGATTAACGAACAGCTGAGCATTAGAAAGACATCACCGTTGAGCTGGTAAATGTGTGTTTTCTTCTCCCGTATCATGTGCACTGTTTCTGCAATCTGACATGCCATGTATAGTTACATCTAGTCATTCTATGGAGAAAAGTTTCTTTGGATTATCTTGCAAACTGAGTGGTGAGTAGCAAAAAATATCCTGCCAGCCGCCGGATTGTTCCGTGCCGGAACCCGGGATTGAACCGGGGGCCTTTAGATCTTCAGTCTAACGCTCTCCCAACTGAGCTATTCCGGCTGACATGGATTGTTGTGCAATTAGGTGGATTTATAGGTATTGAGCTGTTAAGACCAATGATATAATTACATGAAACTGAAAGTGCATGTGCATGTGCAAATTAAGAAAATTATTTTCTTGTGTTGGAAATTGTATGGATGGCTAAGGAATAAATTTAGAAATAACTATAGATACCAGTATAGTTTCAAACACGTGTTCTAAGAATATTTATCGTTCATTTCTATGTGAAAAAGTCCGTGTACATATTAACATTAAGATTTTAGCTTTAATAAATCAGTAAAAGAAAAAAAAAGAAAAAAAACACACCCTGTTTTCTTCTTCCAAGAAGAGAAGAAAACAGTCAATCTTTCGTCGACGTTATCTTTCAACATCCGTGATTGACTTGACATCATAAAGGATCATCGCCAACGTTACCAAGTTAGATTAACGAACAGCTGAGCATTAGAAAGACATCACCGTTGAGCTGGTAAATGTGTGTTTTCTTCTCCCGTATCATGTGCACTGTTTCTGCAATCTGACATGCCATGTATAGTTACATCTAGTCATTCTATGGAGAAAAGTTTCTTTGGATTATCTTGCAAACTGAGTGGTGAGTAGCAAAAAATATCCTGCCAGCCGCCGGATTGTTCCGTGCCGGAACCCGGGATTGAACCGGGGGCCTTTAGATCTTCAGTCTAACGCTCTCCCAACTGAGCTATTCCGGCTGACATGGATTGTTGTGCAATTAGGTGGATTTATAGGTATTGAGCTGTTAAGACCAATGATATAATTACATGAAACTGAAAGTGCATGTGCATGTGCAAATTAAGAAAATTATTTTCTTGTGTTGGAAATTGTATGGATGGCTAAGGAATAAATTTAGAAATAACTATAGATACCAGTATAGTTTCAAACACGTGTTCTAAGAATATTTATCGTTCATTTCTATGTGAAAAAGTCCGTGTACATATTAACATTAAGATTTTAGCTTTAATAAATCAGTAAAAGAAAAAAAAAGAAAAAAAACACACCCTGTTTTCTTCTTCCAAGAAGAGAAGAAAACAGTCAATCTTTCGTCGACGTTATCTTTCAACATCCGTGATTGACTTGACATCATAAAGGATCATCGCCAACGTTACCAAGTTAGATTAACGAACAGCTGAGCATTAGAAAGACATCACCGTTGAGCTGGTAAATGTGTGTTTTCTTCTCCCGTATCATGTGCACTGTTTCTGCAATCTGACATGCCATGTATAGTTACATCTAGTCATTCTATGGAGAAAAGTTTCTTTGGATTATCTTGCAAACTGAGTGGTGAGTAGCAAAAAATATCCTGCCAGCCGCCGGATTGTTCCGTGCCGGAACCCGGGATTGAACCGGGGGCCTTTAGATCTTCAGTCTAACGCTCTCCCAACTGAGCTATTCCGGCTGACATGGATTGTTGTGCAATTAGGTGGATTTATAGGTATTGAGCTGTTAAGACCAATGATATAATTACATGAAACTGAAAGTGCATGTGCATGTGCAAATTAAGAAAATTATTTTCTTGTGTTGGAAATTGTATGGATGGCTAAGGAATAAATTTAGAAATAACTATAGATACCAGTATAGTTTCAAACACGTGTTCTAAGAATATTTATCGTTCATTTCTATGTGAAAAAGTCCGTGTACATATTAACATTAAGATTTTAGCTTTAATAAATCAGTAAAAGAAAAAAAAAGAAAAAAAACACACCCTGTTTTCTTCTTCCAAGAAGAGAAGAAAACAGTCAATCTTTCGTCGACGTTATCTTTCAACATCCGTGATTGACTTGACATCATAAAGGATCATCGCCAACGTTACCAAGTTAGATTAACGAACAGCTGAGCATTAGAAAGACATCACCGTTGAGCTGGTAAATGTGTGTTTTCTTCTCCCGTATCATGTGCACTGTTTCTGCAATCTGACATGCCATGTATAGTTACATCTAGTCATTCTATGGAGAAAAGTTTCTTTGGATTATCTTGCAAACTGAGTGGTGAGTAGCAAAAAATATCCTGCCAGCCGCCGGATTGTTCCGTGCCGGAACCCGGGATTGAACCGGGGGCCTTTAGATCTTCAGTCTAACGCTCTCCCAACTGAGCTATTCCGGCTGACATGGATTGTTGTGCAATTAGGTGGATTTATAGGTATTGAGCTGTTAAGACCAATGATATAATTACATGAAACTGAAAGTGCATGTGCATGTGCAAATTAAGAAAATTATTTTCTTGTGTTGGAAATTGTATGGATGGCTAAGGAATAAATTTAGAAATAACTATAGATACCAGTATAGTTTCAAACACGTGTTCTAAGAATATTTATCGTTCATTTCTATGTGAAAAAGTCCGTGTACATATTAACATTAAGATTTTAGCTTTAATAAATCAGTAAAAGAAAAAAAAAGAAAAAAAACACACCCTGTTTTCTTCTTCCAAGAAGAGAAGAAAACAGTCAATCTTTCGTCGACGTTATCTTTCAACATCCGTGATTGACTTGACATCATAAAGGATCATCGCCAACGTTACCAAGTTAGATTAACGAACAGCTGAGCATTAGAAAGACATCACCGTTGAGCTGGTAAATGTGTGTTTTCTTCTCCCGTATCATGTGCACTGTTTCTGCAATCTGACATGCCATGTATAGTTACATCTAGTCATTCTATGGAGAAAAGTTTCTTTGGATTATCTTGCAAACTGAGTGGTGAGTAGCAAAAAATATCCTGCCAGCCGCCGGATTGTTCCGTGCCGGAACCCGGGATTGAACCGGGGGCCTTTAGATCTTCAGTCTAACGCTCTCCCAACTGAGCTATTCCGGCTGACATGGATTGTTGTGCAATTAGGTGGATTTATAGGTATTGAGCTGTTAAGACCAATGATATAATTACATGAAACTGAAAGTGCATGTGCATGTGCAAATTAAGAAAATTATTTTCTTGTGTTGGAAATTGTATGGATGGCTAAGGAATAAATTTAGAAATAACTATAGATACCAGTATAGTTTCAAACACGTGTTCTAAGAATATTTATCGTTCATTTCTATGTGAAAAAGTCCGTGTACATATTAACATTAAGATTTTAGCTTTAATAAATCAGTAAAAGAAAAAAAAAGAAAAAAAACACACCCTGTTTTCTTCTTCCAAGAAGAGAAGAAAACAGTCAATCTTTCGTCGACGTTATCTTTCAACATCCGTGATTGACTTGACATCATAAAGGATCATCGCCAACGTTACCAAGTTAGATTAACGAACAGCTGAGCATTAGAAAGACATCACCGTTGAGCTGGTAAATGTGTGTTTTCTTCTCCCGTATCATGTGCACTGTTTCTGCAATCTGACATGCCATGTATAGTTACATCTAGTCATTCTATGGAGAAAAGTTTCTTTGGATTATCTTGCAAACTGAGTGGTGAGTAGCAAAAAATATCCTGCCAGCCGCCGGATTGTTCCGTGCCGGAACCCGGGATTGAACCGGGGGCCTTTAGATCTTCAGTCTAACGCTCTCCCAACTGAGCTATTCCGGCTGACATGGATTGTTGTGCAATTAGGTGGATTTATAGGTATTGAGCTGTTAAGACCAATGATATAATTACATGAAACTGAAAGTGCATGTGCATGTGCAAATTAAGAAAATTATTTTCTTGTGTTGGAAATTGTATGGATGGCTAAGGAATAAATTTAGAAATAACTATAGATACCAGTATAGTTTCAAACACGTGTTCTAAGAATATTTATCGTTCATTTCTATGTGAAAAAGTCCGTGTACATATTAACATTAAGATTTTAGCTTTAATAAATCAGTAAAAGAAAAAAAAAGAAAAAAAACACACCCTGTTTTCTTCTTCCAAGAAGAGAAGAAAACAGTCAATCTTTCGTCGACGTTATCTTTCAACATCCGTGATTGACTTGACATCATAAAGGATCATCGCCAACGTTACCAAGTTAGATTAACGAACAGCTGAGCATTAGAAAGACATCACCGTTGAGCTGGTAAATGTGTGTTTTCTTCTCCCGTATCATGTGCACTGTTTCTGCAATCTGACATGCCATGTATAGTTACATCTAGTCATTCTATGGAGAAAAGTTTCTTTGGATTATCTTGCAAACTGAGTGGTGAGTAGCAAAAAATATCCTGCCAGCCGCCGGATTGTTCCGTGCCGGAACCCGGGATTGAACCGGGGGCCTTTAGATCTTCAGTCTAACGCTCTCCCAACTGAGCTATTCCGGCTGACATGGATTGTTGTGCAATTAGGTGGATTTATAGGTATTGAGCTGTTAAGACCAATGATATAATTACATGAAACTGAAAGTGCATGTGCATGTGCAAATTAAGAAAATTATTTTCTTGTGTTGGAAATTGTATGGATGGCTAAGGAATAAATTTAGAAATAACTATAGATACCAGTATAGTTTCAAACACGTGTTCTAAGAATATTTATCGTTCATTTCTATGTGAAAAAGTCCGTGTACATATTAACATTAAGATTTTAGCTTTAATAAATCAGTAAAAGAAAAAAAAAGAAAAAAAACACACCCTGTTTTCTTCTTCCAAGAAGAGAAGAAAACAGTCAATCTTTCGTCGACGTTATCTTTCAACATCCGTGATTGACTTGACATCATAAAGGATCATCGCCAACGTTACCAAGTTAGATTAACGAACAGCTGAGCATTAGAAAGACATCACCGTTGAGCTGGTAAATGTGTGTTTTCTTCTCCCGTATCATGTGCACTGTTTCTGCAATCTGACATGCCATGTATAGTTACATCTAGTCATTCTATGGAGAAAAGTTTCTTTGGATTATCTTGCAAACTGAGTGGTGAGTAGCAAAAAATATCCTGCCAGCCGCCGGATTGTTCCGTGCCGGAACCCGGGATTGAACCGGGGGCCTTTAGATCTTCAGTCTAACGCTCTCCCAACTGAGCTATTCCGGCTGACATGGATTGTTGTGCAATTAGGTGGATTTATAGGTATTGAGCTGTTAAGACCAATGATATAATTACATGAAACTGAAAGTGCATGTGCATGTGCAAATTAAGAAAATTATTTTCTTGTGTTGGAAATTGTATGGATGGCTAAGGAATAAATTTAGAAATAACTATAGATACCAGTATAGTTTCAAACACGTGTTCTAAGAATATTTATCGTTCATTTCTATGTGAAAAAGTCCGTGTACATATTAACATTAAGATTTTAGCTTTAATAAATCAGTAAAAGAAAAAAAAAGAAAAAAAACACACCCTGTTTTCTTCTTCCAAGAAGAGAAGAAAACAGTCAATCTTTCGTCGACGTTATCTTTCAACATCCGTGATTGACTTGACATCATAAAGGATCATCGCCAACGTTACCAAGTTAGATTAACGAACAGCTGAGCATTAGAAAGACATCACCGTTGAGCTGGTAAATGTGTGTTTTCTTCTCCCGTATCATGTGCACTGTTTCTGCAATCTGACATGCCATGTATAGTTACATCTAGTCATTCTATGGAGAAAAGTTTCTTTGGATTATCTTGCAAACTGAGTGGTGAGTAGCAAAAAATATCCTGCCAGCCGCCGGATTGTTCCGTGCCGGAACCCGGGATTGAACCGGGGGCCTTTAGATCTTCAGTCTAACGCTCTCCCAACTGAGCTATTCCGGCTGACATGGATTGTTGTGCAATTAGGTGGATTTATAGGTATTGAGCTGTTAAGACCAATGATATAATTACATGAAACTGAAAGTGCATGTGCATGTGCAAATTAAGAAAATTATTTTCTTGTGTTGGAAATTGTATGGATGGCTAAGGAATAAATTTAGAAATAACTATAGATACCAGTATAGTTTCAAACACGTGTTCTAAGAATATTTATCGTTCATTTCTATGTGAAAAAGTCCGTGTACATATTAACATTAAGATTTTAGCTTTAATAAATCAGTAAAAGAAAAAAAAAGAAAAAAAACACACCCTGTTTTCTTCTTCCAAGAAGAGAAGAAAACAGTCAATCTTTCGTCGACGTTATCTTTCAACATCCGTGATTGACTTGACATCATAAAGGATCATCGCCAACGTTACCAAGTTAGATTAACGAACAGCTGAGCATTAGAAAGACATCACCGTTGAGCTGGTAAATGTGTGTTTTCTTCTCCCGTATCATGTGCACTGTTTCTGCAATCTGACATGCCATGTATAGTTACATCTAGTCATTCTATGGAGAAAAGTTTCTTTGGATTATCTTGCAAACTGAGTGGTGAGTAGCAAAAAATATCCTGCCAGCCGCCGGATTGTTCCGTGCCGGAACCCGGGATTGAACCGGGGGCCTTTAGATCTTCAGTCTAACGCTCTCCCAACTGAGCTATTCCGGCTGACATGGATTGTTGTGCAATTAGGTGGATTTATAGGTATTGAGCTGTTAAGACCAATGATATAATTACATGAAACTGAAAGTGCATGTGCATGTGCAAATTAAGAAAATTATTTTCTTGTGTTGGAAATTGTATGGATGGCTAAGGAATAAATTTAGAAATAACTATAGATACCAGTATAGTTTCAAACACGTGTTCTAAGAATATTTATCGTTCATTTCTATGTGAAAAAGTCCGTGTACATATTAACATTAAGATTTTAGCTTTAATAAATCAGTAAAAGAAAAAAAAAGAAAAAAAACACACCCTGTTTTCTTCTTCCAAGAAGAGAAGAAAACAGTCAATCTTTCGTCGACGTTATCTTTCAACATCCGTGATTGACTTGACATCATAAAGGATCATCGCCAACGTTACCAAGTTAGATTAACGAACAGCTGAGCATTAGAAAGACATCACCGTTGAGCTGGTAAATGTGTGTTTTCTTCTCCCGTATCATGTGCACTGTTTCTGCAATCTGACATGCCATGTATAGTTACATCTAGTCATTCTATGGAGAAAAGTTTCTTTGGATTATCTTGCAAACTGAGTGGTGAGTAGCAAAAAATATCCTGCCAGCCGCCGGATTGTTCCGTGCCGGAACCCGGGATTGAACCGGGGGCCTTTAGATCTTCAGTCTAACGCTCTCCCAACTGAGCTATTCCGGCTGACATGGATTGTTGTGCAATTAGGTGGATTTATAGGTATTGAGCTGTTAAGACCAATGATATAATTACATGAAACTGAAAGTGCATGTGCATGTGCAAATTAAGAAAATTATTTTCTTGTGTTGGAAATTGTATGGATGGCTAAGGAATAAATTTAGAAATAACTATAGATACCAGTATAGTTTCAAACACGTGTTCTAAGAATATTTATCGTTCATTTCTATGTGAAAAAGTCCGTGTACATATTAACATTAAGATTTTAGCTTTAATAAATCAGTAAAAGAAAAAAAAAGAAAAAAAACACACCCTGTTTTCTTCTTCCAAGAAGAGAAGAAAACAGTCAATCTTTCGTCGACGTTATCTTTCAACATCCGTGATTGACTTGACATCATAAAGGATCATCGCCAACGTTACCAAGTTAGATTAACGAACAGCTGAGCATTAGAAAGACATCACCGTTGAGCTGGTAAATGTGTGTTTTCTTCTCCCGTATCATGTGCACTGTTTCTGCAATCTGACATGCCATGTATAGTTACATCTAGTCATTCTATGGAGAAAAGTTTCTTTGGATTATCTTGCAAACTGAGTGGTGAGTAGCAAAAAATATCCTGCCAGCCGCCGGATTGTTCCGTGCCGGAACCCGGGATTGAACCGGGGGCCTTTAGATCTTCAGTCTAACGCTCTTTTTTTTTTCTCTTGATAAAATTTTATTCAGATAATACATATAAAAAGAATAATCAGGCTATACTCCTGAAAATTCACATTATCACAATATAAGCTTGTAAGATTACAACTTCAATCATATGTAATATATTCACAATTAATAACACATGATAATTATCACACTAGAAATCAATTTGAATTTGATTGTCTCTAATAATTAATACTGGATTATTTTCACTATAATACTTTTCAAATAATTGTAGCGCATTGTTGCGTTTATAATGTTCATAAGCATAGTTCACATTTTTAACCAGAGTAGACTTAAAGTATTGTTCTATGTCTATAATCTTATTTTCTAACATTGCAATATTTCGTCTTTTTACAATACAAAATCTTCTTATTGCTAATACACTATTTACAAAATAGTAATTAATATATTTATTTTGTTTTGTCAAACCAAACATACACATGAACTCAAAACTAAGGTCATTTATATAACTGCCTGAACTCTTATACAAAATATTGTGTAAAAAATTCTTTACAAAATCATTGAAGCGAGTTAACATCGTACACTCTAAAATCAGGTGATTTAAATTCTCAGGTAGAGTTGAGCAAATAGGACAAAGTGAGTCCTTTGTAATACGGCATTTAAATAGCCTTTCTTTTGTAAATATAATACGGTGAAAAACTTTAAATGCCACCTCGCGACAATCGCTTTGTAAAAAAGAAAAATTCATGATTTTCTGGATCTTTCTTAGGTCAAAATCTGCGTACATCAAACGCCATCGTGATACAGATTTAGGTTCTCTAGAAAGCTTTGATACAAGCATTCGATAATAAAAATTCGTCGTGGATGGAAGTGAACAAATTTGGACGCCATCTTTAATCATGGGTTTTAACACAGGAGTTTTACTAACATGCACATTTGCTTCAACTAGCACTTTATACTCATCAGGTATTGTTTCTAACACATTTCTAACTGCATGTAACATTTTATTTTCCGAAACTTCCGGAAATTTTTCTAATACAATCTCTTGAATATAACTTTCTTTCAAGAAACCTGGTTTACATTCATATGCGATGTCTTTTATTTTACATACACCTGCTTCAATAAATGTCCTAAGATATAACATTTTATTACCATTTGTAATATTTGGATTTAGAAAAAGCGGAATATCAAAAACATTTTCTGAATTAACTTCAATATCTACATTTTCACAAATACTTTGCCATGACAAAATCAGACTTTGATAAAATTCTGGTAATGCATCTATTTTTCTTTTTCGGAGATCACAGAATAAAATTTCAATTCCAAGATTCATATTTTCAAACTTAGAAAAGAAATAAAGACAAGTTTGTTTCCATATAGCACAGTAGTTTTCATCCAACAGTCTACTCAAATATTTTAATCTAAAAGCATACATTTTCTGCATAATATCAGGAAAATTCAATCCTCCGTCAACTACTTTATTGATAATAACCTCATATGCTACAAGAGGAGGTTTATTATTCCATAAAAATTCTAAACATTTCTTTTTTATAAGTATGCAATACTTTTCAGGTATATTTACAACCATTAATGTATACCACAGTTTACTCATAAGTAAGGCACTAATAACACTTACTCTTCCATGAAGAGTTAAATGCCTCATTTTCCAAAAATTCAGGAGTTTTGTAATTGATTGTACTTTACCTTCCCAATTCAATTTTTCACATAATGTTTTATTTTTTCCCACCCATATTCCTAATAACTGTAAGACTTCATCACATTCTTTTATTTTCCAAATTTTTAAATCATTTGAACAAATTTTCCCTTTTCCAAGTGCTAAAACTTCTGATTTTTCTTTATTCAATTTTGCACCCGATGCTTTTTCGTACAATTCTAGTACCCGAAATGTTTCACTAACTGATTTTTTGTCCACTAAGGTCAAAGTTGTATCGTCAGCATGTACAAAAACCTTTTCTTCAACATTTGTATTTGGTATTACAACACCTCTTATCTCACAATTTTTCTTAATAGCAATACTCAATGGTTCTGCTAACAAAACATATAACAGAGCCGAAATGGGACACCCCTGTTTGACAGAGTTTTTCAATCTAAAGTATGGAGTCAAAAATCCATTACATTTAACTGAACTAAAAATGTTGGTGTAAAATATTTTTATCCATTTTTTGAATTTATTACCAAATCCAAATTTATCCAAAACTGCAAAAAGATACTCGTGTCCAGCTCTGTCAAATGCTTTTTCTTGATCTAATTTTAATAAATAACATTCTATATCATCCATTTCTACTAAATCCATAAAATCCCTAACACTAACAACTGTATCAGATATATCTTTTCCTAGAATACAACAGCTTTGATTTGGTGAAATAACTTTTGGTAGTACATACTTAAATCTATTTGCCATTACTCTGGCAAGTATTTTGTAGTCAACATTCAACAAGCTAATTGGCCTAAAGTTTTTCAAATCTGATTGATCACCTTTGTTTTTAAAAATTATATTTATATTCCCATATCTCATAGATCTAGATAATTCTTCATTTTCCTCAATACTTTGATAAATATAGAGTAATACATGCTTTAATTCATTGAAAAAATACAAATAAAATTCTGCAGTTATACCATCTGGTCCAGGTGTTTTCCCTTTTTTCATACCTTTTAAGGATTTTTCAATTTCCTCAATACTAATTTCATCATCACACATTTCTACATCTTCATCATCAATTTTTACATTAACATTATTCAATAATTCATCAACTGAATGCATATCAATACTAACACAAGAAAACAAATGTTTATAATAATCAAGTATAACATCAAGTAAATCATTTGTTTCTGTAACAATTTTCCCATCACAATCTTTTATTTCACTTATCACATTCTTATTCTGTCGATACTTTTCTAATTTCAAAAAATATGCAGTATTTCTATCACTTTCTAAAGCCCACTGTGACTTTGATCTTAAAATTGCACCTTGACATTTATATGTTTCAATATCTTCTAATTGCGTTTGCAATTCTAAAAATTGTTCACTGTCTATCTGAATACCATTTGCAGATTTTACTGATAATTCTTGAATTTTATTCTGCAATTTATAATATTCCCTGTTTAATTCTTTTTGCTTTTCTTTGCCATAAATTTGGCTTAATCTTTTAATTGTAAATTTTAAATTATCCCACCAAATTAAGGGATTTGACACATAAAAATCTGACCCAATTTCATTTGCAAATAATCTCTTCATTTTATCAATAAATAACTCATCTTGTAAAAATGAATTATTAAAAACCCACACACCTGGACCTCTTTCTACATTACAAAAATCTATCTTCATGCTGACGATACTATGATCACTAAAACTAGTATCCTTATAATGAATATTCTTAATACAAGATTTTAAATCTAATGACACTAGAAAATAGTCTATTCTGCTTTGGGTTAAAAACCCTTGTACAACCTGTTTTCTAGAAAAAACTTTTGTATTAACATTTCTATTTCTCCAAATATCATATAATTCTTTTTCTTGCATAAAATTACATAAGGATTTTACAGCCTTATCATTACAATGCATGGTTTTACCACTCTTATCCAAACTTGATAATGTAGTATTAAAATCTCCAGCAACTAATACATATTTTCCTTTACTAATTTTTTGTTTACACTTTAAGAAAAACTCATATCTTTCATTTACATTATTTGGTGCATATATATTATAAATGTCAATTAATTTATCATTAATTGTCCCTTTTATATGAATAAATCTTCCATTATCATTTTCCACTTCTAAAAAAATGTTTTTTAATTTCTTACTAACAAGAATAGCAACACCTTGACGGTTATTACCACTATTACTATAAAAAATATCTCCATCCCAAATAGTTTTATCTCTTTTAATTCTTTCTACAAACAAATCATTCCAAAATGTTTCTTGTAAACATATAATATCATAAAATCTTTCATTACACAATGAAAAAATACAATTCCTCTTATTGCTATCACAAAGTCCGTTACAATTAAGACTTATAACATTAAACATAGCCATTACTATAAAAAATATATTGAATATTATATAATATTTACAATCCATTTTTATTTGTTTCTATTTTTTTTTTGATGTGCCAACATAGCAGCTCTTACATTAACCTTAACTTTCAATAACTTTCGTCTTGCATTTTTTTTAAATATATTTTTGCATTTGTCTTCTACACTAGCCCACTCACTTTCTTCATCAGTCAATGGGTCAGTGTCCATACTTATTCCATCTAATTCACCAAATACATCATCATCTCCTCCCTGGCTGCATTTTTGTTCCAGAGAGGGGATGTTACTAATTTTCTCATCATTAACATTTGTTTCACATGAAACATTTTCATTCATAATTTCATTTGTACTTAACAATACATTACATTTACTAATATTGCTATTAACAGTTACAATATGTCCTTCTGAAATCTGCTCACTGTCTTTATTCGTCATCTCGGTCGCGATCTTTGTCTTTACACCATTGTCGGTCGCGATCTTTGTCTGTTCACTATTGTCAGTCGCGATCTTTGTCTTTTCACCATTTTCGGACGCGTTATCAACGGTCTCTGTTACATCATCTGCCATGGCTTCATCAGCGTCTGTATATTCATCATCATCATCTTCATCTCCATTACCAATACCATCACCAATTGCTCCATCTCCATTACCATTACCATTTCTGTTAACGTCATCTCCATTCCAATCCTCACCATTAGCTTCTATATCATCACACATGATATCACTTGTGTGTACATCGGCAACAACTTTTACCACCTTTGACTTTTTCACATCATCACTGGTTCCCTGTTCCGAACTTATGACTGAGGGACCAACATCTAACGTATTCCCACTAATCAAGTCATTTTCACTTTCTTTTAATTCTGTATTGTTTTCTTCACTACTGGTGATAATTTCTTGATATTTTCTTTTGTGGTCCGAAACTCTGCCCCAAGGTGTTTTTCTTTTTCCTTCGGGTATATGACCAAATCCTTCTCCGAAATAACGCTTTCTCGTTAAACAATCGCAATCACTGTATGGCCTTAGGCAACTCTTACACTTATTCTCTAAACAGTTTTTACTAATATGTCCTTGTTGACCACATTTAAAACATTTAAATTCTGGACAATCTTTGTATAAATGTTCAGCACTATAACAACCCGAACAAACTTTGACCTGGTCATTATGAATAACCCTATAATATGCTGTTTCCTTCCCGCTAACTGTAAATTTCATAGAATACGGTATTGAGGCAAGTGTAGGTGGTAATTTTACTTTAAAAACCCTAGTACCATCATATACATTCGATCTACTGCTCATTTTTCTTTTCCTAATGTCAGTTACTATTTCAACACCCATTCTATCAAATCTATCAATTATTTCTTCATCTGTTACGTACATGCTCATATTGAAAATTGACACAATTCTAAATACTGATACTAGTTCATTTACACTAATGGATTTACCTTGTATAAATAAACCGTCTCCTGATATTTCTCCTACATTTCTCCTTTCCCGCATTACTACTTCATAATTGTTATCATTCTTGGGAACACACGCTAGCACCGATCCTACACCACATTTCTTTTCAATTTCATCTATCACTAATTCTGGGGTAATCACTTTAGTACTGCCAACATTCACACGAACAGTTTGTTCCTTTGAATAATTGTCATCCAAAGGGTACGTTTTGTCACCCATCCCGGGTGACAAAACAAAGTCTTTTTCAACAAAAAAGTTGAAAAAATCAAACGATATTAAGGTATATTATCACATTCTGACACAAAATATACAAATTCACATATACGATGACTTGGAAAAACACAGTTTTTGAATTAGATTGACTCTCTCGATATAAACACCTGTTTACTCTTTCATAGGTCAACCGGAAGCCTTTGGATTATCTTGCAAACTGAGTGGTGAGTAGCAAAAAATATCCTGCCAGCCGCCGGATTGTTCCGTGCCGGAACCCGGGATTGAACCGGGGGCCTTTAGATCTTCAGTCTAACGCTCTCCCAACTGAGCTATTCCGGCTGACATGGATTGTTGTGCAATTAGGTGGATTTATAGGTATTGAGCTGTTAAGACCAATGATATAATTACATGAAACTGAAAGTGCATGTGCATGTGCAAATTAAGAAAATTATTTTCTTGTGTTGGAAATTGTATGGATGGCTAAGGAATAAATTTAGAAATAACTATAGATACCAGTATAGTTTCAAACACGTGTTCTAAGAATATTTATCGTTCATTTCTATGTGAAAAAGTCCGTGTACATATTAACATTAAGATTTTAGCTTTAATAAATCAGTAAAAGAAAAAAAAAGAAAAAAAACACACCCTGTTTTCTTCTTCCAAGAAGAGAAGAAAACAGTCAATCTTTCGTCGACGTTATCTTTCAACATCCGTGATTGACTTGACATCATAAAGGATCATCGCCAACGTTACCAAGTTAGATTAACGAACAGCTGAGCATTAGAAAGACATCACCGTTGAGCTGGTAAATGTGTGTTTTCTTCTCCCGTATCATGTGCACTGTTTCTGCAATCTGACATGCCATGTATAGTTACATCTAGTCATTCTATGGAGAAAAGTTTCTTTGGATTATCTTGCAAACTGAGTGGTGAGTAGCAAAAAATATCCTGCCAGCCGCCGGATTGTTCCGTGCCGGAACCCGGGATTGAACCGAGGGCCTTTAGATCTTCAGTCTAACGCTCTCCCAACTGAGCTATTCCGGCTGACATGGATTGTTGTGCAATTAGGTGGATTTATAGGTATTGAGCTGTTAAGACCAATGATATAATTACATGAAACTGAAAGTGCATGTGCATGTGCAAATTAAGAAAATTATTTTCTTGTGTTGGAAATTGTATGGATGGCTAAGGAATAAATTTAGAAATAACTATAGATACCAGTATAGTTTCAAACACGTGTTCTAAGAATATTTATCGTTCATTTCTATGTGAAAAAGTCCGTGTACATATTAACATTAAGATTTTAGCTTTAATAAATCAGTAAAAGAAAAAAAAAGAAAAAAAACACACCCTGTTTTCTTCTTCCAAGAAGAGAAGAAAACAGTCAATCTTTCGTCGACGTTATCTTTCAACATCCGTGATTGACTTGACATCATAAAGGATCATCGCCAACGTTACCAAGTTAGATTAACGAACAGCTGAGCATTAGAAAGACATCACCGTTGAGCTGGTAAATGTGTGTTTTCTTCTCCCGTATCATGTGCACTGTTTCTGCAATCTGACATGCCATGTATAGTTACATCTAGTCATTCTATGGAGAAAAGTTTCTTTGGATTATCTTGCAAACTGAGTGGTGAGTAGCAAAAAATATCCTGCCAGCCGCCGGATTGTTCCGTGCCGGAACCCGGGATTGAACCGGGGGCCTTTAGATCTTCAGTCTAACGCTCTCCCAACTGAGCTATTCCGGCTGACATGGATTGTTGTGCAATTAGGTGGATTTATAGGTATTGAGCTGTTAAGACCAATGATATAATTACATGAAACTGAAAGTGCATGTGCATGTGCAAATTAAGAAAATTATTTTCTTGTGTTGGAAATTGTATGGATGGCTAAGGAATAAATTTAGAAATAACTATAGATACCAGTATAGTTTCAAACACGTGTTCTAAGAATATTTATCGTTCATTTCTATGTGAAAAAGTCCGTGTACATATTAACATTAAGATTTTAGCTTTAATAAATCAGTAAAAGAAAAAAAAAGAAAAAAAACACACCCTGTTTTCTTCTTCCAAGAAGAGAAGAAAACAGTCAATCTTTCGTCGACGTTATCTTTCAACATCCGTGATTGACTTGACATCATAAAGGATCATCGCCAACGTTACCAAGT
Organism: Mytilus edulis; assembly: GCF_963676685.1. Lineage (NCBI taxonomy): Eukaryota > Metazoa > Mollusca > Bivalvia > Mytilida > Mytilidae > Mytilus > Mytilus edulis. The sequence goes on along the minus strand of NC_092353.1, from coordinate 68,173,779 downwards.
TAGATTAACGAACAGCTGAGCATTAGAAAGACATCACCGTTGAGCTGGTAAATGTGTGTTTTCTTCTCCCGTATCATGTGCACTGTTTCTGCAATCTGACATGCCATGTATAGTTACATCTAGTCATTCTATGGAGAAAAGTTTCTTTGGATTATCTTGCAAACTGAGTGGTGAGTAGCAAAAAATATCCTGCCAGCCGCCGGATTGTTCCGTGCCGGAACCCGGGATTGAACCGGGGGCCTTTAGATCTTCAGTCTAACGCTCTCCCAACTGAGCTATTCCGGCTGACATGGATTGTTGTGCAATTAGGTGGATTTATAGGTATTGAGCTGTTAAGACCAATGATATAATTACATGAAACTGAAAGTGCATGTGCATGTGCAAATTAAGAAAATTATTTTCTTGTGTTGGAAATTGTATGGATGGCTAAGGAATAAATTTAGAAATAACTATAGATACCAGTATAGTTTCAAACACGTGTTCTAAGAATATTTATCGTTCATTTCTATGTGAAAAAGTCCGTGTACATATTAACATTAAGATTTTAGCTTTAATAAATCAGTAAAAGAAAAAAAAAGAAAAAAAACACACCCTGTTTTCTTCTTCCAAGAAGAGAAGAAAACAGTCAATCTTTCGTCGACGTTATCTTTCAACATCCGTGATTGACTTGACATCATAAAGGATCATCGCCAACGTTACCAAGTTAGATTAACGAACAGCTGAGCATTAGAAAGACATCACCGTTGAGCTGGTAAATGTGTGTTTTCTTCTCCCGTATCATGTGCACTGTTTCTGCAATCTGACATGCCATGTATAGTTACATCTAGTCATTCTATGGAGAAAAGTTTCTTTGGATTATCTTGCAAACTGAGTGGTGAGTAGCAAAAAATATCCTGCCAGCCGCCGGATTGTTCCGTGCCGGAACCCGGGATTGAACCGGGGGCCTTTAGATCTTCAGTCTAACGCTCTCCCAACTGAGCTATTCCGGCTGACATGGATTGTTGTGCAATTAGGTGGATTTATAGGTATTGAGCTGTTAAGACCAATGATATAATTACATGAAACTGAAAGTGCATGTGCATGTGCAAATTAAGAAAATTATTTTCTTGTGTTGGAAATTGTATGGATGGCTAAGGAATAAATTTAGAAATAACTATAGATACCAGTATAGTTTCAAACACGTGTTCTAAGAATATTTATCGTTCATTTCTATGTGAAAAAGTCCGTGTACATATTAACATTAAGATTTTAGCTTTAATAAATCAGTAAAAGAAAAAAAAAGAAAAAAAACACACCCTGTTTTCTTCTTCCAAGAAGAGAAGAAAACAGTCAATCTTTCGTCGACGTTATCTTTCAACATCCGTGATTGACTTGACATCATAAAGGATCATCGCCAACGTTACCAAGTTAGATTAACGAACAGCTGAGCATTAGAAAGACATCACCGTTGAGCTGGTAAATGTGTGTTTTCTTCTCCCGTATCATGTGCACTGTTTCTGCAATCTGACATGCCATGTATAGTTACATCTAGTCATTCTATGGAGAAAAGTTTCTTTGGATTATCTTGCAAACTGAGTGGTGAGTAGCAAAAAATATCCTGCCAGCCGCCGGATTGTTCCGTGCCGGAACCCGGGATTGAACCGGGGGCCTTTAGATCTTCAGTCTAACGCTCTCCCAACTGAGCTATTCCGGCTGACATGGATTGTTGTGCAATTAGGTGGATTTATAGGTATTGAGCTGTTAAGACCAATGATATAATTACATGAAACTGAAAGTGCATGTGCATGTGCAAATTAAGAAAATTATTTTCTTGTGTTGGAAATTGTATGGATGGCTAAGGAATAAATTTAGAAATAACTATAGATACCAGTATAGTTTCAAACACGTGTTCTAAGAATATTTATCGTTCATTTCTATGTGAAAAAGTCCGTGTACATATTAACATTAAGATTTTAGCTTTAATAAATCAGTAAAAGAAAAAAAAAGAAAAAAAACACACCCTGTTTTCTTCTTCCAAGAAGAGAAGAAAACAGTCAATCTTTCGTCGACGTTATCTTTCAACATCCGTGATTGACTTGACATCATAAAGGATCATCGCCAACGTTACCAAGTTAGATTAACGAACAGCTGAGCATTAGAAAGACATCACCGTTGAGCTGGTAAATGTGTGTTTTCTTCTCCCGTATCATGTGCACTGTTTCTGCAATCTGACATGCCATGTATAGTTACATCTAGTCATTCTATGGAGAAAAGTTTCTTTGGATTATCTTGCAAACTGAGTGGTGAGTAGCAAAAAATATCCTGCCAGCCGCCGGATTGTTCCGTGCCGGAACCCGGGATTGAACCGGGGGCCTTTAGATCTTCAGTCTAACGCTCTCCCAACTGAGCTATTCCGGCTGACATGGATTGTTGTGCAATTAGGTGGATTTATAGGTATTGAGCTGTTAAGACCAATGATATAATTACATGAAACTGAAAGTGCATGTGCATGTGCAAATTAAGAAAATTATTTTCTTGTGTTGGAAATTGTATGGATGGCTAAGGAATAAATTTAGAAATAACTATAGATACCAGTATAGTTTCAAACACGTGTTCTAAGAATATTTATCGTTCATTTCTATGTGAAAAAGTCCGTGTACATATTAACATTAAGATTTTAGCTTTAATAAATCAGTAAAAGAAAAAAAAAGAAAAAAAACACACCCTGTTTTCTTCTTCCAAGAAGAGAAGAAAACAGTCAATCTTTCGTCGACGTTATCTTTCAACATCCGTGATTGACTTGACATCATAAAGGATCATCGCCAACGTTACCAAGTTAGATTAACGAACAGCTGAGCATTAGAAAGACATCACCGTTGAGCTGGTAAATGTGTGTTTTCTTCTCCCGTATCATGTGCACTGTTTCTGCAATCTGACATGCCATGTATAGTTACATCTAGTCATTCTATGGAGAAAAGTTTCTTTGGATTATCTTGCAAACTGAGTGGTGAGTAGCAAAAAATATCCTGCCAGCCGCCGGATTGTTCCGTGCCGGAACCCGGGATTGAACCGGGGGCCTTTAGATCTTCAGTCTAACGCTCTCCCAACTGAGCTATTCCGGCTGACATGGATTGTTGTGCAATTAGGTGGATTTATAGGTATTGAGCTGTTAAGACCAATGATATAATTACATGAAACTGAAAGTGCATGTGCATGCATGTGCAAATAAAGAAAAAAATGAAAATTGAAAATTCCTCAATTTCTAGCTGTTTTGTTTGAAGTTTGAATGAAGTGACCATCATTGCATGTCAAAGCAACACTTTATGGTGTCTTGTACTGAAAAAAATAACATACCTTTTAAGGCATATACGAAAGAACTGGTTACCGGAACTTCGTATTTACCAAAACAGGTACTTCAGATATGGCAAACAGGCAAAATGAACCCTGTTTTTTTAAATTATTTGCAGTTTTTTTAAATGTATGTCAAAAAGTGTTCTACAATGATTAATAATCATTCAGCTTTTATTTGTTACATACAGTACCTAATATATTTCTGCATATTTTAAAAGTTACACTCATGCGTAGGAACTATTTTGTGTTAAATATGTACTACTTTCTAGTATGTGCTTTCTGGCCGGGCCTCAACTAGTGGTGTTATACCTTAAGGAGTTTTTCGACCATTTACTCATATAAACATCCACATTAATTATATCGAATTTTATAGTAGTATAGAAGTTTAAAGATTGATGAATATCTTTTGAAAATACTACAAAATTAATTTAACAAGTTTTTTTTATCAGTACAATGTCACATTCAAAAGATAGTACATTTATTTAGGGACTTCATTCGTACTGGACTGGTTACCCATCAAGTTCAACTTGAATCCTATATTCCGTAGAAGCAATCACCTAAAGAATACAAGTCATACATACATACACACGAAAATATAAATAGAATCTTATGATGTAGCTGATGGCTTCTATATATCAATTCGAGCTAAAGAAATGCTTTTGTATGCAATATTATCATTTAAAGTTGTTCTTACAATCAATGACACATATACCAGCTTACACTAGATACTTTAATGATATTATTTATACATTCATTAGAAATTGCCAAAATTCACTAGATTTTTTTGCTGATATAATTGAACGGTTGATTTTGTAAGGTTTTGTGGATTTCTCCATTTTTGTTTGAAAATTACCTTTAAGTTCTGTATTGTTGTTAATATTTTTTGTTTTACTATAATAAAAGAAATAATTGTTTTTTTCTTCTTCAAAACTAACAAAACAAATATGTTTTAAACCCTTCTTTTACACTGTTTATTATAGCTATTTTGCTCGTTTCAAATATTTATATTGACTGATTATTCTGTAGAATATTTTTTCATTTGAAATATAATGTTTGTGTGTGTACAAGATAGGTTTTGATAATATGAAAACAACTTTTCATTTTCGTAACATATAGTACAAATTATATCTGTATGAAGCATACCTTTTGTCTTAATAGGAAAAAAACGATGACATAAATCACCAACGTGCTATCTTCTTCGCAATTAAATATGTAGATGTTAATAGTAAATGATTTTTTTTGAAAAAAAAAACCAATTAAGAAAATGTTCGTAAATTTCCAAAATGGTGTGTAGTTTTAAAAGTTTCTTATCACAATTTTTTTTTCGTGCGTACACTTTTTCTGACAAGTGCACACCAGATTAAATCTCCGGCAAACAGAAATATTTCTATTTACTTAGCACTTTTAAAAATGTATACACTTTCCTTTTAAACTTTAAAAATGATAATAAGAAATAAAAACAAAGGAATACAAACGAAACTATGGTACAAAAAATTTCATGTGGCCTTTTCACATTTCTGGCTCCACCATAAAAATACCGGATTTATCCAACATATTCCTGTTTAAAAAAATACCACTTCCAGGGCACTAATTTCTAAGTGTAATATGTCAACAAAACCAATGAAAAAACGAAAAGATGATATTTCACTTTGTTATCAACTTTCTTCTTCAATAAAAGAAAACTCATATCACAGGTCAACAAAATATTGTTCGTTCAAAAAGAATTGCAAACTGCACATCGCACTATTTATTTTTAAACAGCTTAATATCTGAACACTCGAGGAATTGCAATAAAAATCGAGAGTACAAATTAATAACAAGAAGTTGACCTTATTTACTTAAGAGTTGACCAGGGACATAGATTTTCCATTAAATTGATCAGGGACATAGAATCACTTATATAATTAATCCGAATTGCATATTATTACAGTGATCGATCATTTGATTTATTTCAAAAGAAAAAAATGATGAAGGCGTTTCCACCTATCTAAAAATTACATTGATCAGAAAACAAAAATAAAGAAACATAAAAACATACGGTTTTTAAATCAAACTACAGTGTATATCTATTTTTAAGCAAAAACGAAAAAAAGATATTTTTTTTTAGAAAGGATATAAGTGTGTACCATCTAATTTCAAATACTAGAACAATCATTAGCCTTTCAAAAAGGGCTAGTCGACTCTTAGCTGATGAAAATGGAAAGTGCTCTCGCTTTGTAGATTAATTCGTTTACTAGAATAGCCACGTGCATCAATCAACAAATTTCACCATACACGTGCGGTCACACGTTATGAAGTAGTATATATTTTTTAACGTTGTTGTTTACGAAACTCCAGAAGATTCGACTATTTATAGATAAAAGTTACCTGTGTACCAATATCATGAATATGCATGATTAATGACCAGGCAAAATCTAATTGCTAAAATAGAGAGGACAATTCCGATACTCTACGGGATTGAAGGACATTAAAATTTTACTAGGTTAGGATTGTCCTAACCAATCAATAAACTTTGATTATTCACGTCTCGTAATATCTTCCAATCAGGTAGCAAGAAAAATTCACGCACTGATTGTCCATCGTTCAATTCTACTATCGACTCCTAGGAGTCGATAAAAAAAAAATCAAAACATAGTAAAAAAAACACAGTCAATGTAGATGATATTTGTAAATAAAATTGAGAATAGAAATGGGGAATGTGTCAAAGAGACAACAACCTTACCAAAGAACAAATGGGTATTTAAGGTAGCGAGGAAATCCCGCACCCGGAGGCGGTCCTTAGCTGACCCTAAATAAAATTATGTACAAGTTCAATGAAATTGGACGTTTAAACTGCAAAACAAAATGAACTTAAATAATAAAAGAAACGAGAATAACAAAGGCCAGAGGCTCCTGACCTGGGGGCACAAAATGCGGCGGGGTTAAACATGTTTTGTGAGATCTCATACCAGTATCAAAAATATAATACGAGATCTCCTTACTGATACGTCGAAATACCGGTGGTAAACTTACTTTAAAGGGGTCTTTACAAGAAGATGAAAACACGATATCAAATGGTGATCCTAACTGAGGAAAACAAGTACACAATTTCTGTAATCTGGATAACAGTGTACAAACATATCTTGGAAAGTGCCCTTTCACAGTAAATTTGCACCTACACCTACATTTATAAAAATTCCTAGGTATGGTCCAATGACTTTGAATTAATTTAAATGACAATTTGAATTAATTTAAATGACAATTTGCAATGTAAAAATTTCTGCTAAAGTCACTTTTATAAGATCTACTTCTGATAATGGTAATAGATCAGTGATATGTTTTATCAGTACATATTAGTATAGTGACTTATTTGAGCCCCTTTCCGCCTCACCCATGACATGGTCCAATGACTTTGAATTGAAAAGCATATGTTTGAAGTGTTCTGCTTAGTATTATTGCTAGTGAGACTATCCACTGAAATTTAAATTATTAATAAGTGGATGTAAGCAATTACATGCAGCCTTTCTACAACAATAAAAAAGCATACACCGAACAGTCAGCTAGAAAACGTTATTTTCTATCAATTTACATAACTGTTTATACGTAAAATCTCAGTTTGTTGACCATTTTCATGACTTGCCCACAATCATATATGTGTCAACAATTTAGTTGAAAAATATAACCCAAACCATCACAAGCGATTTTATATGTCCATGCAGTGTTCTTGCTAAATATTTACATAATTATGTATAAAAGTAAAAGACAGCCTTTAAATCTTAAAGATTTTAATAAGGGCTAAATTTCATGACCCAAATGGAATACGGCCGAACAATTGTTCCAAATGCAGACATTAATTGCAAACGGTAAACCTAATTTACTGTATTGTATGCAGCACTTGCAAGGAATGGTACATCGGACAGACTGGTAATTAAATTTGTCAAAGAGTCCGTATTCACAGACAACAGATACGAGATCCATCCAAACGAATGCAAGATGTGAGCGAACATTTCTAAACGTGCAGTAGTGGAAAATTTACCGTATATCCGTTCTATAAAATGAACGAATCGAACAAATATAAAAGACTGACAAAGGAAGCACACTTTATAAAGGACTTTCAGCAAAATTAAACGGATCTACGTAAACACGTTTGATTTATCTCTCCTTACCGTTATTGTAACGTAATAAACGTTCCAACGGTAGTGTCGTCAAGGACATTGTTATTTAAAACGTCGCCTGAAGATTGCCAGAAGACATGAAAGCGCTAGTGACAATATTTTAACGAACTGTTATTATTTGATGTGAAATGTAGTTTGCGAATTTAAAATTTTCCATATTTACATTCTGTACACCGTATTTATTTACTTTTGCTATATATATATATATATATATACAACTCGTCTAAACATCAACCAAATAATGTTAGATCTGTAAATTTGCTTTCGCAAATTATTTGTTCTTTCCTCGCCGGGATTCGAACCCATGCTACTGAGATATCGTGACACCAAAACGCCTGCACTGTAACCGGCGCACTAGACATCACGACCACTTGTGTTCCATAAAATGAAGCTTTCGGTTGCCGGGTGTTACCTTTCCGCGTCAGTTTTAATCTAGCGTCGTACTACAGTACATGATATATAAGGCATGACGATGTTATTTTTACAGATCAGCTAAATTATCTATAGTAAAGGATCCTACAAATTAATGTAAGATAAATTCACGTTTACTTTGCCTTGAGGAAAGTGTTTTGTTCTCTTTCGTACATATATGTATTATCAAATATCTTGCACTTATATTGCACAATTTGTATTGTCGTCCTGTCTGAGGCAAAGTATTTTTTTCTTCAGTTTCTTACCAGGTAAAGTAATTTTTATTCAAAACCATCATGATCCTTCTCCCTGTCACTAAAAAAATCAAATGGTTGTCCCCTCAGACATAATGTTTTTAATATGTTATCTTCAACTTTAAGTTGATAAGTATCATGTAAATAAAGATGTTGTTATTTGTTTTGGACAAGACATTAAATGCATGGTAAATTTGAGCTATACAAACCTTGGCCAATGGAAAATACAATGTTCCGTGTCGTGAATACATGGTGGACCTGTTGCTCCTTCAAACAGTGTTAAGGTTTGAGGTTTGTTTCTTTTAATCCAAAGGTAAACTTTATTGGAGTTGGGGGAGAGCATGTATATATCTGTATTTATCAGGAACACAAGACAAATCTTAAGAAAGTTAATATATATTACATGTAATCGCAATGTAGCCATTAATAAGTCTAACTTTTGACATAGGACAGACATATGATAGATATGTACCTTCAACGGTAATGGTGTTTTATTTTTTTATTTTTATTCGACAATTCAACACACCTTATTATCATACAAAATCAACATACTAGTAATGACCTTTATATGTCCTTTGGGTATTTATTGTAGGTTGCTGTCTTAGTTAAGTAAAGGAAATTTTTTATGAATTTTTTTTCTCACTTTAATGAATGAACAAATCACTACAAAAACATGTTTGTTAGCATCTGTGTCAGATTTATTCATATGATTGTTTGAATTTTAAGTCCGCTGTGTTTATTTGTCTGCGATATATGTTGACAAATTTGGCTACTGGACCCATGCAATCAATGTCACATTAACCAATTATTTCTGTTAGAGTTGCGCATTCAATTGTGTCCATATAAAGGAACTAAACTCAATTGTCATAAAAGTTGGAGGTTAAAGTAGCTTAAAATCAGTTTTAACTCAAAATATACTTCGACAAACGAACGCTCTGAAGGTAAGAAAATAAGAAAATGCATGTACAAAGTCAGGAATATGACAGTTGTTGTCCATTCGTTTTATCATTTGATTAGGAACTTTCCGTTTTGAATTTTTCTCGGAGTTCAATATTTTTGTGATTTTATTTTTCTCTAAGTCAGCAATATATGACAGTTATTTTCAATTCATTCCAATGTCATAATTATGATCGATCATTGGATTTTGTCCGGTTTTATGGTCTTTCCCCTTTTTCGCATTGACTTTGGAGTTGTGTATTTTTATTCATAATTTTTCACTGATGTACACCCCAAACCAATACATTTAAATCACATACATATCAAGTTCATAAAGATAATGTTTAGTACATTTATAAGATATGTTTCTCAGATGATACTTTACTTTACTAACGTATAATCGGTCTTTACATACAGTATAGATAAGACAACATATTTAGATGTACACAGTTTTGTCCTGCTCACAGACAAAATTAGTCGAAGATTTATAATTACAGTATTTTGTATTCCATTTTCCATAATTAAGATTCATCTGTACACACCATCCTTGGCTTATACCAGGTGGTTGGCCACTTCCCCAATTTGTATACGATGATGTTACAGCATTTCCGTTTAAACGCAATTTTAACAAATAGTACTGAAATCCCGTCCATATCGCTGTGACGTTTTCTGCAAGAAAACAAAAATGATGCAAAATCAAATTCAATGTGTGGCATTAAAACCCTATTATAGGTCTTTGACAAAAATAAAATAAATAATTTTAAACCAATTGTTCAGAACAATTGCAGGTCTTTCCACCCAAAACCATGTATTCTAATATAAAAGAAGTAAAATTAGGTTTAAAATGTCATTTCAATCGTCAAATGATAGCTTATTGTACGCTGATTCCAAAAATATATGGTTTCTACACAATATTTTTTAAAATAAGGGAGATAATTTGTTACTTTCGGTTTGAAAAATATTACTTCTCTTACTATTTGAATATTAACTTGACACTGATTCCAAAAATATCTGGTTCTATATACTTATATATTAATAAAGTACAAAAAATAGCTACTTCTGGTTTTAACAAGGTCACTTCCGGTTGTATTTTTCAAGGTTAAATAGTTTGAGACCTATTGCAAAAAGTCTCATGGCTTTATCATGTATTCATATGAGATAAAAGCAAAGGTCAAAATCTAGAATGTCAAATTAAGTTATGACCTTGAGATTAATTTCAAGGTCATATACCAAGGACCTCAAATCAAAACACCATAGGTCTTAATTATATTTGGTTTATGAGTTATATCACCATACGCGTATTTTTACAAACGAGAGGGGTGAAAACTCCCTTTTACTTTCAACGTACCATTGCAATCAAAATTTACGATATGTCGCAACTAAAAATTTTGTAAAAATAATTTGTCGCTATCTTATACGGTTTTTGGAAATAAGTGAAAATAAACCGTCAAAATTTAAAATATGACCTTGAACTTTGACCTTGACCTATTTTTTTTATTTTTTTGGACCAAGGACCTCAAATCAAAAGATCCTAGGTCTTTATCACTTATTGTTTACATTATGGAAATACATAACACTCATATCAAATGCATAAGGGGAAATAACTCTCATATGGAGTGTTCGTATCGCTTCAGTCAAAATAACGCAAATCATGATATAACGATAAATTTTATAAAATAAATGTGTCGCTTTCTTTTACGATTACGGAGGACATGTAGTCACAAGGAAAACAGTGTTAGGGGAGATAACTCCTACAAAGAAAAGTATTCGGTTACGCAGGATGAATTTTAAGGGCGCATAAACTGTTCGATATCATATACCTAACATCTAAGCGACACTAAATTTATACGCAAGAAACAAAAGTGGCGGACGAAAAAAATAAAATAATAATCAGAACAAAATTCAATAGGTCTTTCCACCGAAAAGTGGAAAGACCTAATAAAGATACTATAATAAAATAAGGTCAAATGAAATAACTTTAACGTGTAAACAACTAGATGAACATGAATAAGTCAATATATAAAATTAAAAATAAAAAATGTCCATCGTCCGAAGGCCACCAATTGGTCTTCAATGTAGCGAGAATTCCCGCACCCGTAGATGTCTTTCAGCGGGCCCCTAAAAATATGTATACTAGTACAGTGATAATGGACGTCATACTAAACTCCGAATTATACACAAGAAACTAAAATTAAGAATAATACAACACTAACAAAGCCAGAGGCTCCTGACTTGGGACAGGCGCAAAATTGCGGCGGGGTTAAACATGTTTATTATATCTCAACCCTCTCCCTATACGTAATCCATTTTTTGCTTAAACTATTTGGTGATGTGTTAAGCAAGGTATGGCGAACAGTACACATTATTTTACTGGTATTTTTTTACACGGATATTCAATATTGGACAACCGAAATGATTTCGCAAAATCTTTCAAGAGTTTTATTAGCATTACCATTCAAAATCATTGATTCAATTGCTTTATCGTAACAGAAAAATACTTTGCATTGGATCGCTATTACAATGACCTTGAATGTTGCATCAATTGGGAGTATTTACTTATAGCTGATGATAATAGTGCTATAAAAATAAACAGAGGTCATCATAAACCTACCATAGTGATTTGATGCTTGCTCTCTAATCCACACATTTTCTTCTTCAGATCCTATGGCAACTAAAGATGCACTCAGTCCTTCACAATGAGTCTGCAATTAGATTTTTAACAGATATAATATATAAGCTTAAATTGAAAAAAACCGAAGTAAAAGTAAATAACACACAGTCGTAAAATTGTTTATAAACTAAAAGCATGAGAAGACATTTTGTTGATACATATCTACACACAAAAACAACGAAAAGGAAAACATAACTTCACTCATTAAACATTTGTTTTCGTCTAAAATGACTTCAAATGCATATGTATTTAAGCTTTAGAAATTGCTATATAATATTACTCGTATCCCAAAAAAATACAACCATTGCTTACAAAAGAACGTTGGGCGGAATAAACTGATGTTTTCTCCAATTTAAATAATTTAGCAGTTAACGTTTAGTTAGGGGAACGAACTTTACGAATAGATAGTGTTTTACGAAATATACGTATACTTTACGTATTTGTACGTATTGTTTACTATTAAAGGACATATCTAAATGCTGCAAATTCGTAAATACTCTTCACAAGCTAGCAACTATTTGTACCAAAACGTAAATAGGTCGTAATTAACACGTAAAAGATTTGAGGAATAGAAACTGTCCGTCATATATTCGAAACAATCCGTAAAAACGGCATAAGATGCCATCAGTGTCTCATAATTATCTGTGGCAACTCGTTACCTGTCCTTAAAATTTGCAGTAAATATATCGTAATAAATTTAATCAATCCGTAATAAACCCCGTAAATAGCTCACAATATCTCGTAAGAACTCTGAAATTGGTCGTTATTTCAATTTGTGTAATATGTTAAATCCGTTTTAGCGAACATTAAAATCTAAAAAATGCCAAACTCCTAAGTAAATTAAAAACGGAAAGTCCTTCATCCAATGTCAAAATCAAAAACTCAAAACACATCAAAAGAATGGATAAAAACTATCATATTACGGACTTGATACAAGCATTTTCTTTTGTACAAAATGGTGGATTGAACCTGTTTAATAGCTAGCTAAACCTCTCACTTGTATGACAGTCGCATAAAATTCCATTATATTGACAAGGATGCGTGAACAAAACAAACAGACACAATAGGTAACAATGACATCTATATAGGTACAGCAGTCAACATTTTGGTGTAATCTTAATCACTATAAAACTAACAAATATTTAACAAAGAAGCACAAAAAAGGCATATATCAAATTTAACAACTCAATTCATTGTCTTTTTATTAAATGATTTTAAATCCACCCATAAAAGATTGAAATATTTTAAGTACTAGGACCGAATACTTACCCTGACAGGCACATGATGGGGCATTAGGTACCATGGTTACAGGGATAAGATGGGTGGCTTCTTTTCCATCAATTAAATGTATGTTTATGGTCATAAAGTTTGTTAGTTAAATGCATAATTTTTGGATGTGAATTAACATTTAAGCAATCATTTTTCAATAAAAAATCCTCAAATATGTACATTTCTGTTTTCCATGGGTATTATTTCATTTTTCAACACTTGTATGAATTTAAAGATCTTTCGTATTTTATCATTTTACTGAGAATGCAACGTATTAAAGGCTTTTAGCAAGTGTGTATTTTCATGTAAGTTGGAATTTGATAAATTCATATCCTTAAGTAAGTTAACACAATTCAATTGAAATGACCTTCACCCAAAACAGTTTCATACTTAGGGTAGAAAAAAAAACCAAAAGTTTCTGATGAGGCAAAACTAATTTATTTCATAAATCTAAAATGTACATTCTCTAACACAATAAATGTTTGTCTTGATCCAACATAACTTTAACTATGCTATTCAGTTTTTGGAGTAACTAAATTAATCTAAAATTAATATGCACAAATATTGAATGGAAAAAAAGTGTGATATACGTGGTATTTTACACTTATCTTTATATAAATTTTCTGTTTATATTTTTATGAAACTGACAATCTATAAAAATATTGCGTATTTTTATAAAAGGTTTAACATCCTTAGTAATCCAAGTGTTTTATTATACATGAACATTTGTTCCATCATGCGTCTGATATGTTACAATAGGCGGATTTACTTTCTGTGCTTAGTCTATATATTTCTTTTTTTGTTTTCTTATTTGAAATTCTGCATAAAATTTAGCCTGGACATTGTACTAGCTCTGTTCTATTGTTCTGTAGCTGTGTATGATCCGTAGATGTATGTTATCTAATATTGTACATCGTACTAATTTCATATCAGTATTATTTTCATAAATACAAACATATTTGAATGTGGTAATCTTTAAATTGAATAATGTGTACTTTCATCATACTTGTGCTTTTGTTATATTTCATACTGGTATGTGAAATAATATTTTTCGTTATTTATTTTTAATGTCCATTCATGTATGTATGTATGTATGTTTATTTCAACATTTTACAGACCAACATTAAATAGAGAGGATTAAAACTTCAAAATTTAGTTTGGCCCCTCTAAATGTTCATGTAATTGTCCTAGACCATGAATACAGCCAATGAAAGATCTGGTTTTGTAATAGCTTTGGTTTATCATAAATAATTAGAAAGCACGAGGCACTGAACAATTGATTTGATACGTGTATTGAACCAAGAGTTATATAATTATACTTGCAATTTGTTTATTAATTATTTATTAATACCGTAACCACGATTAATCAGTAGTTAACACAAGGTTTTCCCAACATAAAACACATGTTGATGTATATACGCTTATAGAGCAGCTGTATTAATCACCAAAACCACGTAACTTTACAAACAAATATTATCCACAAACCTTAGCTTCATCCCATTTCATATCTTCACTCGGAAAAAAGTACCGATGTCCATTGAATTCTCCACCTAGATTTGAAAAGGAAAACAAGAAATAGAAACATTCTTTAATATGTTTCAAGCAAACTGCAGACATTAGTTTTTTCGCGTACACTTCTGAAAATATTTTTTAACATGCAATTGCTTTCTAAAGTGCTGTATAAAACATCGAAATCTTTTAAATGCTCACATAAAGTTCAGATGTCATTTTGATACTTTTCTTTTCGGAATTATGTCTCATTGACTTAAAGAAAAAAACGAATCTTATTGTATGAACACAAATTGAGGTTTACTTCACATTTCTCAAACAGTTTGTTTAAAACACGCGGGGTCAAGGTCCATGAGTCAAATGTTAAACAATGATTTACTATTCCCAAACGCAGGACACTATATTTTTTTCGAGTATCAACAAGTAAAGGCACGTTTGGTTTTTATACTCTAAAATGTTATTTACGCTTACAAATGTTATAAACGCTTAGTGTTCACATCATGTGGTATGCACACAAATCCTGGTTTTCTCTTTGAATGTTATTCGTGTCAATCGTCAAAGGTAAAGACAGCTGTTAAAAATCATTAAATGATTGACAGAAAGGTTTACCACTCCTGTGAGGTATGTTTTAGTCAAGTTTTTCTCCCTCCCGATTTTTGTCCCATATTCCACCCATTTCAGTCTGTTTTTTGATGTGTTTGCCTCAGTTTTAGTTTGTAACCCGGATTTGTTTTTTTCTCAATCGATTTACGAATTTCGAACAGCAGTATACTACTGTAGCCTTTATTTTTAGTAATGTGGTAAACACTGAAACCATTAACAACTATTCCACAGTGGATTATATTTGTACTTCAGCATACGAGAAATATTGCTAATTTAAATCTGCCTGCCATGACATCCAACGACTTGATGAAACAATAACGTTGTAGCCGTTATACTGTGTTGCAAATGACGTTGCCTAATTTGATTGAGGGTCTTCGATGGCCGAGTGGTACAACTAGTTATCACTAGCCATTCAACACTGAGGTTGTGAGTTCGAACCCCGCTCGTGCGGGTGCACTCGATTCCAATCATAATTGACTAGGATTGTCAGTTTTCCTATCGACGGTCGGAGGTTTTCCCTGGGTACTCCGGCTTCCTCCTTCAATAAAAACTGGTCACCACGAAATAGCCTACATGCGGTGCTTAAAAGTGGCGTTAAAACACCAAACATCAAAATCTAATTTGATTGAAATAACATTACGTTAAACTACAGGTTAACCGGGTCAACAGGTGGTCACATACGAACTATGACTACCTGCTTTGTTGCAGGAACTTAAAAGTAATTTTATGGCGTTACATTGTTCTCAAAATCACGGGCACTAAATTCTATCTGTAAATTTCTTACGACTTAATTTCAATTTTCATTTCTGAGATGGTACAAAACGGAAAATCAACCACTTTTTACTGATTATAATTGGTCAACGGGCTGAAGGAAGTGTTTAACGAAGGAAAAAAACTTAGGGAAAACATGATATGCAATGAAATGAATATATAAGTAACGAATTGATGAAAAAAAAAATTGTTGCGTTGTAAGGTCCGTCAGTATCTGATGAGTTTATTTACCTTCAATACAAGAAAACAATACATCCCAGGTACCTGTCGCCCGACAAATTGCAAAATGTCTACCAATCATTAAATAACCATCTTGACATTTGTATTTATTTGCCATATCAAAATTTCTATACAATCCAAACCGCTCCACGATTTCAGCATTCGGTGTTGCAGGTAAACCAGTACAATCTAAAATAATTCAATTTGATAGACATTTTGAACATTTTCAAGACATCACACTGGCACCATATTGGGATAAAAAAAATACATTTGTACATATATTACTGCAAGGTGATGTAGGATTTGTGTCGACTCCTCAAGGTGACTAGGACGTCATAATAATCACTGATAGAATGTTTTGATAATTTGACAAGATGAAGTTTTTATTATGCTCTTTGAAAAAATATAATAAGATTTATGGATTCATCTCTCCTTATTTGGAAAAGTTGAAAAAAATTAATCAAACAGAAATATTGTGTTTTTGAGAAATTACAGCTTTTATTATAAAAAAAATACACAATTTTCCACATTTACATCAAAAGTTTTTTTTAACTGTTTTGATATGAACGTCACTGATAAGTCTTATGTAGACGAAACGCGCGTCTGGCGTATTAAATTATAATCCTGGTACCTTTGATAAATATTTACACAAAAATTATACACTACTCTCAAAATTTGCACATTTCATCAAAGATCTAGACCAAAAGTATCCGCTTCTTCGAAATCCAAGATGGAGGAAGACACCCGAGCCACCTTAAACGAGTCTTTTACTTAAACAAGTAATTGTATGTTGGCGTTAGCCTAAATTTTCTTGGTATCGAATCAATATTTCGATTTTTTATTATTCTTTTATTGTAAAAAAATTGCGAATAACATAATCACAGATAACATGATTAAAACTTAGTAGTTGCACAAGACGCACGTTTTGCCTGCAAAAGACTCATATGCGATGCTCGTATAAAAAAGTTGAAAAAAGCCCGAAAAAAGTACGACGATACCATTCTATTTGTACAAATACGTCTTTATGAAAATTCTACAATGTCAGTATATTGTGTGAACCCCTAAAATGTTAACAGCAATTCAGTAAAATAATTTGTAACGTTGTGTTCATTTTCAATATGATAAATATCAACAAGAACATTTTAAGCAAGATTATTTCATAAATGATAAACTTTGAAATCTAGCTCAAACTTGACTTCTTAATTTGTTCTGTTTTTTTCATGGTTAATATTCCATGTATGAATACACAGTATTTAGTATTCATAATTGTATAAATCAATTATCTTAGGCATTTCCATATTTGTTTTGGTTAGTGCAAATCAGTAAGATCACAGGCCATCTTTGACACATTTTCTAGTTATATTGTCATTTATTGTCTTTATTCAAAATAAAGTATAGAAAACACACGGTTAATTATCAGCGGATTACACATGGACATTTAGTTGAAAAAATATAATATCGTTTCAAGTAATGAAGTACTTGAAATTATTTTTTTTACTTATAATTTTTCTAAGTTTTTATTCTTCCTTAAGTAGAGCATATTTCCCTTGAGAAAAATAATAATGATTCATCATGCATACATATTGGAAGATAATCTATATCAAAATAGAAACTAATGAAATGTTGTTAATTAAAGGAAGTTTCATGGAAAACAATTGTTAGGTACAAAATTGACACCCACTATCCCTCCCACTTCTCTATAAAACGTAATTTGCAGGAATCTATATTATTCGTTAAATTAAATTTATTCTTATTTACACAATGATTGATATGTACAGCACATTTACTAATCTAAATCAACTTCAAGCAATGTGTATATGCTAGTTTACAGTATTTGAGATTGTCCGTAAAAAGTAATCTATAAAACAAGACTATTTCAAAAATTCCAGACATACGAAATAACCTTTAAAACGTACATGCACTGGCACAATCAGTGTTGCCATTTTGTGTATCGAAAATACACTTTGTTCCAGCTGCACACGCATGGTCTGCGCATTTGCCAGCCAAGGACTGTAAAAGACAATATTAAAGTCAAAGTAAAGGAAATAATATACATGTTACTTATATCTCTTAAACATTAATATTGTATTTTCATAACAAGTTTTCTTTTTTTTTTTGGTCAATTATTTTTGTAACTTTTTGTGGCTTAATTCAATTCTTTGACGTTTCACTCACAGAGATAAAAAAAAAGTATGCTGTTCACCTGAACAATTAAGATGAAGTGAAAGATTAGTTTATTTTATAGATAGGCATCAAAATGATTAAATGAATCTATCTATCAGACTTGAAGTTGTGAGCCATTTATGGGCATTCTTAATGTGTAATTTACATGTTATCAATATCAGATTATGCTTCTCAGAATTCGAGCATCAGAGAAATCGACCTTTTAGAAAAAACACCCGAGTGCAATAACTTCAGAATTACTGGGATACATTTCACGGAACAAATCTTAAATAATCCTATGTTCAGCTTACCTTATGCCAATTTGATATGTCGCTGTTGAAACATGTTGAGTCGTTATCTGTGTCGTTGTCACCGGCAGAAGAGCTTACAATGTCACATAAATTTTTGCTTGATCTGTAATTAATAGATGTGCATTCTGCCGTTAATAGACATTCCTGTCCACATTCAAGAAGTGTCTTTTCCTGGAATCTCAAAAGAACCCCTGTTTTAGAGCATTTACCCCACTTTTGCAGTCCTACGCCGGAAATGCTTGGTGTTTTACATGTATTATCATTCGTCGAGCATACGTTATTCATACTCAAGCCTGTAATATTTCCAAAAAGCATAAACACAGTAATTGTAACGAAACCGTTTCTCCCCTCCATTTTGAGCTTAAAAACCGCACCAATATTGCTTCTTAATGTTTGGAGTACAACTAATAATGAAATTTAATAGGTCTGGTAGTAAAGCAAATACATCAAACTGTTGTTTAACGTTTGCCATGCATTCTGGTGTTAAATTTTTTTTTCTAATAGTATTAAATCCCTGAAGATTTAACAAATAATTAAATCATGAATAAGTTACAAATTTCACAACCGTAGAAGCACATAAAAGATATCAAAATGAAAGAGAAAAAAAGTATTCAATTTACTATTGATTATTATACTTTAATTGCCTCGAGAATCGTTAAATTTCTTTGAAACATGATCATAGGATTGTTCAAATTCGTTTTAATTATTTGTAAATACCTGTTTGTTACTTTAGCGGTCGCTTATATCTACATAAACTCATCATAGATACCAGGACTAAAGTTTATATATACGCCAGACGCGCGTTTCGTCTACAAAAGACTCATCAGTGACGCTCGAATCCAAAAAAGTTAAAAAGGTCAAATAAAGTACGAAGTTGAAGAGCATTATGGACCAAAATTCCTAAAAGTTATTCCAAATACAGCTAAGGTAATCTATGCCTGAGGTTGAAAAGCCTTAGTTTTTCAAAATTCAAAATTTTGTAGACAGTTAATTTATAAATATAACCATATCAATAATAATTCATGACAGCACAAAAAGTGCTGACTACTGGGCTGGTGGTACCCTCGGGGAAATAAATCTCCACCAGCAGTGGCATCGACCCAGTGGTTGTAAATAAACTCATCATAGATACCAGGACTAAATTTGTATATACGCCAGACGCGCGTTTCGTCTACAAAAGACTCATCAGTGACGCTCGAATCCAAAAAAGTTAAAAAGGTCAAATAAAGTACGAAGTTGAGGAGCATTATAGGACAAACGTCATTCATATCCAATCATTTATCAGTATTTCTAAACACAAACATATATTGTAACAAAAGTGTAAGTCGTGCATAAACGACGTATCAAAATAAATCCTTCGAATGTTTTGCGCTAATAAGTTACACTATCACAACCATATAAGTAGATAAAAGATAAACAATTGAAAACAAAATGCACTGTTAATAAGATAAAAGGATATTATATTGATTTCACTTTAATTACCTCAGGTATCCTCTCCTTTGCAATCATCAATCGATTAAAAAAAACACACAAATCCGGGTTACTAACTAAAACCGAGGGAAACACATCAACTATAAAATGGAAAACAACGAAGCAACAGAAACACCAAAGTGCAACAAAAAAATATAAAAAAAACAACACTGTAACAATTACAGAAACGAACAATTAGATAACAACTGCAATTTTCCTGACTTGGTCCAGGACATTTTAAGAACAAGAAGTGGGTTGAACCTGTTTTTTTGGCTAGCCAAACCATGCGCTAGTATGGCGATGTAAAAAGAATCGATGCTTTGGTATATTTAAAGAGAGCTCTCCTACAATCACAATCATGATTGTGTTGTTTGTAAAAAAAGTAAAATACCCAAAATACTGAACTCCGAGGACGTAGAGCTTACAATAGTAACATATATTTGTGCTTGATCTGTAATTAATAGATGTGCATTCTGCCGTCAATAGAAGTTCCTGTCCACATTCAAGAACTGTCTTTTCCTTTAACATACAAAGAACCCCTGTTTTAGAGCATTTACCCCACCTTTGCATTCTGTTGCCAAAATGCTTGGCGTTTTAAATGTCATTTATACATCACCTTCTCTGCATGATGTCTCTATTAATGACTTGCTGCCATTCATACAAAAGCCGTATCTTGTCTTAGGGAGGGATAAATCCTACTTTGTAAAGAATCACTCTGATTCAAACAAAAAATTCTCTGAAACTGATATTATCAAGATGCTTGATTTCTTGATTGACAACATATTTGTTACGTTCGGAGGACGTGTTTTTCAACAGACTGTCGGCATTCCAATGGGAACAAACTGTGCCCCTCTACTTGCCGACTTGTTTCTTTATTATTATGAGGCTGACTTCATGCAGGAACTTCTTAGGAAGAAAGAAGCAATATCCTTTAACTCTACTTTCCGCTATATAGATGATGTTCTTTCACTAAACAATTCAAAATTTGGTGACTATGTGGAACGCATCTATCCCATCGAACTAGAGATAAAGGATACTACAGATACAGTTAATTCGGCTTCATATCTTGACTTACATCTAGAAATTGACAATGAGGGTCGGTTGAAAACAAAACTTTACGACAAAAGAGATGATTACAGCTTTCCAATTGTGAACTTTCCATTTCTAAGTAGCAACATTCCTATCATAATTTTCTTGATAGAGGGTTGCTGCTCACAAGGAAGCTATTAAACCAAGAGTTCCAAATGGTGAAGTTGAAATCATCCCTTCGTAAATTTTACGGACGCCATCACGAGTTGGTTGACCGTTATGGAATAACCGTTTCACAAATGATATCGGATATGTTCCTTACGTCGTAACTACAATTCCCTTCCCTTTCATGAATGTGACCTACCGAATTAGACCATTTACCGGATTAAAATTTTGTAATCACATAAGCAACACGACGGGTGCCACATGTGGAGCAGGATCTGCTTACCCTTCCGGAGCACCTGATATCACCCCTAGTTTTTGGTGGGGTTCGTGTTGTTTATTCCTTAGTTTTCTATGTTGTGTCATGTTTACTATTGTTTTTCTGTTTGTCTTTTTCATTTTTAGCCATGTCAGTTTATTTTAGATTTATGAGTTTGACTGTCTCTTTGGTATCTTTCGTCCCTCTTTTAAGTGTAACTTTCACTTAATTTAACTTAACTTAACTGAACTTAACTTACTTAACTTTACTTAACTTTACTTTCAATTTCAATTAAGACAACTGAAATGCATGATTAAGTTGATAAAAAAAATTACTCCACACCCCTTCTTTCTCCTCTCTCTCTCTGCTTTTATTATATTCTTAGCCTGGGTAATCAACCATACCAGATTATCATTCAATATTCACTGAACATTCTTTCTTAAAGGTTAATTCGGTAAGCAGTTTTGAATAACACATATTGCACATTGATTATTCATTAATACCGGAACAACGATTAATCAGTAGTTAACACAAGGTTTTCCAACATAATCAGTAGTTAACACAAGGTTTTCCAACATAATCAGTAGTTAACACAAGGTTTTCCAACATAATCAGTAGTTAACACAAGGTTTTCCAACATAATCAGTAGTTAACACAACTACATACAACAAATGTTAATGTATATACGCTTATAGAGCAGATGTATTGTTCATTAAAACCACGTAATTTTACACACAAATAGTATCCATAAACCTTAGCGTCATCGGATTTCATAACTCCATTGAATTCTACACCTAAAATTTTGAAAAAGGAAAAGACGAAATAAAAACGTTTTAAACATGTTTCAAGCAAACTGCAGAAATTAGTTTTTCCGCTTACACTTCTGTTAATACTTGTTAACTTGCAATTGCTTTCTAAAGTGCTGTAAAAACATCGAAATCTTTTAAATGCTCAAATAAAGTTCAGATGTCATTTTGATACTTTTCTTTTCGGAATTATGTCTCATTGAGTTAAAAAAAAATCTTCTTGTATGAACACAAATTGAGGTTTACTTCACATTTCTCAAACGGTTTGTTTAAAACACGGGGGGTCAAGGTCTATAAGACAAGTTAAACAATGTTTTACTGTTCCCAAACCTGTAAGAGCTACGACATAGGACACCATATTTTGCAAAAGCACTAAATTCTATCTGTAAATTTCGTACGACTTAATTTTAATTTGCATTTCTTAGATGGTACAAAACGGAAAATCAACCACTTTTTACTGATTACAATTTGTCAACGGTTTGAAGGAAGTGTTTAACGAAGGAACAAAACTTAGGGAAAGCACGATATGCAATGAAATGAATACTAGTATATAAGTTACGAATTGATAAAAAAAAATATATGAATTGCATTTTAAGGTCCGTCCGTCCGTCTGTTATGAGTTTATTTACCTTCAATACAAGAAAACAATACATCCCAGGTACCTGTCGCCCGACAAATAGCAAAATGTCTCCCAATCATCAAATAACCATCTTGACATTTATATTTATTTGTCATACCGCTCCACGATTTTAGCATTCGGTGTTGCAGGTAAACCAGTACAATCTAAAAGAATTCAATTTGATAGACATTTTGAACCTTTTCCAGACATCACACTGGCACCATATTGGGATAAAAAAATTACATTTGTACATATATTACTGCAAGGTGGTGTAGGATTTGTGTCGACTCCTCAAGGTGACTAGGACGTCAGAATAAACACTGATAGAATGTTTTGACAATTTGTCAAGATGAAGTTTTTATAATGATTTTTTAAAAAATTTAATAAAATGTATGGGTTTATCTCCCCTTATTTGGCAAAGTTGAAAAAAAATAATCAAACAGAAATATTGTGTTTTTGAGATTTTACAGCTGTTAAAGTCTTTTTAATTGTTTTGATCTGAGTGTCACTGAACGAAACGCGCGTCTGATACGGTGCTTTTTGTCCGCAATTCGCTTTTTGTCCGTTTTTGCTTTTTATCCGATAATTTTGCTTTTTGTCCGGCTCTTTTGCTTTTTGTCCGTTGCTTTTTGTCCGTTTTGCTTTTTGTCCGATTATTTTGCTTTTTGTCCGACACTTTTGCTTTTTGTCCGTTTTGCTTTTTGTCCGATTATTTTGCTTTTTGTCCGACACTTTTGCTTTTTTGGCCAGTGAATCTAATGGCGAATGGTCACTATGTCTAATGGCAAATGGTCACTATGTCCAATGGCAAATGGCCCGTGAATCTGATGGCAAATGGTCACCATGTATAATGGCGAATTGCCAGTGAATCTAATGGCAAATTGTCACTTTGTCTAATGGCAATTGGTCACCAAGTCTTGTGGCAAATGGTCAGTGGACGTAATGACAAATGGTCAGTGGATCTAATGGCTAATGGTCACTATGTCTAATGGTAAATGGTCACTATGTCCAATGTTAAATGGCCCGTGAATCTGATGGCAAATGGTCACCATGTCTAATGGCGAATTGCCAGTGAATCTAATGGCAAATGGTCACTATGTCTAATGGCAAATGGCCAGTGAATCTAATTGCAAATGGTCACCATGGCGAATGGTCAGTGAATCTAATGGCAAATAGTCACCATGTCTAATGGCAATTGGTCAGTAAATCTAATGGCAAATGATCACTATGTTGGATGGCAAATTGTCAGTGAATCTAATGGCAAATGATCACTATATCTTATGGCAATTGGTCACCAAGTGTTGTGGCAAACGGTCAGTGAACCTAATGGCAAATGGTCAGTGGATCTAATGGCGAATGGTCACTATGTCTAATGGCAAATGGTCACTATGTCCAATGGCAAATGGCCCGTGAATCTGATGGCAAATGGTCACCATGTCTAATGGCGAATTGCCAGTGAATCTAATGGCAAATGGTTACCATGTCTACTTAGATTCACTGGTCATTTGCAATTAGACTTTGTGACCATTTGCCATTAGATCCACTGACCATTTGCCATTAGACAAAGTGAACACTTGCCACAAGACTTCGTGACCAATTGCCATTAGACTTCGTCAAGTCTGTAGGGCGGAAAAAAGTAGAAGTTATTGTTATTTGTTTTCTTCACTGAAATGTAATACTTTTAATACTAATCCGTAAATGGGATAAAATGTTCAGTATATTTTTTGTTAATAGAGTATGCATGTACCATCAAAGAAAGATGAATGTAGTCTGTATTCGGAGTAGTTTTTTGTACTCTAAACACAGCAATTTTTGTCCATTTGTTATAATGAACCTTAAACTCGCAAAAATCCTTTAATAAATATAAAAACGAAAGCAATGCGTAATCTCGTAATTCTCTTAACTGCTATTTAACATCCTTGTTAAAATCCGGTTGTGGAAAATTAAAGGAAGTGGTTTTAATACTCTACCCTCCTACGTATGATCTTGTAAACGTGCCATACACGTTGACCTATCCACGTTTACATCTGTCAGTATATAACATGTTTAATGCAATGTAAATTTGTATCAATCATTCATTGAAGATGGAAAATTATAACCAACATATGATTGACCAACGGGTAAAAGTTATTCCACAAGATGTATTACAGAAGTTACAACAGATGTCAGCACAGGACTTTACATTGCAGGCTTACATTCAGTTAAACAACAAAATCCAACCGAAAAACAACTTGATCAAAAACCTACATGAAAAGATGACAGAGTTACAGAAGATTTATGAGTTTGACTGTCCCTTTGGTATCTTTCGTCTCTCTTTTAAAGATGATGTATCAAATTTTGAGTGCCGAACATGAGCCATGAGGTATGCAAGAAAAGATCATTTCATTCGACACCAACAGAATCATACAAATATAAACTAGGAATGTGAACATAGTGGTTTAACAACGAAAAGGAAATGTGTTTTATCTAAACATATGTATATGCAGGGAAGACATGATGTAAAGAAAAGAGCCCAGAAGGAAGACGATTTACAACAACCCCCCAGTAAACGTCAGAGGACAGATGGCATTGACCAACCTTCCGAGGAACGATTACGAGAGAAAAGATACAAAACAAGAGCAGTTCTGAACGATGGTGTGGATAACATCCGTTTACAACCCAGCAACAATGAAGAGAGATATGACTTGATGCTATTTTTCATAGAAAATCAAGTGGATTTTGTGCAAATATAGAGGACAAGCTACTAAAAAACAATATTAAGTTTTATTTGAGTGTACAAGTTTAAATTATTAATATAGAGGACAAGCTACTAAAAAGCAATATAAAGTTTTACTTGAGTGTACAAGTTTAAATTATTTTAAAATAATTCACCAGATGGAAAATACGACGATACTGGTCCACATTTCAATAGTAAAGTGAGTACCTTTTTACAATCTGTTGCTAGTGAAATACCTCACGAGTTGAATAAAGGATTTCAAAAAAAAGTATTCATATCTTTCGAATGGGTTCTCAGAAGCTTTCAGACATACCTTCAGACAAGATAAAATCAACAAACATTTTGGTCATTGCAGTTCCCCTGTCAATTGCCTTCAAACGGAAACCCTAGACTAATTTTGTTGCTATAAGGCCACTTGCTATATTGACCAATTAACGAGGATGTTGTTAAATATATAATGGGTTCACTATTGACTCCTGCAAATGACTGATTAAGTTGTTGACATGATGTTCATCCCGATTGATAGTGGAGGTCTACTTTCATCATGTGTGTTTTTATCAACAGTAACCAAGCTTCATCTCTTTTGCATTGCTGCACTGAACTGGCCTACTGTGTGTCTGATTTTTTGCGTTAATTAGACAACTGACCAGAGCAGACGCGTCCTCTGTCACTGGAAGGGAACGTACTTGGCTACGTATGATCTTCATATTATTCAATATGCTTCATTGCAATTGGTAGGAGACAAAGACTGAACCTGAAACACCGCCATAGCCATTACATGGAACGTATCTTTACCATCTGGAGACAGTTTCACAAAAAATACTTAAGACTAAGATTGATCGTAAGTCATGAACAATTCAGTATACTTACGATCAATCTTGTATTGTTTTAATTTTAGTTTCTTGTGTACAATTTGGAAATTAGTATGGCGGTCATTATCACTGGACTAGTAGATATTTGTTTAGGGACCAGCTGAAGGACGCCTCCGGGTGCGGGAATTTCTCGCTACATTAAAGACCTGTTGGTGAACCTCTGCTGTTGTTTTTTATTTGGTCGGGTTGTTGTTTCTTTGAAACATTCCTCATTTCCATTCTCAATTTTATTTTGTAACTTATTAAGAATATATAACGTTGTCATTTGCAATTTTATATACATTTACAAACTCTAGAATAAGTAGGTTTTTAAGCCCAAGAATGTCTTCTTTCTTATCACATTTTCATAAAAAAAAAAGAAACCGGAGCATTTGTTGAAAAACCCGGATATTATAAACATGTTAAATGTTGCACTCGAAAAAAAAAACCACGGAAAATATAAAACACTGAATTGTAAGTAAACTACATGGAAATTGTGCGTCGTTCGTGCTCAAAACATATATAGCATTCAGCCAGTAAAAAAATAAATTTAGGTTGATACGCGAGCAATTTATTCGCATATCAATATTAAAATCAAATTTACATAAAAGTTCTATAGCCTGCTTTTCTCATTGACGAGATCCAGTTTTCAGTTTTCAAGGGAGGTATTATGTTTTGTCACTAGATTACCCACTGAAAGAATAATAACTTGCGGCAAGACAACATGTACAAATAAGTATTCTTTAGCTTTGTAAAAAAAGCCATGCTCTATTATCCAATAAAATTAGTTTTCACATGTGTATATTGACTACGGCAGAAAAATGAATTTTATTAAATTGGTATGCATTTAATGTATTTCATTAACTTAAAACACTTTCAAACACTAAAATGATACACATTTTGTTACTAATACTTTTACAATGACAACAATGTGTTACAATTCGAAATTGATATGTTTGACCTAGATACCGCAACGTTCATGTTGACTGTACTAACTTCAAAACCCTTCCCTCTGAAAAACACGTTTCATCTATCCTGTTAAAAAGGCATGTATATAATAATTTCATTGAAACATATGATCTGACAATAAATATAAAATAAAGTATAGGTTATTATAACTGTTGTACTGAAATGACAAAATTGTTTCATATTTATGATAAAATGGATTGACCCTAGCAGGGAATCGAACCCCATTCTCCTATTTAAAAAAATAGGCGTAATTACCAATATACCACCGAAGTTTCCAATGCATTTCACAAATACAACAAGATTGTCACTCAGTTTTAATTTTAATCATCATGTAATACAGCATTTTAAATCTTCAGATGCACAATGGCGTGCACTTTCATCAACTTTACAGGGTGTAGCTACCGCAAGTATAGTCCAAATAATTATGACGTCTGGCAAGGCTATTTTAATTTTTTTCTGGGACGCCACAAGGCTATTTTAATTTTTTTCTGGAACTCAACAATGCTATTTTTTTTTCTGGGACGCCGCCTTAGGAAGGCGTCCCAGAAAAAAAAATTAAGATAGCCTTGCCAGACGTCGTAATTATTTGGACTACCGCAAGTATAAATGAATCTCTGTCAAAGGGCCCCTCCTGCCAAGTCTCGAATGTCAGCACAACTTTATCAAGGAATCCTCTATCAGATATGAACATATTTACCAATGCTACCATAACCGGCGGAACATTTACGATTAATTTAGAAACTATAGACCTACCGATTCTCCTTGTGCGTCCACCGCCATTGACAACTGACTTGAAGATGTGCGTGTCAAAAATTGACTTCAAACGAAAAGACGGTTGAATTATAACTTTTCTGTTATATTGTGACACAAATATCGTTTTAGTTAATAAATTTGTTAATTTCTGTTTCAATTTTGAACTTTAGAAAAAAACCTTCGCGAAATTTAACTGGTTTGAACTAGTTTGATACAAATCGACAGGGAGGTTGATGGAAGAGCCTACACAAATACTGTACACTTATACACAGCGAACATAGAAATTACCGTAAATGACCTAATCATAATCGAAATAATTGATTATCACTCTGGCAAAAATAATCACGAATATAATGCCTACCCATGTTAAAACTACAATAAAGTATAGCTGGCATCAATTATTTTATTTTAATAAAGTACAATTCTTAAATAGGTACTGGAGTTTGAATTACGATTTTTACCCATGTCTGTGTTGTTGGGGTAAAAAGCATGATACAAAGAGAAACTATCAACAATAACAAAAGAAAAAAAAAAGGGGAAACAAAATCAGCGTCGGTGTAAGTTATCACATCGGTGAAATATATTTGTATTTAGTACAATTAAAACATGTGTTACGTAGCCAAAACAAGGAGATGCAATATTCGGAAATAATGATAATTTCAGATATATGAGAAGGTATATTAGACATGTAATTACAATGTTTAAATTAATATTTACGGATGGACAATAGTATCATTTTAATATAGATAGCCTAGCTGTAACCTATTAGAAGATACAATCACCAACTCATGTTACTTCATTTAATTTACTGATGATTATGTATAACATATCAAAAAAATATACATACAAGTTTTTTATTTTTTTTTTATTTTGATACAATCATCAATCTTTAAGTGTAATTATTGTCAATTTTTTAATATATCTTGTGCGTAAACAACGCAACCTGTTTCGCCAATTGTTTTAAAACCTTTTTTTTCAAATTGGAAGGATAATATTGAATTGACTTCGATTGACAAATACGTACCCGAATTCGTCAATATATCTGATCAATGTACGTGTCCACACGTGGGTTTATGATGCACGACTGGGAGTTTTCATTTTCTTGCTTGTGACAGTCCTACAGACAGTAGTTGGTAAATTGAAATTTTAAAGATGTTATGTAAATATTATCTGTATGTAGATATCCGAAAGGTTTGTTAGTTTAACTTCCTTTTTAAAATTAAATACTTTTGAAAATGTGCCTTTGCACTCAATGATCATATAATTATAAAATCAAAATTATTCTTAAAATAAAGGTCAAATTAGAATAGAGGATGTATAAAATTTAAACATCGGTTATGAACTATTGCATAGATCGATATTTGCTGAGTTCTAATTATTATTTGTTTTTATTCTTTACTTTGATTGTTTTATAGTTTTATTTTTGTTTGAAAAAGGGGTAAGTGTTGGGGTCGTTGTTCCAAGTAAAAAAATATTGGTTTGCAGACTAGCAGAATATGTTGCATACATGTTTAGAAAAAATAATGCATAATTTACGCAGGGTTTTTAGAGAAATATGATAAACATTAAAGTCCAGCTCTCAGCTTACAGAGGATATAATGTTATGTGCAAAACAAAGTGTATCATGTTGCTATTACAAACAAAATTGTAACTTTCTATTCATATTTTTCTTTTCCTACTGACTGTATATTTTTGTCAAAATATATTAAAATTGTTCACAATTATCATTTTATTTTCGGAAATCAATTTTCTTTTATCTTTTACACATCAACACACACTACTTAAAACTTGTTAAGGGGTTACATGGAATAATATATGTGTTGTTAATCAATGTGTCGGAATTTTTTCAAAACAAAATGGCATATAGAGAAAGCAAACAATCATATATAATTCCATACATGCGCATTGCTTTCGTTTTTATATTTATTAAATGCTTTTTGCGAGTTGAAGGTTCATTATAACAAATGGACAAAAATTGCTGTGTTTAGAGTACAAAAAACTACTCCGAGTACGGACTACATTCATCTTTCTTTGATGGTACATGCATACTCTATTTATAAAAAAATATACCGAACATTTTATCCCATTTACGGATTAGTATAACAAGTAGTGCATTTCAGTGAAGAAAACAAATAACAATAACTTCTACTTTTTTCCGCCCTACAGACTTGACGAAGTCTAATGGCAATTGGTCACGAAGTCTTGTGGCAAGTGTTCACTTTGTCTAATGGCAAATGGTCAGTGGATCTAATTGCAAATG
This sequence comes from Mytilus edulis, assembly GCF_963676685.1. Lineage (NCBI taxonomy): Eukaryota > Metazoa > Mollusca > Bivalvia > Mytilida > Mytilidae > Mytilus > Mytilus edulis. Next base: position 68,143,284 of record NC_092353.1, on the reverse strand, counting down.
GTCACAAAGTCTAATTGCAAATGACCAGTGAATCTAAGTAGACATGGTAACCATTTGCCATTAGATTCACTGGCAATTCGCCATTAGACATGGTGACCATTTGCCATCAGATTCACGGGCCATTTGCCATTGGACATAGTGACCATTTGCCATTAGACATAGTGACCATTCGCCATTAGATCCACTGACCATTTGCCATTAGATTCACTGACCATTTGCCCGTGACTTGGTGACCAATTGCCATTAGACATAGTGACCATTTGCCATTAGGTCCACTGACCATTTGCCATTAGACATAGTGGCCATTTGCCATTAGATTCACTGACAATTTGCCATCCGACATAGTGATCATTTGCCATTAGATTTACTGACCAATTGCCATTAGACATGGTGACTATTTGCCATTAGATTTACTGACCATTAGACATAGTGAACATTTGCCATTAGATTCACTGGCAATTCGCCATTAGATATGGTGACCATTTGACATCAGATTCACGGGCCATTTGCCATTGGACATAGGGACCATTTGCCATTAGCGACATAGTGACCATTTGCCATTAGATTCACTGGCCAAAAAAGCAAAAGTGTCGGACAAAAAGCAAAATAATCGGACAAAAAGCAAAACGGACAAAAAGCAACGGACAAAAAGCAAAAGTGTCGGACAAAAGGCAAAATAATCGGACAAAAAGCAAAACGGACAAAAAGCAACGGACAAAAAGCAACGGACAAAAAGCAAAAGTGTCGGAAAAAAAGCAAAATAATCGGACTAAAAGCAAAACGGACAAAAAGCAACGGACAAAAAGCAAAAGTTTCGGACAAAAAGCAAAAACAATCGGACAAAAAGCAAAAACGGACAAAAAGCGAATTGCGGACAAAAAGCACCGTATCACGCGTCTGGCGTATTAAAATTTAATCCTGGTACCTTAGATAACTATTTACACAAAAATGTATACACCACTATCAAAATTTGCACATTTCATCAAAGATCTAGACCAAAATTATCTGCTTTTTCGAAATCCAAGATGGCGGAAGACACCCGAGCCACCTTAAACGAGTCTATTACTTAAAAAAAGTAATTGTATGTTGGCGTTAAGCTAAATTTTCTTGGTGTCGAATCAACATTTAGTTTTTTAATTATTCTTGTATTGTAAAAATAATTGCGAATAACATAATCACAGATAACATGATTAAAACTTTGTAGTTGCACCAGACGCGCGTTTTGTCTGCAAAAGACTCATATGTGATGCTCGAATAAAAAAGTTAAAAAAAGCCCCCAAAAAATACGACGATACCATTCTATTTGCACAAATACGTCTTTATGAAGATTCTACAATGTCAGTATATTGTGTGGACCCCTAAAATGTTAACAGCCATTCAGTAAACTAATTTGTAACGTTGTGTTCATTTTCAATATGATAAATATCAACAAAAACATTTTAAGCAAGATTATTTCATAAGGGATAAGCTTTGAAATCTAGCTCTAACATAAAACTTGACTTCTTAATTTGTTCTGTTTTTTTCATGGTTGATATTCCATGGATGAATACACAGTATTTAGTATTCATAATTATTTAAATCAATTATCTTAGGCATTTCCATATTTGTTTTGGTTAGTGCAAATCAGTATAAAGATCACAGGCCATCTTTGACACACTTTCTAGTTATATTGTCATTTATTGTCTTTATTCAAAATAAAGTATAGAAAACACACGGTTAATTGTCAGCGGATTACACATGGGAATTTATGGAAATAATATCGTTTCAAGTAATGAATTAATTGAAATTAATTTTTTTACTTATAACTTTTTTTATTCTTCTTTAAGTAGAGCATATTTCCCTTGAGAAAAATAATAATGATTCATCATGCATACATATTGGAAGATAATCTATATCAAAATAAAAACTAATGAAACTTTGTAAATTAAAGGAAGTGTCATGGAAAACAATTGTTTTTTACAAAATTGACTACCACTATCCCTCCCACTTCTCTATAAAACGTTATTTGCAGGAATTTATATTATTCGTTAAATTAAATTTATTTTTATTTACACAATGATTGATATGTACAGCACATTTACTAATCTAAATCAACTTCAAGCAATGTGTATATGCTAGTTTGCAGTATTTGAGATTGTCCGTAAAAAGTAATGTATAAAACAACTATTTCAAAAATTCCAGACATACGAAATAACCTTTAAAACTTACATGCACTGGCACAATCAGTGTTGCCATTTTGTGTATCAAAAATACACTTTGTTCCAGCTGCACACGTATGGTCTGCACATTTGCCAGCCACGGACTGTAAAAGACAATATTAAAGTCAAAGTAAAGGAAATAATATACATGTTACTTATATCTCTTTAACATTGATATTGTATTTTCATAAAAAGTTTTCTTATGCATAGGAGTAACAAATAGATCTAATAAAAAGTTGTTCACAAGATTGAAAGCAAAGTTCCTTGAAACTGTAGATTTTCGGAATAATTTTACCCACAGCTCTTCCTGTACCTTGAAACTTTCTGCATACAAACTTTAGTTATCTCCACGACAATGTTATACATTATCACGATAACCCGTTCTTATTCAGGTTGCATGAAGAATGGTTAATGAAATTGATTTGGAAAAGAACATGATTTGATTGTTGAGATTTTGAAGGTGCCATTTCAGATGATCAACTTTCAAGATTTATTTCAGAGAAGCTGAACACATACAGATGTACTGATGTACTGATGTTGGATATTAAAGACACTTAAGCTATCATAAAGAGATATAACCTGTTCTCAGTAAAAAAAATGTTTTTATGTTTAAAATCATTGACATTGGAAAAGTCACTCATTAAAATATGTTGATAATATTGAATACATTTGTTAATAAAACCATTAAACATCACGCTTCCTTCATGTTTATTTCTATTAATGAATATGCATACTTATCTATTCCTTATAAAAGCAAATTTCCATTATTGAAGAGGACAATTTATAATAGATATAAATTCTGTTCATACAAATTGCAGATTACCATATGTAGGTTTTATTAAATCCCAGTGCACTTGATGCCATTTTCATTCAGTGTTGCTACATAGCTGAAATTTCTTACTTTTTTATTACTGGACTTTTGCTCTGATTTTTTTGCTGATTATAATATATAGAAGAGGGACGCAAGATACCAGAACTTGTAGATTGAAAAAAAAGTGACAACGATATGGCTAAAGATAAAAAGACAAACAGACAAATAAAAGTACAGAAAAACAACATAGAACACAACAGGTACCAGTCTTGTATTACAACTCCAGTTGTCGGTGCATGTCAAAACATGGCGGGAAACAAAACAGTCCATTTTTTTTCTGATTATTTTTCTGGACTCAATTTTTTCTGTTTGATTATAGGTTTATGCTGAATTGAAACATAGATATAGATCTTGCATCTTTTTGGGGATATCAATACAGGAAAATGGAAGGATATCATGTTTACTGGAAGTGGTGCGGCCTAGTAAAAACAGCGAACAGAAAGTAGCAAAAAAAATGTTTTGACTTCAGGGTTACGTAACTTTTTATTCTTCGTGGCATGACCCATTTGTTTGGGATCAAATCTCAATTTCACATTAGTACATACATGATATGAACATGAACAAAATTCTATGTAGCATTTTTTATTTTTTTATTTTCAAAGATCAGCTAGTTTGCATGTAAGCCTATGGAGCAGTCAATTACAAAACTGCAACCTATAGGTGTTATCAAATGCCACTTCTTGGTATATTTATTTATCTAGTATGCTGTTTAGTTTGTAAGTATGCTATATCATTGATTGCTGGCTCCCCCATTCAATGCACATAGAGGTGTTTTCTGATTGAACATTGATTGTTTGGATTAAAAAATCAAAAATAATTTAATTGAATTATATTTCCCCATTTTTAAAGTTTTGTATTTATTAGTTTAATCATGAACTGCATTTTTTTTTCCATATGATATTCGATTGAAGATCTCGTCAGATCTCATTATTTTCTCTGTTATTGTTTACATATTTCCGACTTTGAATACTTACTTCATTTGACATATACTATTGGTATCTGTATCAGATTCTACCCATAACTTGTTAATTATGTTGAAAACAAAAGGTCCTGGATGTTATAAGTTTCAATCAACACTACTGTCCTATATTAGTTATACTGTGAGAGTACTTTTGTTAGGGGGGTATCAATTTTGGTGGATTGAGCAAAAGGTACATGTTCATGTGTTCTTGAATTTATGAATTTTCATATTCTGATGAAAACAAAATATGTAAAAATTCCAACTGAAACAAATATTTTTGAAAATAATCATGTGTTGTTCATTTTTACATACATAATCGTCTTTCATATCTGATTCTTAAATAAAATAATGGCTTTCATAAATAAGCTAATTATTCATTTCTGAATAAAAATTGTCTCTTTAAAAAAATTGCATTTTAATTGTTACATACATGTCATTAGACATTGTGACATTTATTAACCCGAGATTGAACAATCAACAGATTACCGATCATCACAAGTATTAATTAGACCAAAATCATATAATTTAACGAAAAAGGTTTCATAAGGGTTCATTCCTCCTATTCCCACTTTTTATAGATTTCGTAAGAAAAGTTAAAATTTCATGTGGGAATAGGGGGAAAAACTTATGCAAACAAAAGATTATTAACATACTATAAAACAAATGTTAATTTGCAGTCAACCCCACGCTGAAGTAGTCGACATGTTTTTTTTCTTTTTTCAGGGGTTGACAGGATTTACCTAATTGTTATAAATTTTAACTTCACAGTTCGTATGCAAGCAAATATGAGTAATAATGATTTTATACAGTTTATTTCACATTAGATAGGCTTAATTTCTGATCTTATTTCTGTGTACATAATTCTAAAGCTACATATTTCACCTATATCAATATTAGGAAATCTGTACGAAGGATTCCATATACCATTATGTTTTAGATTTTTTTATAGCTTTAGTGTCTACATTATCAGCAACGTCATTCGTCACGTCATAATGTCTGAGGAGATGTAATCAGCTATGAAGTCACAATGTGTGAGGAATCATTATCATGCTTGCTTCCTTTTTTAACGATTTTTTTTATAGTATGCTATAATTAAAAGATAGTTTGTAAAATGGTATAATAACTAATATGGTTACATACTTATGTTTTGTATGTGTCTGTGTCTGGGTGTATGTCTGTTGTTGAATTTTACCTAGGCTGATACAAAGACTGATGACATGTAAAAAAAGAAATTCGGGACCTTTTATAGTCTACTAAACGGTCTATGTTTTTCTCATTGTTCAAAGCCGTATGGTTGCCTGTAATTTCTTACATTCACTTCATTTAAAATTGTTTGGATAGCTGTCTCATTGGCACTCATACATGTCATACCAAATCTCCTTATTTTATTTTCACATACATTCTATGCTCAAGTCGTTGTTGCTATAATTTTATGACCCACACCTGTTTGTACAGTTATGCATTTACTCCTACGCCTTCAGGAGAAACAAAAAAACAAAAAAACCTGAAATTCAATTCAAGAGCAAGTCCAACTAAAATTTTAAAAATACGGACACACATAACATATTTATGAAAAGTTTTTCTAGACAGATGACTCTTTGTGTAGTATCTTGATATTTTACATTGATTTCTCCCTTAGGCAAAGTTGATCATATATGAAATTTGTTATGAAGTTCACCGCACTTTATTACCGTATCATCTGTTACAGTAATTATAATTGTCAGATCAGCAACTATTACGTGTCTGCACGTTCTTAAATAAACATAATTAAATAGATCAATTGATGTTCTTACACATATGTTTTCATTCTGTAGTTAGTGATCTCTTTTGCAAGGTGTTTTAATCTTAATTCATTTATTCATGATTGAAATTTTCAATATATATGATTAACAAATGCGGATGTGGGATATAGAGGGTGAAAAGTACAATCTAGGCAAAGGAGGGTAAAAAGTGGATATTAGAAAAAGTTCAAAATGTTTTGTTTTCCCTTCTTTTGATTATAGACCACTTGTAAGTATAATTATCACACGCTACGAAAAACTAAAGAGGGGTTGGAAATGAGTACCAATAGTCACCCCCGGTATCTTATCCAACATCGAAAACTGTATATAACTATCAACTGATCATTAATACCAGGATTATTTTTTACCTCAAAACATATCTTAAAATAATTAATTTCAATGAAAATGCCTGGACCAAGTCAGGAATATGATAGCTGTTGTCCATTCGTTTGATTTGTTTTATCATTTGATTTTGCCTTTTGATTAGGGACTTTCCATTTGGAATTTTCCTCGGAGTTCAGAATTTTTGTGATTTTTCTTTTTAAGTTATCTTATGAAAGACGAAATGTCAAATGGTTGTCTTAGAAAAACTGGTATACTGTTGAAATTGAAATACTGAAAACGCATGTTATTTGATTGTTTTATTTTAGATAAACGACCACTTTTTTAAATAACACTTTTGTGTTGTTTTGAAATTAAAAAAAGGCTTGATACTTCTTAACTAAAAAAAGAAAAAAATATTAACCAAGTTCTATATGCGTTTGGAAAACTATTCCATTTCATCAATCATTTAGGCTGAATTAACTTTTTATGCGTTGTTATGTTAATTTACATTACAAATGCGTTTCTTTTCAAATCAGGTGTTTTTAAATCAATATTTCAAGTAGTACTGCATCTTAGATTTATCCTGTGTTTAATCGTTTAAAAATGTTACATAATTTGAAATAAGAGAGATGTTCTATTGAATAAACTAGCTTTCCCTCTTTTGTTAAATTGATAAATTCAATTTAACTTTTATCGTTCATCGTACGAACAGAAATTTTGAAAATCTTTGATATTCAGATATTTTCCAATTTTTTGAAGCATTCATTTGTGACTAGTGTACACGTTCGATACGCATTATAAAGCAACTAAAAGAAACATATCGGGTCATCATGAAAAGATATTCATTTCAATGTCTTTTATTGTGTAACTTCCCGCACTATTTTTAAAGAACGACAACCGTCTCTCATATAATAAGAAGTTACATAAGTCTGGATATAAACACCAAAAACAGATCTCAGTAAGTATTTTATTCTATCCAATTAAGAATTAATTGCATTAAGTGTACACCATATGAACAACGAAATATGCTAAGGTGTTTGTTTTCCTACCGCATCAACTCTTAAGGGTTATTTCATTACGGGTTTTTAACACTCAAACCTTACATGTTTCTTGTAAAATTCTAAAAAGATTTTAAATCGGACCAGTATAAAATGAAATACATTTATCTTTTTTGTCAGAATATGGCATACCAGTTTTTGGTGGAATTCGTGTTGCACAGTCGTTAATTTTCTATGTTGAGTCATGTATACTATTATTTTGTTGTTTGTCTTTTTCACTTAGCAATGGTGTTGTCAGTTTATTTTCGAGTTTAACTGTCCCTCTGGTATCTTTCGCCTCTCCTTTAAATTTATCAAACTTGATGCCCCAGAGAGAAAAACGCAATTTACAGGATATAGAAATATATAGAACGAACCTATCAAAATATACATACAAAGTCAGCGAAAGGTACAACAAATTAAAGTTGTCTCAATCATTGATGTTGAAAAATATTTTCTGCTGAAAACTGATGAAATATGAAATAAATCTGTAACTGGTTCAAGCATGTCTGTTTTTTATAAGTCTCAAAACATTTAGTGAAATGTAATTTCGAAGGTATACAACAAATTTTACACTCTCTAAGATGTTTGGTGATTTTAATATTTGTGACTGTCTTTTAATACACGTGGCGCAAAGTCGCAAAACATGTCTTGTCGTTTATTTAGAAATTAATTAGCAGTTGTCATATTGTACTAGCAGTAAATTCCACTTACATGAAGCTTACAAATAAAATTATTCAAAATCATCCAATGTATTAACGGTGAAATTATAACTGCTAATTAGGTGTTTTGTTCTCAACCAGACCGCTATTCTACAGTTTGTAATGTTTGTATTCAATAAATTCACATTTAATTATACTTTGTTACTTCTTTGTATTGTTTTACTGTAAAAAAAATGGCTAGAATGACATATATTAATGGCTTAGTGACTGCATTTTTTTAAAAAGGAGAATCACTTTATTTTATTTTTACTTGACGCTTACAACACTCGATGTTTCCTGCATTCTTTAATATGCAATACAAACCTTATCTTCGGGTTTATCAGACCCATGATCATATATGCACAGTCAATATTTTCATGAGTTCACATGGGTACATCTTTACTTTTAATGGTGTATCTTTCTATATTAAACTTAAAAGAAGAAACTTTTGATTGGACGTGGGAGTTTAAATGAATAAATTTCCATACTAATTTGCGTATTTGTCAGCTTTTCTTTTTCTTTTGTAATATCTATTTAGATCTCAAACATGATGAAGCGATTTTCACATGAAGAATTCACCAAATTGACAATGTTTCATTCGACTTCATATCTATCTTGTTCTTTTAGTTGATACAATGAGGCAAATATGAATCGCCGAGTCATTTGTTTTTTTTACAGAAATCACGATATTTAGATATTTTACATTTTTAAATCACTCGTTGATGCATCCCCTTGGCATAGATATTAAAGCAACCGTATATATTTGTGTCATCATATCAATTAAGTTAGCATTTAAAATGAAGTTCATTTTATACATTTTTTATAGACAAGTACGTGAGTACGACAAGCATGGTTAGCATATTTTATGGATATTCACGAGGTTAACGTCTCTATTTTTATAAATAGTACGACACGCTTGAAAAGGAATAAAAACAAAACACATTGTTAACTAATTTTAGACAGATTGATTTTACTTTGAGATTAGTTTAAGCTTTATATACATTATATAAATTTTAAATTTAAATATTTAAGTTGAGGTAATAACAGTAAATAAGCTTTTACAGACTTTTTTTAAAAGATGTTTGCATTAACTTGGACATCCTAATCGCTGACAGAATATTTTCTTAAATCCTTTTATACTTGCTAAAATATCTATTAATTAACATGGTGTGTAATCATCTTTAAATGCTTTACATTGGTTTCATATAAAAGCTATATATACCTTTTCAATATTTACTTTTCATCAAAATTAAATTTAAGTTATATGTTAAAGAAGGGCAAAAGATAACAGAGTAATATTCACTAATAGACCGAAAACAAACTAACAAATAAAACAAATAATAGAAAACAAAAGAAAATGTCAAAAGACAAATAATAGAAACCAAGAAATCATTTACTCATCAAATTGTGTGTGTCATTCATCAGTTTGATGTGTACTTAATTAGCATTTAAAACAAAACAACGAATTAAGGTTATCATCATTATGTTGTAAACTCGTATATCGTTAATACTGACACAGAAACACATTTTCTGGGATATAATTTTGATGAACCATTGGTAAGTTACTTTGTGTATGTTCTTCAGCACTTTTGTGTTACTATTTTTTAAGTTCTCTTCCAATACAGGTTCCACTTATACAAACCTCGGATGAGTTCGTTTGAAATTGGGTGCCGTTTGTTTTTCGGGACTTTCGAGAAAAAAAATTAAAAAATTGTTCATCAGAGCCCGTTCAAGTTTGTAAAGTAATTCATAGTGATTATTGTTGTCTGAACGAGACCTTTGCCTATAACATACTTGTATTTTTGGTTAGAATGTGACGTACATTTCTACTGCAGTTATAATCTTGCGTGGGACTTCGTTCAACCATTATAATTGAAAAAAAGGATTTGTTATTGTGTGAAAAATTGTCCCATTATCAATCAAATCACATCTCCTCATCTTATAATTTTTCGCATAACGAATGAAATATCTTTTTCAACTGAGTATATATCTCTTCTTTGTTGTAGATCAGGACCCAAATGACAGACCTAAATGAATATTTAGAAGAAACTATAGACAATATTGGAGGACTTGGCCCCTTCCAATGGATAATTATAGTTCTTTTATTTGGAAGCAACATATCAGATAATTGGAGTAATTTAATGATGGCATTTGGTTCGGCTGTTCCGAACTGGAGATGTGACCTGACTACATTAAAAGACTCGAATTTTACTATAGCAGATAATTTTTCAGACTTGAAAATGTGTGAATTTAAATACAGTTTTAGTTCTATAAAGTGTAAAAACCGGCTTTATGATCCCGGTATGTCCACTGTTGTCTCAGAGGTATGTCATTAAACTCGGTATAGCAGAAAATTACTAATGTATAAACAGTAAAACTATAACTAACAATATTTTTCTTTCTCCTCAACATAACAGCTGTTCTACAGTAAGTAATTTGTGACTTGAATAAAATTCTATTCATAGTTAACCCTACGTTGTTACTTCAGCGTATACGTAATGCTTTATTGTGTCTATAATTAGTGTAACATTTATTAATGGTCTAGTGATTGCTTTCTGGTGTGGAAACTTTTTTCATAATTTTTATTAGAAATGATTTTATTTTTTTGCAACTGGGGCTCACAGCTATTGATTTGTCCATTGCTAAATATACCCATACAGATTTTTTATCATGGAGGTGGTTGTCAAATCCCTTCCCATCACATGATGGTGCCATTTCACATGTAGAATTCACCAATTGATCCTGTTTATTAGACTTTTCATATTTCTTGCTGTTTTATATTCGGTTAATAAAATCAAGCAAATCTGAATCGTTTACTCGTATTTTTTATGTTGTAAATTCGTATATCGTTGGGATAAAGTGTTTATTTATCTTTGGTGAATCACTCTGTACCAATCAATCAGAGATCCGTCCATCTGTTCGTCAACACTTTTGTTTTACTATTCTTTTGCAGATCCCACTTCTGATTTGAATGAAGTATTCCAGTTATAGAAACCTCAATTAGTTCGTTTGAAATTGAATGCCGTTTATTTTTCGGGACTCTCGGAAAACATCATATAAATTATTGACGCCATAATAGCGTCTTTATTTGTTCATCAGAGCCCGTTCAAATTTGAAAGTAATTCATGGTGATTATTGTTGCATCGACCATACCTTTGACCATAACATATTTGTATTTTGGTAGATATGAGATGTACATTTTCTACTGCATTTGCAATCTTGCATGGTTCTTTGTTCAACTATCGAGATTGATAGAAATTATTTGAATGTTTTGTTAAAAGATGTCCCATTTTCAATCAAAACACCTCTCTCCATTTTATAATTTTTCGTAAACATTGAAGTTTTGGTCAAACATAGTAAATTTTATCTGAGTATATAACTCTCTTTTAAAAATATTCCTTAAAATTAAAGATGTTTCGTCCCCGAGGGTATCACCAGCCCAGTAGTCAACACTGCGGTGTTGACATGAATATCAATAATGTGGTCATTTTTCTAAATTTCCTGTTTACAAAAATTTGAATTTTTCGGAACACTAAGGATTTTCTTATCCCAGGCAAAGATTACTTTAGCCGTATTTGGCACAACTGTTTGGAATTCTGTATCCTCAATGCTCTTCAACTTTTTACTTGTTTGGCTTTATAAATATTTTGATATGAGCGTCAATGATGAGTCTTGTGTAGACGAAACGCGCGTCTGACGTACTAAATTATAATCCTGGTACCTTTGATAACTTTTCTGATCCCGTTTAGTATACTGTTGTCTCAGAGGTATGTCATATAGACTCTATGCGGAAGAACGATACCATTTTTATATAGTTTTTTTCATTATTTCTTAGAGTATTAACAAACATTTTCAGAACTGTATGTTATAAATCCTGTAAAGGTGCTCTTTGTCTATTTCAGTGGGACTTGGTGTGCGATAAGAGTTGGGTTCCATCCACCATTACAACGTTACAAATGGGTGGTTTAATCACTGGTGGATTTATTTCTGGTCACGTGGCAGACGCTATTGGGCGTAAAAGTACATATGTTTGTGCATTACTCACAATTATATTACTCAACGCTACGGCTGCTTTTTCACCCACTTGGGAAATCTTTGCAGTATTAAGATTTTTTATTGGTTTTGCAAGTGGATTTACTACTTCCTTAAATTTTACATTTGTTATCGAGTTTACACCACGACAATCAAGATCAATGCTTAGATTTCTACCGTGTAGAGAACTGTTTGGCATGCTTTATGCATGTCTTTGTTGGTGGCTGCATGATTGGCGATACATCCAGATAGGCATTGCTTTCGTGGTTTTTCCATTATTTCTGGGAATTATTTGGTGAGTTAACAGTATGAAATATAAAGTATTTATGGAACGAGAAAATTGTAGGATTGAAAAAATATAAGTGTTCTACAAAATGTACACAAGAGGCAATTGACGTTGAAAAGATGTTAAGGATTCCTCTTGCATAATTTATTATCAGGTGCTATGTGAAAAGATTTATATTTCAATATTGTGTTATTTATCCTCTAATCTGGTTTCGGTTTTAGCAATGGCGGTGTAACCTTGTTTTCGGCTGTTGCGTTAGAATGTCCCTTTTGTATCTCTCATTTCATCTATACACAAGTCTCGTCCAATTATTTATCCTCAAGCTAATCAATTTATGTAGGAATCATATAATATAATCAACACAAATTTACGAATACTGTAAACCAACTTGTTTTCGCGGATACTTTATATCGCGATAATAGACCTCTTTGCGGCGATTTACTTTCGCGATTTCGAATTTAACTTGATGTAGCCAAATAGAAAAAGTGTTAGTTTTTTGCGACGATTCATATTAGCGTTATTCTTTTAGTCACGAAACTCGCAAAAAAAAATCGCTCGCGAAAATAAGTTGGTTTACATAATTTTAACAAAGTATGCCTTTCATTACTTCAAACATATCGAAATACAGATAGATGTTGTTTAGAGCCAATTTATCGTTGAATCTGTTAAAAAGTGCATCTTTAAAATGTGAAATTTATTGCATCTTAAAATATGGAATTAAAAAAAATGGACTTTGAACATTAGATTATTTAGGCTGAATTTTCCACATTGTTTAAGATGTAGAAACACAGGTAATTTTGTGTAATGCCAGTGACATTACTAAAAGTTCTATCATTAAAGTTGAGAATGGAAATCGGGAATGATTCAAAGAGACAACAACCCGATCAAAAAGCCGATTGCCACCTATAGGTTTTCAACACAGCGATAAAATACCACACTCCGAAGCGTGCTTCAGCTGGCCTCTAAACAAAACAGTGCAATCGTTCAGTGATAATGGACGTCATCTCTAAACTCCTAAATATATAAAGGCTAAAATTTAAAAGCAAACAAGACTAACAAAGACTAGATGCTCTTGACTTTAGACAGGCGCAAAAATGCGGCGGGGCTTAACGTGTACATCTAGACAATATTGAAAAACGATCAAACAGCAATATGCGCAGTAAACTCAGTATATAAGATGTCAGAATAGGTAACAAAATAAACTAAGCAATATGACAATGAATATATAAATTAACTATCAGTTACTTACATGCCAGCTCCAGACCATAATTTAACGGATTGAAATTTGGTGTCTTTATCATATGAATATCACGATACGTTAGTTTTCAGTTTCATATTTCAAACTTAATTTAGGTAGTAAACAAACTTTACTGAAATTTGTTAATGAATTGGATGAATTAATGAATAATGTTTTCCCCGTTTGAATGGTTTACATTACTAATATTTGGGGCCCTTTATGTCTTGTTGTTCGGTGTGAGCCAAGTCTCCGTGTTGAAGGCCATACCTTGACCTACAATGGTTTACTTTTATAAATTGTTAATTGGATGGAGAGTTGTTTCATTGGCACTCATGTCACATCTTCCTATATCTATATACGTTTACAAAAGATGGCATAGAAATACTACTCTTTCTCTGTCTTACTCATACATGAATTATATTTTGAAGGTTTGTACCTGAAAGCTTTAGATGGTTGGTGACACATTGGAAAATACGGAAAGCATACGATGTAATTAAAACAATAGCAAACATGAATAATAAAGAGCCACCAGAGTATGACAAATTCCATGAAGAAGTCATACAAGTAAAAGATTTGTTGTCTGAAGAGAAGAAATACAGTGTTCTAGACCTATTAGATAATCCTCGTCTTTTAAAGATAACACTTTTGCTAATGGTTGCGTGGTAATTATACAAACTCGAAAATGAAATACACAATGAACTAATTTTCATTGTCTTGCAAAATACAAAAAGAAAAACAAATCAGCTATTTATGTCTTTATCGACTATCATCGAAAACAAATCATGGAAAATATTTTGTTATTCCTTAAGTTTTTAATATAGTCATTCAATGCAAACTAATATTCTATATTGTTATTTATCTTCCGATCCCTAGATATAATTCTGTAAACGAGTTTAATCCCTTTTTCACTAATCATCTGTTGGATATTTTCACAAGTTTTTGTCAAATCGTTTGGCTTGTTGCATCATTAAGGGAACATTTATTGTCTAAATGTACATATGGAGAGTAAAGTGAATAGTGTATCATAAGTTGTATTGTCTTAATATTTGAAACATGGGCTAATATATTTCTCGTAGGTTTAGCGGTGGATACGGAACATATGGTATTTTTTTTGGAGTTCAACAGCTTGGAGGAAATCTTTACTTAAATTTGATACTCCTGAACGCCATTGGTTTATTTCAATTGACTGGATGGTATTTTGCTAACTGGTAAGATAATATCAAATTGTTATCTGGAATGGTTCGGACAAATACTTTTGTGGTGATAACGAATGAATGCCCAAATGCACTTCGTTGTATTCGGCCGTCAAACATGTTGTGCGTGCAGTCCTCTACTGGCTTTTTATGTATATATATGAGTATAAAAATGCAAATAGACAGTTAGTATGTATGCGCCCGAAGCGCTGTTCTGATTTACCTCCCATAGGAACACTAGAAACAAATATTTGAAAGCAACGGATGCATATGAACCAAAATGTGTTAATACCAATATGATAAAAAGGGACGTTAAATAATAGCCTAAAATTCATTCCATTAATTTCGATATTCTGTTTAAACCGTCCACTGATTTATAGAAATTTAATTTTTCACCATTTTCTGCGCTAAACTATTTTTCACAACGAAACATCATGAACCTTTATCTGAAAAAAATATCATTTACATTCAGTTGAATTATATCAGTTTATGGATTTAATCATTATTATTATGCTATACTTGTTTCTATTATATTCTTAGTATTGGAAGAAGATGGACAACTTCAATGTTTTATATTATTGGTGGATGCTCAGGGATGATCGTAGGCATATTACAAGCCTTAGGTAATGTGAAATTTTAATTTACCGTTAAAAATGTAAAAAAAATACAGGTGAATAATACATAAAGAGACTGTTTGCAAACGTATAAATTATTCTAAATAATAGGGATGTTCTGGTACCTAACAGAAAACCCTGGCCGTTTTTGGCACAACTTTTTGAACTTTTGCTTTCAATCTTTGTATCTGGGCGTCACTGGTAAGTCTTGTACGGACAAAATGCACTTCTGGCGTATTCAAATTTTGTTGCCTTTTGTTAGCTATTATTCGTGTGTTTCTTTGTCAATTGTGTTCTTCTATTTATTTATATTGTAGTCCTGTAATGTTGTGTTGTCATTGTAATGTTATATTTCACATGGCCACAAAACCAGGTTCAACCCACTATTTTTTCCTTTAAAAATGTCCTGTACCAATTCAGGAATATGGCCATTATTATATTATAGTTCGTTTCTGTGTGTGTTACATTTTAACGTTGTGTTTCCGTTGTATTGTTTGTTTTCTCTTATTTTTGAGTGTGAATTCACATTACTATAAGACGTGTCACGGTACTTATCTATCCCAGATTCATGTATTTGGTTTTGATGTTATATTTGTTATTCTCATAGGATTTTGTCTAATGCTTAGTCCGTTTCTGTGTGTATTACATTTTAATGTTGTGTAATTGTTCTCCTCTTATATTTAATGCGTTTCCCTCAGTTTTAGTTTGTTACCCCGATTTTGTTTTTTGTCCATCGATTTATGAGTTTTGAACAGCGGTATACTACTGTTGCCTTTATCTAAATTTGGGACACCACAACAGACCAAAACCCCATTCTTTCGAAAATGTTGGAGTTTAAATAAAGTCAGACGACAATGAAAACATGAGATCCAGATTGCCTAGGTACATACTCACAATGTGGAGAGGTCCAACTAGTTTTACGCGCACGGATCCCGTTTTTGCCTCATAACTTAAATGTTAACACATGATCATAAATTTGTTCATCATAGATGCGCAAAATAATGACCATTACCATGAACTAGGAAATAGAAAGGATGTAACATTGAAAGTCAAATTGAATTGCAGATACTAGTATAATATATTACACTTGTACGTGTTTATTTGAATAATTTTATATATAGCTGTATATGCATAAAATATTATTTAGATACTACCAAAAACAAGCAAAATGCGCTTTATATGTTTCTTTGCAAACACAATTGCTAATGTAAACATTTACTTTGCGTTACTGAAATTTACATCAATTCTCAACTTCGTACTTTATTTTGACTTATTATCTTTTTTTATTCGAGCGTCACTGATAAAAGTCTTATGTAGACGAAACGGACGTTAGGCGTACAAAATTTCAATTCACGTATCTATGACAAGTTTATGCATACGTTTTGATGTTTCAGATCTAGAAAATAAGGAAATATTTGTAACAATTTTTGCACTTCCCTCAAAAGCATTTGTGACTGCTGGCTGGGTATCTGTCATGCTGATAACGGCTGAAATATATCCAACTGTAGTAAGGTATGACTGATTAAATGTTAAATTTGATACAAATGTTATGTGTAATATTAAATGAAACAGTGACCCAAACAAATATTAAGATAATAACACTTGTGTAAGTTCATAACCCATCGGTATTTCGACATATTCTATGAAATATGTTAGCTAAATGACTGAACTGCTGGGAATTAAAATCCAAAATATGTTAAACAACTTTAAAATATTGATTGGTCTCCCGGTTTGCTACACAAAACCTCTGTCTAAATTATCAACATTTATGTTATCAGCAATCAAAACCAGGCGTCAAAATTACAGTGAAATACCTACTATGAGGTGATATGATTCAGATGTGAATGTAACAAAAAAAGACAAAATATCTAGTAAGAGTCCCTCATTTCAAACAATGATAAGAACATATAACTTTTTACAGAAGAATTCCTCGTTTTCAACACAGAAAAAAATAGTTGGAAAGATTTCGGTATGTGTATTGCTTGGTGAAATTGTTTTACAACAGGTAATCGACATTCCTATGGGGTCTGCCTGTGGTGCTCCGAAAATCATTGCTCACTTGTTCTTTTTTCTAACAAGAAAGATTTCAAACGGGTTCTTCTGAAAAAATAAATATAAAAAGAAGCTAACATTAACCTTTGACATCCAGTTCTGCTATATATTGAGTATGTCTTTACACTGAATAATTAATAGAGGGAATGAAAGATACCAGAGGGACAGTCAAACTCATAGATTAAAAAAATAAACTGACAACGCCATGACCAAAAATAAAAATATCTCCCAATGCATTTCGCATAAACGAAACAAATGCAAAGACTGCTAGATGACAGTCTTTCTTTAACAACAGACAACTGTCCTGATACGCAGTCAATTTCGAAAATACCGTACTATCATGTGCGCGGAATAATAAGCTACGAATACGACTTATGATAACAATGGTCAAGAACCAACAAAGTGATGGCCATTGTTTGTTGCTTGTAGAAAATATTTCAGTGATGTTCAACCCCTACAATCTCAATAAGCAGAAAATATATTGAAATGTTACAACTATTGTTTTTTTACGTCAACCTATTAAACAAAATTGTAAGATATCGTCTATTGTAGAAACATTGGTTCTGGTTTGCTGAATGCCGCGTCTGGAATAGGGATTATGGTAGCACCAATTGTTAGTTTTGCTGTAGGTAGTTTGGAGTATCATTAGAAATAAGTAAATGCTGTTTGCTGATCTTGTTATTGACTCTTAGCCCGTTATTGCTGTGTAAATGCATCTGTAAATTTCGTGTCTTTTATCTCAAAACATTTGTTAGATTGTAAAATCTCTAGTTATTTGTAATAGAGACCGTTTTCACTTTATCCACATCAAAATGTCGTATCGATATCTTCTTACTGAAACTAAAATAGATTTGTGAAGTCAAAGGGCAAACTACAACAAGACTAACAACAACAACATTATATAGTAAAGTGTAAACACACTTTCTCTAAAAAAAAAAGGGAAGTTCCTTTAAAAATAAAGCCATTAAGAGTTACATCGTCAGCCTATAACAGTTCTATTTAGAATAATATTTAACATAAACATGCGACGAATATTTGGTTCTTTATAAATTTAGATGAGTTTCAGGTCAACATTTTGTTAGGTTTAACAATTGGTTTATTAAATTAAACGAGCAACTATCACCTCATCAAATATTTATGGCATTTTCGTTATTTTTCAGAGCCAGAAGATTCCTGGATTGCTTTATCTAACATTTGCCGGTCTCATGTTCCTATCGGCGTTCCTTGTGATTTTGTTACCAGAAACAAACAATAAAGCTCTTGAAGACACTATTGACTTTGACCCAAACAACTCTATATCGAAGAAAATAAGAAATTCTTTTAATACAACAGTGCAAAAAGGTTATGAATATCTGAAATAGAGATATTTGACCTCAAAAACGTACTTTGTTTGTTTGAGAAAATGTGTTCATTTTTTTTTTGTATTTTACTTGTAATTCATTATTTCTGTGTTTAATAAATTTTATTAAGATATGTTCTCAAAAAATAAAAGATACCACTCAAACCAACTACAAGTTAAAGTTGATTGAAATTAATGGGCAGTATGCAATTTTACGGACATATAACGAAAGCCGTACACTTTTAAATTTTACAATAAAGATGTTTGCCAATATATCCAATCTAACCGGGAAGTGACATCAAAAGTCCTGCATCGTATATCCATTTATATATCATGATATTCGAGACGAAAATAAGATATATATTCTTGCACGATATATAAAGGACATACTTCCCGTCTTTGTTAGGTAATCTTCTTATTTTCCAGTAAGTTGAGTATAATCTTGTGGTAAAGATATATTTTTTTTATGATACTCTTTCATGTGCTGTTGATTTAAATTTTCAAATAAAATGTCCAGCCTCTTCGAGGTCTTTCTCAATATATCATTCATATTTTCAAGTTTACCCACAGAAATTCAATTTCTGCTAACTTGTATTTTGTTTGGTCCAATAGTTAGGTGTCATGAAATGGAATTCCTTTATAAATATCAGTTTTAAATTGAAGAAAAAATGTGGAATAATTTTTTTCCGCTGGAAGAAATGTAATAGTACTTGTTCTTAACGGAATAAAGGCTACAGAATATTTTCCCAATAGGATCAGACATTTTACCTTTGTTCATAACAAAGTTTTCAGGAGGAACAAATGTGTGTTGGCATTGCGTTTAACATGCAGTTACAAAAGAGTTCACCGATTCATATTGCATTGAATACTTGACAAGGACGATAGAAAGAATTGCTCTTAAAATTTTGATGATTTCTGTCGAATGCATTCTTTTTTCTTTTATTAGTATTTCAGAACCTATTGATGGTTGAATTTAATCTTTTTATCATAAAAATGGTTTTAGTAATCAAAAAGTTATTGAATATGCTTATATCAACTGTGACGATGTTGGTATTGACTAAAACGCTTTGATTTTTCTATTGCTTTAATTATCTTTTAAAACCGTAATCGTCAAACAAAATCATTTGTGAAAAATGAATGATATAATTTAATACACTTAAAAAAATACAAAAACATGGACAATTAGAAGCCAAAGAGATATTCAGCTCACAAGTCGTAGACGAAAAAATGTATATAAATAGAATGATCAACACGCACAACACTTAATACCGGGGTTGATCGTAGACCACGTGCGCTCGAAAGGTAATCAGGCCTTGATGTGACACCGTCGTGTTGGTCATCTAAGTACAAGTTCTGAGATAACTCTTATTCGGTGGTGTCACGTTCTGGTGAAGTCTGGCACTCATAAAAGAAGAAAACAGGCTCTGTGGTTACATCTTGAAAGGAAATAACGGCCAAATTATTTTGATAGTTGAATAGCTTTTAATCCTATGATAGACAACATCCGACGACGACAACAACAAGCTCCTTGCTTGGAATTGAGACATAAAGAATGAGGTCACATGTTTGTGGCTAATGGATCCTCTTCTCAAAAGAACAATGACGAAACAGCATTGCATGTATTTACAACAAATTGTACTATAATCTACAATAAAATTCTGAACTTCCTTTTGACTTCTTGATCTCCTTTTCTTAAACTATATAAATCAGTGACAAGTGGTATATCAAATCATCAAATTGAGTTTTAGCAACTTCACCCCTTAGAAAAAATGATACGATGAAAGAAAAGAATATTCAAGACAGTGATTATTAATATACTTTAAACTTTTGAAATCGGGTTCATGTTGGACGAGCGGTAGTCAAAGTACTGTATCACTGGCCTATTAACACTGAGGTGGTGAGTTCAAATCCCGCACGTATCCAGTGCGGTCGAATCTAATCTTGATAGACTTGAATTGTTAGTTTTCCTACAGAAACCCTAGACTTTTCTATGCAGGAACTCCGATTTCCTGCACCAAAACTGACTGCCATGAAATATCCTAACGGTGCTGAAAGTTGCTTTATACTCAAATATATCAATCGACCATCAATAAAATTATGACATTGACACGAGAAAAAATTGTCATTGTATCACTATTTGCTGTAGCTAGTTGTCAAACAAAAGACTATGGATAAAAGATTTTTGTTATCTTTCATTATGCCAAATCGAAAGTGTTTCAGTTTTTGTAGCACTCTGTACATTCTGCTCACATTTTTTTTTATACCATTTGAATAAAAACCGCAAATGAGTTTCATCAAGCAAAATATACATTATACACGTAGAAAGAATGTATGTTAGACACACATGTAAAAGATTTGTCAAACTTACAGTTAATGAGCCCTCTAATGTTGTTTTTCCCAACAAAAGGTTCATTAATTTTCTTAATTGTAATTGTTCTTATTTTTTTCTTTATATATGTTATCAATAATAATTTTATTGTATGTACATAACATGTATACGTCATTCAGTCCTACAGATAGAACTATTGAAGTACATGTACATGAAAACGCAATTTAATAGGGTCGAGATATAGATTATTAAATACTTGCCGTCTGTTTTATGCTTTCCAAACAACAGCCTGGCAGATAGCTATATATAGATTGAAAGTCCTGGATGTTAGGATACGTACCGAAAATTGAGTTCGACTCAGGAATCATTGCCTTTGACATTTTAATTTTGTTCGTATTATTTTAAACTGTAATGAGGAAATACCCTTTTCAATGTATGTATTTATGTGCCGTGTTTTAATAATTAATAATAATAAATTATAATTATCCAATGGAAAATCAAAATTAATCAAAAATGAAAAATATTTAATATATATAAATTACAAAATAAACATGATAAAAACACAATAAATACAAATATCGAATATTACAAAAATTGGCGTTACGGGCAACATGATTATGATTGATATGTATTTAAAAACTAAATAAAATACATACATCAATCAAGAAATTAAATTCACATTATTCGAGCATCTATCGCTGCAACTGCAATAGACGATAGAGTGTAGATGTATAAATGTGACTTCAAATAACTTAGACCATTAGGAGAAAGTTACGAGCCGCTTGATTATACATCTATCAGAAACATAACTCGTAGGGTTTTGAATGAAACCTCAAACAATGTGAACTTAATAGCAAAGAGAGCCTTTAAAAGAGAGTATTGACAAGAGCTTGAAGCATAATTCGAAGAACACTTGTTACTTTGAAATATTATACCTCTCTACGCGTGACATGTTGAGCGCTAGCCCATCCCATGTCAAACATAGGTAACTCAAGTATATTAATACCTACTCTTAATTTTATACCTGCATGTTGAGCGCTGGCCCAGCCCATGCTTAGAGGGTACGGGCTCACTTTGCAACCTGAGATGGATAACTTCGAGTGAAAAAACCATTTGCACACTAAAACATGTATCCAAAAGAACTGTCAAATGGACAAACAAATGATTCGTTCACCCGACGAGAGGGTTGCCTAATTATCCGTTTTATTCAGGGCTGCCTGAGAACTCAGGTAATAATTTTGTGACAATGGGTAAAATCCATTATTACATTGCCCAAACGAAATGTGTTACACATACATGCTGCCATTGTAACGCATTGAGTATCCCCAAAATTATTCCGAGATAGTGATTGTGCGAAAATAGTTACTTGTACGGTAAAAAACATTCGATCTAAAAATAATTAGAGCTTGATAATAAACATACAAAAAAAAATAATATATTTATAAGAAAATACTTGACATAGTAATAAATTATAAATAGCCATCTACTAATTCAATAAAGAAATAATAGACCCAATTTATGAATATGATTTCGTAACATTCAACAGATCTTGATGCCTGTTATCTTTCAATTATTATTTAACGGGTGTTCCGTCAGATGTCCGACGCACCCAAATCTGAATATGCGATTTAAAAACCATTAATAGTATCTTTAAATTAAATATAAATGGTGTTTTATGTAAAGCTAAATGCTGATGTAACCAATGAATCACATATTTATACAACTGATCTTGTAGACAAATATGATTTATGATACGTTGATGAATAATTACTCTTTGATAAAAAAAAAATGGCAGTCAAATAAAACAATTTAAAACTATTACTTTGACAGTCAATTAGTCTGTATATTCGGAATAAAGCAGGTATCCGAAAACATCTCGTTATAACTGTAGTTCATTGTAAGATAAGTGCGGATAAAAAAAACCTCTCTGTAAAAGTTAATTCATATATCGTAGCACACTCGAGTTGGTTAACACATGTCATACTATTTGCTAGATGAATAAGTAGATCTCACTAGGAAATAATGCATGTCATACTGTGTTGATAGAGGTTATAGAAAACAATGTGCAACTGTTATGATACCAATTTCTTGAAGAAACGACCTTTCAATATTGTCGTGTTGTGTAAATAAACTTTGATGTATGAACGTATTATCAGGAAAGATGTTGATTTCAAGCGATCTTGTTCCGTTTATATTAACTCAGTGTCTAGACTAAACAAGTTCAATTGGTGTTAGTTCTTTGTTTCAAGTAAACTCGTCATTAGTATCGCAGATCTTGTAAGTTATGTGAGCACCAAACGTTTTTCTCCGTAGTCGAAATATGAAAAATAAATAAAATACTGTTCAAAACAATGTATAAATAGCATATATCCTTAAACTATAAAACATTATCATAGTTGATCAAGCTACATATATATGAATATCTATATAACTCGTCTAAACATCAACCCAACAATGTTAGATCTGTAAATTTGCTTTCGCAAATTTTTAGTTCTTCCCTCGCCGGGATTCGAACCCATGCTACTGTGATATCGTGACACCAAATCGCCTGCACTGCAGCCGTCCCGCTAGACCACACGACCACCTGGGCTCTCAAAAAAAGAGCTTTCGCTGGCCGTGTGTTACCTTTCCTCGTCAGTTTTAATCTAGCGGCGTACTACAGTACATGATATATGAGGCATGAAGATGTTAATGTTACAGATCAGCTAAATTATCTATAGTAAAGGATCCTACAAATTAATGTAATATACAGTCACAGAAAATAATTATATTTATAAGTACGTCTGAGTCAGTGACAACTCTACAACAGATGTATCCATCGGATCGCCATCAATGATGGTGATACATGGCTGTGTACATAATGTATATACAACTCGTCTAAACATCAACCCAACAATGTTAGATCTGTAAATTTGCTTTCGCAAATTTTTGGTTCTTCCCTCGCCGGGATTCGAACCCATGCTACTGTGATATCGTGACACCAAATCGCCTGCACTGCAGCCGTCCCGCTAGACCACACGACCACCTGGGCTCTCAAAAAAAGAGCTTTCGCTGGCCGTGTGTTACCTTTCCTCGTCAGTTTTAATCTAGCGGCGTACTACAGTACATGATATATAAGGCATGAAGATGTTAATGTTACAGATCAGCTAAATTATCTATAGTAAAGGATCCTACAAATTAATGTAATATACAGTCACAGAAAATAAATATATTTATAAGTACGTCTGAGTCATATATATATATATATATTGCATGACTGGGACGATTATTATCAACTTCCATCCACACAACTTCTTTTCTATATACTCATTGTTGTAATTGCAGAAAACACAGAGAGACAATACATGTGATTTTTATAAGCTAGAAATATCAACATTTGTTCACCGTATTTTATAGTCGTAGATCTGTACTCCTTAACCTTTCCCCATCTGTAATGCAATATTTAATTGTAAAAGACAAAATTAAATGGATAAGGTCAATGCATGTGTTGAGAAAAGATGATGCTGTAGCTTTGTTCGTCTTTATCACTCCTCGTTCATACTTGCATGTCTATTATACCTTTCTCTATAGTTGTGATAAATGAGGTGAATACTGTTTCGTGTGACATCGGGGAGAAAGTATAAAAAATAATTGTGAATGGTCATGCGTATATGAACCATTAATCACAAAGCAAATATATATAACATGAGCTGTACATAAGCATACGTGGAAATGAGTTAACCTGTAGCCAAGATCCGAACATATGCTGTGAAGTGTTATTCCAAGCCATATAATTTATGATAAGAACTTAATAAACGTTAAAGGTAAATGGATACAAATAGTGTATGACTACAGGATACACTTCTCATATGGTAAAGGGCTTTGAAAAACAGGGAACAAAACTATAGTATACAACCTGATGCAACTCTCTGTTTCATAGCTCGTTATCTACATCGTATACAAGATCCAAATAATGTATGCCACTTCTAGGCCATGTGTATGTATGATATATTGAGATGAAATATTAAGAATGTAATCAATAATTATGATGAGTGTTGCCTCTTACTCAAATAGTAGATACATCACTGGGGTAAAGCTGATGACCGTAACTGCATTCACGGTCATCCCAAGATGTCGGATGAAAATTTAGGTAAGAATTTGTATTGTCTGTTTAAGTGTTTCTAAAGCATTTTTTTTTACAGAGCATACCTTGGTACGATGTAAATTTGTAAAAGAATCACACGGAATCAACAAATTTCTATCAAGAAAAGTGTATGAAACAGGAAATTGGATTTGAAAAATCGCTAAGATGACCGTAAATCATAATCGAGATGACCGTAACAGGATCAGCGATTCATAACAAGGGTGACCGTAATTGGCTAAAAGATGACCGTAATTTGTGAAGGATGACCGTAATTTTTAAAGGATGACCGTCAATTCTAAGAAATATTCATAACTGTTTGTTGAGTTTGTCTGAATAGGGGCTCGTTTAGCGGTTATAAAATATAAATATGTTTTATCAATTTCTTTTCAACTATTTGCCGTATTTAGAGTTGATGACAATGATAGTAAATTGCATATTTCTCGTAAATAATTAAATATTTATTGATAACAACGTTAAAATTTGAATACAAACCTTTTTTTTTATTTTTCCAATCAGGGTCCCAAAGCGGGCATTTACAATTATCAATAATGAAAGTATATATGCAACAAACATTGTACATTATATAACGTGACAGATATTATAATAGACGAATGAAAATAGTATTAATAACAAAAATACATTAAAAGTTCTTTTTCCCCCTTCCATCCTTATTATCATTATTATTTCTATGTCCAGCAATGCACAAATTTTTTTTATAAAGATGGAAATTTGTTTATCGGTAGGAGACACCAAGGGACGGTGCTGTAGGATATACTGTTGATTGCGATAGGCAACAACAGCAATCCTCCCCGTGTCAGAAGCAGATGAACAAAATAAATAGAGAAACTGAATCCTGTCACTTAACAAATATTTTTTTTAAATAACAACAATAGCTAATTTTGCGAAACATGGAATATAAATCTGCTATTTGCAGTGTTTAACCAGGAATATACACAGCTCTTTTCATACAGTTCAGTTTTCACAAGACAGCCTTAGAAAATTCTCTTGAGGAGTTTAAGTTAATGAAATTGGAACATGATTCAGATGTGATATAAACGGTGTCTGTCTTCGTTATATTT
Organism: Mytilus edulis; assembly: GCF_963676685.1. NCBI lineage: Eukaryota > Metazoa > Mollusca > Bivalvia > Mytilida > Mytilidae > Mytilus > Mytilus edulis. The sequence goes on along the minus strand of NC_092353.1, from coordinate 68,117,127 downwards.
TGTGCAATAAAAGAGAAAATGAACTTCATTTTCAATATTACCAGAATTACATTGCTGACATATTCTAAAGTTTGGAGGAGTACCCTGGTATCGTTCTATTTCAATCTGCATATGGTCAGATGACATCCTCAATTTCGTTAATGATCTCCTACGTTAAACTTTTGTTATGATATTTATATAGATACTTTTCGAAATCATAATTATCCTTAACTTACACATAAGTACGGAGCTCTCCTGATTTCTTGGTCAGTTGATCCTTCCAAAATTTTTATGAACGTTTCTTTCAATATTTTCCTGATGGTATTATTTGAAATATTTTCCCCATCATTTAGATTTGCAAAACCAGGAAAGAGTTTTTAAAATGTGTTGGAGAAAGCCATACCATGACGATTTATACTTAGAACATAGATATTTGAATGCTGGTAATAAAGGAAATTATTAGTCTTAATTTTTTAGTCTAAGCCAATAATTCAAAATAGACCTCACTAATTAAAAGTACAGTCGAAACCGACCAAGTTTCAGATAAGACTGCACAATTTGTATTTTTATTTGAAGAATGAATTTACAAAATTTACTAGCTTTTCACAAGTTAAATTTGAATTAATTTTATCTATGCAAATTAGTTGGTTTCCAAATATAAATTATTCCATGTAGAAGAATAAGATTAATAGCATGATCAAAAACATGCATAAAGTATTAGTTTTTAAGGATTTAGAGTTGATATGCCTGTTAATATTTATGGTCTAGAGATTTTTCCAAATAGTTGGGAAGGTCATTGATGAAAATCTTGAACAGGTTAGGACTAATGTTATCTCCTTGTATAACCCCAACTGTGTAGGTAAGAATATAATACAAATTGACAGCGGTACGACAAAAAGTTGAAGAAAACAAACATTGATTAAACATAAGATTATCCAGCAAAATCAGATTAAAATCTCAACATCTGCCTTGAAATATACAACAGTCCCTTGACAATACCGGATACGATGGAACTAAAATGTATCCTGCATTCAGTTGGTTTGACTGAGATTAAACATTCCGACATTTAGTAACAAATGAAAAGCAATATGTTCAGTAAATATTCCATTAGATACGGATTTCAATACTGAAATGAAGTCTTTGTATCGCCCTATCTCTTTAAGGTTTGCTTCAATATTTGGCAATGGTTCATAAATATAAGGCGGCAAGGAGAGGCGCACAGATCGTTCCCATAGGAATGCAGACAATTTGTTGAAACAGTCTACCTCCAAATTCAACAAATATGTTGTCAATAAGAAACTCCAGCATACTGATCACTTGTTCCTCTGTGTAGTATGTTTTACCCTTTTGTTCCTTATTAACAAAATATGGCTTATGGTATCCCAAAGTGATAAATTTATAGCGTATGCTACCATTTCTATGATGGAAAGCATTGTGGATTATTTCTTTTAGACGGTTTTTCAATTTCACATGGGGAATGGTTGTATACAAGGTTGAAAAATCAAAAGTTTTAATAGAACTAATTTCAGAAAAAGACCGAGATTTAAAATTATCCAGTTCTTCAGAGTTTTTAAGATTCCACATATGGTTAATACCACTACGTGAGTAAACAGTTTCACAGTATATCTGAAGACCCTCTTTAACTGCGGACAGAATTTTAGTCAATCTAATTGACAATTCTTTAGTAGAACAAGCAGATGAGCCGTCAATGTACCAATGTTTGTACGGAATTTTGTGAAGTTTAGGTATCCAATACAAACAAGGTAAGTCCTCCGATTTGTTGTTCAATGCAATGTTCATAGAAGCCATGAAAGACTTATGATTCGCCAAAATCTCATTCTTGTCAAATGATATGTTTTTGTATGTGGGATTACCTTAGTGCTCATTTATTCCTAATTCTTTTATAAGACACTCGTAGTTATACGATTTACATACAAAGACAATATTATTTGAAGCTTTGTCCGCAGGAACAACAACACACTTATCTTGAAGAGATGAAATACATTTTACAGCCTCTTTGTCACTGAAAATGGACTTTAATAGGTCGATCATTCACACAGTTTTTCAACTTATGAATGCGACGTTTTATCAGAGACCTGATTGTATTGACCCATTCTGACAAAGTGTCCAGTTGAACTTCTTCTCGTTTAGCCCATTCTCTGGGGTAGTTCTCAATGGAATCCATAGTTATTTTAAAGTTATGGTTCCAATTGATGTGTTGGGGTTCTCTAAACTTAGGACCACGAGAAATCACCTTTCGGAGATTTTCATGTTGAATTATGTTTAGATCCCCAGTAATAACATGGCCAAAGGGGCTGTAATTGTAAGGCGAGTGGGAACAGTCACATGTCAGAGGTTTTTTCGGTATTGTTGTAAATCAAGGTCCTGTAATGCTTATTTATAGTTAAATATTTTGGGTGCAATGGTTTTTGTGTAACTGTAGGATACAATAGGAACAGACTGATTTTGAAAATAAATAGGAATTAATGTTAGATATTACCTCCTTTTGATGTAGAACGTTGCTGATGTTGATTGCATCAATTCCTCTATTGGTAAAGTGAACAGGAAGGAATTTCCTCTTTTCCTCATGTAAAGGTTCCGATCTTACTGGTTTAAAGAGACGGAATAGAGCTACATCATAAATTATACTGACAAGTCTGTATATTGGAGAAAATGTATTGGTGCCTCCTTTGTCAAGTGCATAATCTCTCAAACATTTTAGAAAATTAACCGGCACTGAAAAAAGAATAGTTCTAATGTAATGTAATCCTAGCGGATGATGTAGATGAGAAAGAAGGTCATCAAAGCTTCCAGAGGCCGATCTCGATTTGGAAGATTTTTTTACATTAGGCCGATGATAACGTTTTTGTCAATGACTACGTTTGTTTCGTAAGGTAGTATTAAATAAACTCATTACATTAACATCATTGCAGGCTGGACTTGACAAATTTCCTACTCCTTTGACATTATCATTGCACCAATATGGCATTGCAGTACCGAGTTCCCTTATCTAGAAATTTCCCCTATCTTTTCGAAAAGGAGTACTAAGTACTAGACTATTTGTGTGGTGATAAATTTTCTCGATGATGCGTACTTTCATAGATAACGAAGGATCATGGTCCGGCTGGTTAAAATGGTTACAAAGAACCCTGAATTGCGGATCTTTATTATCAGACTGGTGTTGATTCATCCTTTTACGTAAAGTTTGTCGAGTTTCACCAACATAAAGTAGTCCACACAAAGTACATTACATTCCGTACACTACATTGTCCGTGGAACAGTCCAGAGGTTCGACAGATTTAGTATAATACGTTTTTCCTGTTAAGTTACTGGTGAAATCAGGAGTGATGGTACTTGTAACGTGTAGTTGAAATATTCAATAAATACAAATAAACTTGTTACAAAAATAAACATGCATATCTATCCTATACAAAGTTTCAACTGCTATTATAACAAAATTTCAACTGCTACTATAACAAAATTTCTGATAGCTAAAGACGATGCTGTGAAGGAGTGACCTCCTGTTTGACGCGTCTGATTATAAGATTACATGACAGAGTAGAATTTCAAAACACTGCGGTTAAACAATTTGCAGACATCATAAATAAGTCAAGAATAAGAGATAAAGATACAAATGGCAGCTGCAAGGAAATAAACACTTACATAAACTTTAATTAATGAACATTTATACACATTTATAAAAAGACTTGGAAAGGCAGTTTCATGGGTGATTATGTGTGTGTAACAAATACAATCATGTGGATCTAGTAAATCAATCATTTTCGTTTTTACCAAATTATATTATGTGTTTCGTGTTGCTCCATCTTTTTTTTGTCTGTGTAGAAGTTTTTTTTTACTTATCTTTGCCTTCTTGTCTTTTGTTTCTTGAACGTAGTTCTGTTTAGTTTTTTTAATCTATAATGTACTTTTTTTATTAATTCACGCAATTAAGAATGTCCAATAGATTCAATTATTTTAATATGATACAATGTTATATCCCTTTCTTGGCAAACACATTGACTTTAAATACTCACAATATGCACAATGTTGTTAAAAGTCGGGAGAAATGAATGACAGATCAATTTTTTTTATCGCTTCTCTGCTAGTGAGTATTGTTATAAGGAATAAGGTTTATAGAGTACAGTTTAATGGACACCGTTAAAGTGCGGCGTAAAGGACATTTTCATTCATTTATTTGATAACAACAACAAATTGCCAAGGTCAGTGATAAATGGAATAATTTAATAATAGAAATGAATCTAAATGTGTATATATCTAATTGAAATCAATTAAATAATCACAATCCTCTTTAACTAAACGAATATCATGAGAAACAATACTTTTTTTTAATCGGGCTTTATATCACCAGAATCTAACGAACTTACGTTTCATGTACGTTGAAATTACCGACAACTTAGACTACTATATATAGTATATATTTCCTCTATTCTAGAGATTTGGTGTATATGAGCAATATTTTTGGCAATTTGCCATTTGGAAAAGTATAAAAAACTTTTAATTACAGATTTTCGGCGATGAAGTATTTCATACAATTTTTCTTTGACATCTTAGCCTAAAGCACAGGGGACAATTAACTACGTATAGATTTCTATTGAGCACTATTTCCTTTGTGCAACTTCAAAAATTATGTGTCGTTTGGCGATCATTTAAGGTTATTCTGGTCCTGTTCTTTGATTTCCAGAAATAAAAGTTTGAAGAAAATGTCCAATTTGTTATAAATAACATATAAGCCTGTTAGATTATAACAATGGCCAATTTCAGCTTTCGTTGTTGAAGAACACAAATCTAGGTTGCATGCTAGCATAAGGCAGCTTAAATAAAAACTAAAATGATTACTAGGTACACTTGCATCAATATTTCCAAAACTTTAGTTTTCTCCTAAACACTCTTTGGCACAAACATATTGTATGATAATAAACCTACTTCAGTTATTAAAAAGATCAATAAAACTTTATAAAGGGCATTCATTAAAGAAAAGCCTTCAGAGAGTATCAGAAATGTTTTCTAGTGTAACTAATTATCAAAGGTACCAGGATTATAATTTAATACGCCAGACGCGCGTTTCGTCTACATAAGACTCATCAATGACGCTCATATCAAAACAATTATAAAGCCCAACATGAACATTATGCAGTGAACATTGCTCCATCACTGTGAATAAAGGCAACATTGGTATACCGATGTTCACAACTCATTAATCGATAGAAAAAAATCCGTGTCACAAACCAAAACCGAGGGAAACGCATCAAATACAAGAGAATGACGACACAACATTAAAATGTAACACACACAGAAACGAACAAAGCATTAGACAAAATCCGATGAGAATAAAAAATATAACATCAAAACTAAATGCATGAATTTGGGATAGAAAAGTAAGTACTGTTTATCTCAAATGCTGTGTAATCAGTAAATAAGAACATTATTGAGAAACAAATGTTCCTTGAACGTTTATAGAAATATAGAAAAAATAAGCTCTTCTTAAGCGTTATTTTTTTAAAATTTAGATTTTGAAGCCACTAAAGGTTGACCACTTATCTCCGATCATGTCTATACCTCTGCTATGAACCCTGATAGACGCTTTGTCATTTTGCGTCATTTATAAAACAACAATTAACTAGATGGCATGTGTGTAGATATCGCTGAAGCTCCTGCATGATTTCTTGATACAACCGTGTCATTCAGGAACTGTCCAGGTAAAGTAGTAAAGACCTTCTACAGCTGCAGTGAACACACTAGTTGACTTATCGTATCCTCCTCCGAGGTAATAGTGTCGTACAAAACAACAGCGCCGTTACCAATATTCTGCAAATCTTTGGAAATAAAAAAGCTGAAAAACAATCTTTCCATCAAAACAATGTATTTTGATATGAAAAGTTGTGAAACTAAGTTTAAAATGTCATTTCAATCGTCAAATGATAGCTCCTAGTAAGCTGATTCCAAAAATATATTGTTTCCATACTTTTTTTTAAATAAGGGAGATAATTTGTTACTTCCGGTTTGAAAAATGTTACTTCCGATTATATTTGAATATTTACTTGACACTGATTCCAAAAATATCTGGTTCTATATACTTTTATATTAATAAAGTACAAAAAAATAGCTATTTCCGGTTTACAAAAGGTCACTTCCGGTTGTTTTTTACAAGGTTAAATGGTTTGATACCTTTTTCTAAAAGTTGTATATCTTTATCATGTATACATATAGAATAAAAGCAAAGGTCAAAATCTAGAACGTCAAATTAAGCTATGACCTTGAGATCAATTTCAAGGTCATAAACCAAGGACCTCAAATCAAAAGACCATAGGTCTTTATTATATTTAGTTAATGAGTTATATCACCAAACGCGTATTTTTAAATACAAGAGGGGAGAAAACTCCCTTTTACATTCAACGTACGCTTGCAATCAAAATTTACATCTTACGACATGTCGCAACTAACAATTTAGTAAAAATAATTTGTTGATATCTTATACAGTCTTTGGATATAAGTGAAAATAAGCCAAATTCAAATATTAGAATATGACCTTGACCTTTGACCTTGACCTAGTTTTCATTTTTTGGGACCAAGGACCTCAAATCAAAAGATCCTAGGTCTCTATCACTTATGATTTATAAGATAGAAATTCATATCACTTATATTAGATGCATAAGGGGAAATAACTCTCATATGGAGCGGTCATATCGCTTCGGTCAAAATAGGACAAATCATGCGAAGGATATAACGAGCAATTTTGTAAAATAAATTTGTCATAATCTTTTACGGTTGCGAAGGAGATGCGCTAACAAGGAAAACAGTGTTTGGGGAGATAACTCCTACAAAGAAAAGTATTCGTTTACGCAGGGTAAATTTCAAAAGCGCATAAACTGTTCGATATCATATACCAAATATCTAAGCGACATATTGCGAAACAAATGTTTATCGCAAGAACAAAATTAGGCGGAAGAAAAAAAAAAAAAATTAAAAACCAATTGTTCAGAGAACAATTGAAGGTCTTTCCACCAAAACAATGTATTTTAATATGAAAGGTGTAAAAATAGGTTTAAAATGTCATTTCAATCGTCAAATGATATCTTATTGTACGCTGATTCCAAAAATATATGGTTTCTAAACAATATTTTTTTAGATAAGGGAGATAATTTCTTACTTCCGGCTTGAAAAACTCTATTTCCGATAATATTTGACTATTTACTTGACACTGATTCCAAAAATATCTTGTTTTTTATACTTTTATGTAATAAAGTACAATAAATAGCTACTTCCGGTTTACACAAGGTCACTTCCGGTTGTTTTTTTTAAGTTTAAATGGTTTGATACCGTTTGTCAAAAAGTCTCATGACTTTATTATGTATACAGATGGGGTAAAAGCAAAGGTCAAAATCTAGAACGTCAAATTAAGCTATGACCTTGTGATCAATTTCAAGGTCATTAACCAAGAACCTCAAATCAAAAGACCATAGGTCTTAATTATGTTTAGTTAATGAGTTATATCACCATACGCGTATTTTTAAATACCAAAGGGGAGAAAACTCCCTTTCACATTCAACGTACCCTTGCAATCAAAATTTACGTGTTACGACATGTCACAACAAACGATTTAGAAAAAATAATTTGTCGATATCTTAAACGTTTTTTGGAAATGAGTGGAAATGAGCCATATTCAAAAATTAGAATATGACCTTGACCTTTGACCTTGACCTAATTTTCATTTTTTTGGACCAAGGACCTCAAATCAAAAGATCTTAGGTCTCTATCAATTATGGTTTACCAGTTAGAAATGCAATTCACTTATATCAAATGAATAAGGGGAAATAACTCTCGTATGGAGCATTCATATCACTTCGGTTAAAATAGGACAAATCATGCAAAGGATATAACGAGCAATTTTGTAAAATAAATTTGTCATAATATTTTACGTTTGCGAAGGAGTTGCGCTCACAAGGAAAACAGTGTTTGGGGAGATTACTCCTACAAAGAAAAGTTTTCAGTTAGGCAGGGTAAATTTCAAAAGCGCATCAATTGTTCGATATCATATACCAAATATCTTAGCGACATATTGCAAAACAAATGTTTATTGCAAGAACAAAATTAGGCGGAAGAAAAAAAAAAAAAATTCAGAGAACAATTGAAGGTCTTTCCATCCTTTTTGATATGAAAAGTTGTGAAACTAAGTTTAAAATGTCATTTCAATTGTCAAATGATAGCTCCTAGTAAGCTGATTCCAAAAATATATTGTTTCCATACATTTTTTTTAAATAAGGGAGATAATTTGTTACTTCCGGTTTGAAAAATGTTACTTCCGATTATATTTAAATATTTACTTGAAACCGATTCCAAAAATATCTGGTTCTATATACTTTTATATTAATAAAGTACAAAAAATAGCTACTTCCGGTTTACAAAAGGTCACTTCCGGTTGTTTTTTTTTCAAGGTTAAATGGCTTGATACCTTTTTCTAAAAGTTGTATATCTTTATCATGTATACATATAGAATAAAAGCAAAGGTCAAAATATAGAACGTCAAATTAAGCTATGACCTTGAGATCAATTTCAAGGTCATAAACCAAGGACCTCAAATCAAAAGACAATAGGTCTTAATTATATTTAGTTAATGAGTTATATCACCAAACGCGTATTTTTTAATACAAGAGGGGAGAAAACTCCCTTTCACATTCAACGTACGCTTGCAATCAAAATTTACATCTTACGACATGTCGCAACTAACAATTTAGTAAAAATAATTTGTTGATATCTTATACAGTCTTTGGATATAAGTGAAAATAAGCCAAATTCAAATATTAAAATATGACCTTGACCTTTGACCTTGACCTAATTTTCATTTTTTGGGACCAAGGACCTCAAATCAAAAGATCCTAGGTCTCTATCACTTATGGTTTATAAGATAGAAATTCATATCACTTATATCAGATGCATAAGGGGAAATAACTCTCATATGGAGCGGTTATATCGCTTCGGTCAAAATAGTACAAATCATGCGAAGGATATAACGAGCAATTTTGTAAAATAAATTTGTCATAATCTTTTACGGTTGCGAAGGAGATGCGCTAACAAGGAAAACAGTGTTTGGGGAGATAACTCCTACAAAGAAAAGTATTTGTTTACGCAGGGTAAATTTCAAAAGCGCATAAACTGTTCGATATCATATACAAAATATCTAAGCGACATATTGCGAAACAAATGTTTATCGCAAGAACAAAATTAGGCGGAAGAAAAAAAAAAAAAAATAATCAGAAGAAAAACAATAGGTCTTTCCACAGAAAAGTGGAAAGACCTAATAATCAGAAGAAAAACAATAGGTCTTTCCACAGAAAAGTGGAAAGACCTAATTATGAGGATTGCATATTAACTTTGCAGTGTCAGAACAATAACAGTGTACGTGTTTTAAATTTTGATAATCTCTAATTTAGTGAGTACTAATTTAAATATTTGCACTTTTTTTTATTCCCGGTAGTAATTTGTTTCAAGTTGAATAGTGCGTAACGCTTAGTATTTGTACATTGGGGTTGGAACTAAAGCAGTACAAAATAAAATGAATAAGTGTCTTAACGGATATGTCAATTTCTCATTGAAAATTTGCACCAATCAACATGTGTATGCACAAGATATGTGGCTTGCAGCAAAGTAGGAATTATCCCCCCTCCACTCCCACCATCATTTAAAGAGTAAAGAACGTATTATGGTATTATCAAAAGTTCTCGGAGATGACGGACTGTGGTTGCTTTATCTTCCACATGTTTTGAACTGGTACTCAATACTCTTCATCAAACTGACATTTCCCGAACATGATTTGTGGCAGTTTCCGCCTGATGTCAGGATGCATGTTAATATTGCAGTGAGGTCAGGATTAGGAAAGCTACAAAACTAGTGTTTTCAAATCTAAAAAAAATTCATATTTATACGATTTTTATTAAAACAAAATGTGTAAACTACTGCAGTGCCCATGTTAGTTTGTAACATTTTCTGAAACTCTGTTTGTACATACCATGTAATGCTTCAATGCATAATTATGTTAGCAACATGTTTTAAAATATTTATAAATACATCCAATTTTACAATTTGTTTCCTCCAATGAGCTCTTACAAAATATACACATCGTAGGTTTTTACAGACCATGAGAGACTTTTATCATTTGAACAACAAACTATTTTTTTTCACATTAACAATAAAGGAATTTCTGATCCATACTTAAATAATTACAAAAAGTCCTATGTAAAAATCGTAAAATCCTTTTTTATGCAGTGCACATTAATTCACTTAAATTCACAAAAAGGTAAAATATTGATCTATATTTACACATTTTTTATTTAAAATTAAATCTTTTGTGTCAACTGACAAACTTGTTATAGAACGTTTATAAACACAAATCTGAGGTCAACATCGACATTTTTTTTACGTGAAGTACCCAAGTATTATCCAGCTTATTAACTTGCATACCACTCCACCCAATGAACAAATTTACCTGCATTTTAACACCTGTTGACGTGTCATACCTGTTTAATGAGAATAACTACTCCACTTGTAGATCTTGATCAGAGTTCAATAAATAAAACTATTGATACAAAAGATGGAAGAACATTCCACATTTCTTTTTTTAAATCCTTTAATTTTTGGCACACAGATATTGTTTAATTGACATAAACTATTCCAACTATTAGAAAAAGTACATTTTGATCTCAGATTTTACATTCAATATATAAACTCTTTAAATTTTGTAAGCTGGAAGAATATTTTTATGTCTCCAAAACACTCAACAGTGATGTCAAAAGTAAAAAAGTAAAAAAAAAAAAAAAGTACCCAAATGAATTCTCCAATTGAAACACCTCTATTCGATTATCTAATACGTAATAATAATGTAACTGTAGTCAATTTCATCTTACATTTGTATATAAAGCTAAATACTTATTTGTAGATTTACTCATTTATAGTTCGCAAAAAGGATTCATTTCCATCACAGTGTTTTTCGTAAGGTGATGTGATTAAAATGAAGTTATTTACCTATTTAGTTAACGTCAAGTGGTTATTTTTTTGTTGTTTTAAAACAACAAATAAATGGTAAAACGTGAATGATGCAGAAACTCAACAATTCAATATATAAAGATAGAGGTTAACATAAGGTTACGACAAACCTAAATATCTTTTCAAATAGCAAGCAGTAATTCACTCGATAAATATATATAATGAATATGACAGGCACAGTAAAATAACAACAAACATCGTATGATTTACGCAGCAAGTTTTATTGTTTTCTCTTTTCAAGCTGTGAAATGCTAGAATAAGTTTCTGTCATTTCTATATAGTTTTGTCATCTTAAATTTCTTTTTTTATTTCAATTTTAAACAAACAAAATAATTCACTTAATGTTTGTTAGGGAATTCAAGAGTTTAATTTACTTCATTTTGAATCTTTGTTCCTGTTATTTGAATATGTAAAACATATAATAAAGTAGACAGTTAATACCACAGTGATCATGCAATCTAGATATAAAAAAAAGTTTATTTGAAATCAATTTTTGGCAGAGTTTACAAAAAACAAACAGCTGTTAGGTTTTCCCAGAATATCAAGTCACGACATAAAAAATAGATAAAATTACGTCTACACAATTTATAAAATATTAGGCTTATTTTGACACTGTAATTGCCAAAAAATAAATATACTAAATATTTACCCTAAGTTTAGGATCTAGCTTTGTATTGCGCATTAAGGAGGGGGGCTTTCCACATTACAAAATGCAATACGAAGGACGGAGCTGGAGCCATCTTTGTTATTTATGTCGATTGTAAAGTCGCCTCGTTCAGCTATAACTAACACCTCCTCTCATTCAAATTCAGTTATATATGTTGGGTTGTTTTTCTTCTTCTTCTTTATTAGCGCAATATCAAAAAGTAGACGGAATAATGCACGATTAAATTCTAAATTGATTTAAGAAAAAAGGCATTTAATTTATTACCATTGTTAAAAAAGCAGCGAATTGTTTTTTTTTGGGGACGTGTCACATACGTCAGACTTTACAGTATGATCATACATGTACACTACAATGAAATATAGTACATTAAAAATGGAAATGTTTAACCAATGCAATATAAGTCCTAAAGACTAGATAATGTGGCTAAAGTTTGATATTCGGCGCTTTAACACTGTGTTTTAAAGATTGTGTAATTCAGGTTTACATCGATGGACATTCTTTTTATGTGAATGTTACGGTTATGACGGCTGTATTATAGTTTATATATATGTTTAAAGGATATGGAGACGTTTCAGTCACTTAGCAAGTTCGACCATAATGATTTCGGCAAATGTTAACTCGAACACACTATTACATGATGTTCATAACATTAATATTAACATTGACAATGATTGAGTGTAACTGTTACGACCAGGATGGGGCCACTTCAATACTTTTGTGGAGGGACGACCAGCGTAGACACAAACTCTCAAGTCTGTAATTGTAGTATTTTTGGGTACCTCTGGTCCCCGTTAATTTGTATGTTTTTTGTTCATTTAAATATTTCAGACTTTAGTAGGACGTCCATTTCCACTGGAACTAGTACACATTTTTAGGGGTAAGCTGAAGCCGCCTCTGGCTGCAGAATGGTCTTGTACGTAAAACCGAATGCAAATTTTTCGAACAACGTTCTATCAGTTAGGGAACGACCATTTGACTTTAAAAAAAGGGGGGATGGATTTTTCTTGAAAAACATTCTGATCCCCAATTTGATAAAAAGAGTTCTAGTCAAACAGACCATTAAAAACATTCTGAATCCAGAGTTTTCCCATTGATTATAGTGTTTAATATTTAAAAAAATATGTGATTGCTATCATCGAAAAAAACTTAATAAAAACGTTTGCGCGAGAAAAAAAAATCCCCTCCCCCTTTTGAAATGAAGTGGTTGCTCTTTATGAAAGCCATTTTGATGATTTGCAGTAGTTTAAAGATTCTGAAGATGGTTCAATTACGCATTAGAAAACGTAGGCAGCGAGCTAACTGACGAAGAAAAAGGATTGGGATGTTCAGGATTAATGCGTTTCGATCTTTTCTTTTGATTTCAAATGGTATTTCTTCTCCAAGGAGTATTTGACAAAGGGAAGGGTTAATTATCTTTTTTTATTTCTAAGTGTACTTTAACGGCTCTGAGATACTAGACAATGCAATACAATTAACCTCACACTTTTTTTTAGTAATTTTAGCATTTATGAGTGAATCGTTGTTTGAGTAAAGACCAGTTGCACATATTTATGTGTACGTCCTGTTGATTCGGATAGATAATTTCAAATGAATTATAAGTTCGGCAATGATGATGTTTTGAGTCTTGGTAAGGGGTTAATAAACTACGAAAAGTTTTTTTATAACAAATAAATATATCAATTAAGACAAATATTTCTGTAAAGAACTTATAAATAATTGTTATAAATATCAATTTAATTTTATTAAAAAATCGTTCTTTCTTAAATAACATGGTAAAAGTAATGTTCTAAATACCTTGTTTTGTGTACACTTAACATACACAAGGCTTATATTGATAACCGATTGCATGAAGAGAAAACATGATTTAAACTACTTGTAAACATTGCGTTTTATCAATGGGAACGTAATTGTGTTTAGTTACGTGTGAGGTACACTAACACAAAACCGAGTTTATTTCAATGTGAACACGGCCTAAGTTTCAACTCATTTGGTTTAGACAAACTTAATCCTTTAACTTTCTTATTGGTCAATCTGACCGATAAGCGAAATTTTGGAGAAGTAGTTTGCGTGAAGAGTAGTATTGTTGACATTTTTTGACGGAAAGATGGGGTTGTTGGCTCAAATTAATGTTCAGAATACCAAAAACCTGATTTTGGTGCCTGAAACCAACACCATGCAATGCATTATGTCAATTTGCCCTGTATTGGCAAGACTATCTTTGGGGAAAACTGTTTTATTCTTACTTTTAAAAAGATTATTTTCACAGAATATCATGAAACAAATTGTTGTTGTTTTTGTATTAACAATTTGATAACTGTGTCGTGTTCTTTTACAAGAATACTATTAAAACTGTAATTAAATTTGGATTATGAAGATGTTAGATATTATATCGCTTAGATAAAGAAATAGTGAAAAATCGATGAAAAAAACAACATTTCTGAATGAGAGAGGGACGGAAGATACCAAAGGGACAGTCAAACTCATAAATCGAAAATAAACTTACAACGCCATGGCTAAAAATGAATAAGACAAACAGACAAACAATAGTACACATGACACAACATAGAAAACTAAAGAATAAACAACACGAAACCCCACCTGGGGTGATCTCAGGTGCTTCGGAAGGGTAAGCAGATCCTACTCCACTTGTGGCACCTTCGTGTTGCTTATGTGATAACAAATCCGGTAAATAGACTAATTCGGTAGGTCAAAGTCATGAAAGGGGAGGGGATTGTAGTTACGACGTAAGGAATATATCCGATATCATTTGTGAAACGGTTATTCCATAACGGTCAACCAACTCGTGATGGCGTTCGTAAAATTTACGAAGGGATGATTTCAACTTCACCATTTGGAACTCTTGGTTTAATAGCTTCCTTGTGAGCAGCAACCCTCTATCAAGAAATTCATGATAGGAAATGCAAGCACGGGAATATCGTATTGATTGGGAAATATAATAACCTTCTTAAATATTTGCTTGAAAACATAGTGATTTGCAAAACTAGCTTCCTTAGAGAAAAGAAGTTGAATTATGTTCTCCAAAAATATTTTCTCTTCTTACAGAGAAGTTAACTTATATACTTAAATTTCATATATTTGCCAATAGTGTCTGTTGCTCATTTGTAAGATGAACAATTTCATGCAAGAAAGATCGCGTTTTCAAACCTCACTGCCGGGGGTGAAGAAATAATTTCCTACTTAACTCAACTCATCTCAACTCAACTCAACTTAACTTAACTTAACTTAACTTAACTTAACTTAACTTAACTTAACTTTCAATTTCAATTAAGACAACTGAAATGCTTGATTAAGTTGATAAAAAAAAGTTAATCCCCCCTTCTTTCTTCTCTCTCTCTGCTTTTGTTACATTCTTAGCCTGGGTAATCAACCATACAAGATTATCATTCAATATTCACTGAACATTTTTTATTAAAGGCTCATGCTGTAAGCAGTTTTGAAAAACACATATTTTACATAAATTTGGGCAATTTATTTTACATTGACAAAAAAGTCTTAATTGGTCTTTGAAAGAGCTTTTCATCGAAATGTACAATTGATTGAAATTAGACAGCCTTTTTTTCGGGTAGAAAAGATAATTAAAAAGAACCCAAACGATAAATGCATTTTTTCCATTTGTAAAAGAGAATATCTCTAGCACAGAAAAAGTGACACCACAATTTCAATCTTGATCTGTATTTTGTGGTAATAAGTATATTAAATCTGTTTCATAACATTTGGTTGAGGCAAACTAGAGTAAGAGAACAGAAAACGAAAAATTCAGCAATTTTTCCATTTGTAAAGGAGCATTAGTAATCTTCAGCCGTTAAAGTGACACTACCAAAATTCAAACTTGATTTGTGTTTTGTCGTAATTAGCATTTTGTAACATTTGGTTGATGCAAACGAAATTAAGAGAACGGCAAAAAAATCAGCAATTTTTCCATTTGTAAAGGGGCATGGCTCTGGAACGGTTAAAGCGACACAAACAAAATTCAAACTTGATCTGTATTTGTGGTAAAATGCATTGTGTACAAGTTTCATAACATTTTGATGAGGCAAACTAAATAAAGAGAATGGGGGAAAAAATCAGCAATTTTTCCATTTGTAAAGGGACATAGCTCTAGAACGGCTAGAGTGACACAAGTAAAATATAAACTTGATCTGTATTTTGTGGTAACATGCATTGTGTACAAGTTTCATAACATTTGGTTGAGGCAAACTAATGTTAGAGAACGGAAAATTACTTTGAGACGTACATACAAACGGACAAGGGAAAAACTTAATGCCCCCTTTGCTACTGGAAAACTTATTTGCCGGACTGACGGATGGACAGACAGGTAGATAGACTGACAGAGTGCATACCTAAGACTTAAAAATCTCATTTACTTTTAAATAATTGTTGCTTTCGCAGATTTTATTCCCGTAAGAAAATGTCTTTGTTGTTGGAATAATTTCTAATTCGTTAATTTTTCATCAACTTAAAACACTTTTAAGTCTAAGGAAATAAACAGTTTGAAAATCCTTTAGAATATAAATTCATGTACATTTTAATTTCCCTACACAATATATCGAAATCTTCAAATAATCACAATTTTTAATTTTGCACTGGTCTTCTTTGCGGTTTTGGGTGGTTATAATTGTATCAAATAATAATGATAATGTGATTGTGTTTTCCGTTATGCCAGGCTTCTTCTTTAGAAAATTGTTATTACTGATCTAAATTTTGTTAACAAAATATTGTGCTAAAAAAAAAAAAAAAAAAAGAGGCTATCTGAGAGACAGCACACCGGATTTAATTCCCTGCAGAGGTCAAGCCATGAACAGTTGTGCAAGTGTAGACACAACATTTAAGCTTGAAACATCTCTAAATTTGAATTGTGATTGAATATTTGATACAACATGGGTTTGTGATACAAAATATATGTGGTAGAAGAACTGAAAAATTGGAGGTAATCGGTTTATACCTATTATCCAAAACATAAGATAGTTCATTACTGAAATCAGCATATCAAAGAACCCCAATAATTCAATTTTTAATGAAATACTTCTTGATTAACGAATTTCTGTTCAAATGGAAACATCTCAAACTTTATTTCCATGAAGCGATGATCTAAATATAAAATTAAATATAATTCAACTGTAAAGGGGTATGATGTTGTATTTATTTTTAGATTATAATCGATTATAATCAATTGTTTTCTAATTAATATATCAGTCAAATAATAAGTAGGTCATTGCCAATTGTCTCTGTTATCTTATCGCTTAGTGTATAAATCATAATCAAACTTTTGTTTTCATTTGTAATATACACTTATCTTATCTTAATTCAAACTTTTAAACGCCCGTTGTCTGTGCGTTTTTTTTATTTGGTTGAATTATCTAGAATTCCAATATGATGGAAACAACAGTTCTTAAAATGGTTATAGGTGAGAAATAAATGATATAAGTCATTCAGAACGGTCAATTCATTTTATTTTAGATTTTGAAGCCACTAAAGGTTGACCACTTTTCTCCGTTCATGTATGAACCTCCGCTATGAATCCTGATAGATACTTTGTTATTTTTCTTCATTTGTAAAACAGCACTTTGACTAGATGGCATGAATGTAGACATCCCTGAAGCTCCAGCATGATTTCTTGCTACAACATTGTCGTTCAGTATTAATTGTGTGTGGAAAGACTTGCCAGGATAAGTAAGAACTGTCCAGGTAAAGTAGTAAAGACCTTCTACAGTTGCAGTGAACACACCAGTCGACTTATCATAGCCTCCGCCGAGGTTGGTAGTTACTGTGTCGTACACAACGATAGCACCATTACCAATGTTCTTCAAATGTCCCGAATTGAATACAAGAAAGCCAACTTTTCCGGAACCTAATTAAAAAATCATACGAATCATATACTCATTCAGCATTGTAAGAACAACCACAAGGAACGCCTGTTTTTAAATTAATAAATGCAGATATTAAACCTAATTTAGGGGTATTAAAATTATTTACTAGTTTATAGCATTTTGACATTTTTCATATTCCAGGTAAAATTTGTTTCTAAGTAAGTTGTGTCATCTCCTGCTTAATATTAGTACAAGACAACAAGTGGATTGCCTTTAACTCTTTTCTGCTATTTGGTCTTAACTGTCTCTTTGACACATTCCCCATTTCTATTCTCAATGTTATTGAATATTTTTAAGTAACTTCGAGTCAGAACAAAAATAAAGCTGTGAATTACTATAAGCAAAGTATGGACTTTTGATATGATTCCTTCCCTATCACATTTGAAGAGTATAGAATTTAAGTCTTATATTCAAACTTACTGGAAGTTGAAGGACAGTCACACTTTCCATCATTGTCTTTCACAAGTTTCAACTGGTACTGAATACTTTTCATGAGGTTGGCATTCCTTGAACAGGATTTGTGGCAGCTCCCACCTGACATCAAGATTGAGGTCAGTATTGCAGTTAGGATGAGATTAGGAAAGCTACAAAATAGTATTTTCAACTTTTAAAATATTTCATGTCTTCAAGTTTTGTCTGAACATAGTTTGTAGACCTCTGCAGTACCAATGATTATGAAAATTTCTAAAACTCTGCTTGTTTAAGTTTCCACATTTGTTGTTCTCAAAAAGATGCGTCCTTCACAATGTGTTTATTAAGGTGAAGAATATTTGATTCAAATGAAATTGTTTTCCCTTTAATTTACGTCAATTTGTTTATTTTGTGTTTGAAAATAAATAACAAATAATAAAACGTCAAACAGAATTATGTATATCTTTATCATGAGCAATCCCTAAATCACTCGATACAAATATAAACAACTTCTGACGAAGCTAATCATTTAGTACAGGTACTGAACTGAAATGCCAACCAACCTTTGTATAGTTTTACGTCTTTTAAAAAACTGATAGTTAGATACATGTACATAGAATACACAAGAAGACTTTACAATTTCTCTTCAGTTTCGGTTGTTTCAATTGTTTCTTTCCAGTTTCTTTTTCTATCTTAAACATCAGGCTTTGGACAACTTCCTGTGAGAGTGTTTTGCAACCTTTTTGAAACTTTGGTTAAACCTATTCTAACATATAATAGTGAAATATGTTATTTGGACACTTATATTAAATTTTTATGTACCTGTACCAAGTCAGGAATATGGCCATTGTTATATTATAGTTCGTTTCTGTGTGTGTTACATTTTAACGTTGTGATTCCGTTGTGTCGTTTGTTGTCTCTTGTTTTTGAGTGTGAATTCACATTACTATAAGACGTGTCACAGTACTTATCTATCCCAAATTCATGTATTTGGTTTTGATGTTATATTTGTTATTCTCATAGGATTTTGTCTAATGCTTAGTCCGTTTCTGTGTGTGTTACATTTTAATGTTGTGTCGTTGTTCTCTCATATCTAATTCGTTTCCCTGAGTTTTAGTTTGTTACCCCAATTTTGTTTTTTGTCCATGGATTTATGAGTTTTGAACAGCGGTATACTACTGTTGCCTTTATTTATATATAATTTAACTCCGAGCTTTCAAAAATAGCTCAACACCAGATGCTATTCATTGTATTGATAAAACTATTTTAGAAAAAAAACACCATCTACATTTTATTAAACAAGTACTGGGGACAAAAAGAAGCTTAAAAAATCTAGCTGTTAGAAATGAACTAGAATTTCAACCATTAGAAACTTTCATACAAATCCCACTATGATGTACCTATCTAGATTAAATAATGAAAATCTAAACCTACTTCTTAATGAAGCCTTTAAATTAACTAACAATTTAGATACTAAAGGAACGTACTGATGGTATACTTTTGCAAACAAATGTGTCACAAGATATAAATATTGACATCAAACTTATTGAGGAATCTAAAATATTAAAACGGACTAAAAAGTTAAAACCCAAATAAAAAAAAGGTTATATTAACTATTATCAAACTCTTATTGATGATAAAATAAATAATGTGAACGAAAATAATAAAATATATCTATATAAATTTCTTAAATCTAATATAAATGACCAAATGAAATACTACCTATCACGCCCGTGTAAAGAAACAAGAAAAATGTTAACAAGAAAAATGTTAACCAAATTTAGAATAAGCGACCATTGTCTCTTAATAGAAACGGGACGGTATACAAAAATACCACAAAATGAAAGAAAATATAAAATATGTAATATCTTAGACGATGAATTCAATTTTTTCTTTAACTGTAAAATTAATACAAATAAAACAGAAATCTTTCTAAAATATTATATACAAAAATATGTAAATTTTAATATACTTAATTTTACTGATAAACTCGGGTTTATACTTAATACATCAACACCAAATGATGTAAAAGCAGTTGTTTCTTTAATTAAAGAGTCATTAGAAATGAGGATAGGATACCAATAACTGTTTTTATCATATCTACATGTATGATAATAGTGTCGATTTTTGATTATGTTTGTTTTGTCTATGCATTTAACTTTAACCAAAATGGATTTTTGTTTGTTGTGTAGATAATAAAGAATAATCAAATACATAGAAAATTCATATGTTTCATATTCTAAGTCAGTTAACATTTGTTACTTACTGCATTTTGAATCCTTGGCATTGATGAACCGAAACAAGTGCCTTGCTCTTGTTGTTTGATTGTGTAATACACTCTTTGAAGTTGTTGTTCACTTGAAGACATTTTATATCACCATAATGATGCAATCTAGTTATCAAAAAGGTTAATCGAAATCCATTTTTGGCAAGAGTTTTTACAAACAAACAGCTGTTACCCTTTCCCAGAATTGCAAGTCACGACAAATGATTTATAAAATTTCTTCTGCAAATTTATAAAACTAAACGCTAAAAATAAATATACTAAATATATACCCTTAGTTGGTGTCTTCCTCGAATGCCAACGTTTTATATGTAACATATTCATTGAACGCCAACAACATTTTGTCAAGGATGTTTATATAATAAAATAGGTGTTTTTATAACTATTTAAATGTTTTATAAGTATTAAACTGTTAAAAATGATAAGTAAATTTGATTATATATGATTGATTATTTGGAACAACTGAACAAATAAAACATAGTAATCTAACACGAGATACAAATTTTCAAGAAATTCCATTGAGTAATATGGGAGGATATTACAGCACACACACACACACACACACACACACACACACACACACACACCAATAGAAAGTCGTCTGATTGTAGAATATGTACACAATGAAGTTCCTGGCAATATACACGTGTTGACCTTTTAAAAGTTTCATTTTAAGAGAATCCATATTTGCAGTAACAACACAAAATTATGTTCACTAACTTGACAAACAGGAGCAAGATTTTTAACTACCTGTAATATTAATTTACTTATCTGTTTAATCAGTATCATTGTTTTGATAAGCATGCAATAACTACTTGTACACCTATTCCTCGAACGCGAATACAATTTTACAGGTAAAGTGTCGATACATCAAAAAATGTTGGCATTCAAAGAATAAAGCACTTAGTCTAGTGGCTTGATTTGTAAATCGCATAGGGAGGGGGGACTTTCCACATTGAACAAAAATGCAATGCGACGGACTGGGGCATTTTTTGTTATTATGTTTCTTGGAGTGTCACCTTCATTAATATATATCGGGTTTTTAACTTTCTCGTTATAAGCACAATATTAAAAGGTATACAGAAGAATGCACGATGAAATTCAAAATGAATTTCAGAAAAAGCTCTTTACCACCATAGTTTCAGTTATTTCAAAGCAGCCAATTTTGTAAAAGTATCCCATACGTCAGACTTCACAGTACAATTAGTCCTATAGACAAAGTGGCTAAAGCTAGACATCGTATAGTCGGCACTTAAACACTGTGTTTCGAAGATTGTGCATTTCTGGTTTACATTGTTGAATGATCGTATAGGTTAATGTGACGGTTATGACGTCTGTGTTTAGAATTTATGTATATATAAGTGTTATGAAGACGTTTCGGTCATTTTTGTAGTTCAAACATAATTATTTGGCGATCGGCTAATATTAACTCGACCGCACTACAACAAAATGTTCATAATTATATACTTTCCACTGCAGCTGAATATGCAAAATTCATGAAAAAATCCCTCTTTATAAAAGGTTCCTTTTCAATTAAAACCAGACGGGAAGGGAGGACACCTACTTTGTTCTGAGTGGTAAGGATGCTTCGCTTGAATATGTTATGTAATTGAGAATGAAAACTGGGAACTTGTCAAAGCACCAACAACCTGACCAAAGAGCAGAAAACAACCACTACAACCAATGGGTCTTCAAAACAGCGATACAACCCTTCACCAGATGCGGGATTCAGTTGGTTCCTTAACAATAATGTGTACTAGTTCAATTTCAATGAACGTCCACTAAACTCCAAAACAAATAACTGAACAAAAAACTTAAAAGATTGTCGAAGGCAAGAGACTCCTGCAAATGCTACAATTTCAAACCTAAGAATATGTTTTGTTGCACAAAGTATATGAAGTGGCGTTGATATGCAACAGTTTTTTTATATTTGAGCCTTTGAAAGCTTACTATAGGTTATATGTTTTGTTTCATTGTTTAACTGTAAGGCAGTATGATAACTTGAAAATCTTTACAACTTAAACATACTATGAAAGTCCAAAGTTCTAAAAAGTTTTCAAGTTTTTACATTTATACGCAATGCAATGACAAAACAATCATTTGCCTTAAAAATAATTTGTAATTCCTTTATAAATGCTTTCATAAAAGAATATTTGGCTTCCCATTTTCGCTTGCAATCATTAAATAATGACCTAGATAAAAATGATGAGGACTTATAAAATCTCATTTACTTTTAAACAATTGTCGCTGAAATGTTTCTAGATAAGAAATAAATGAAATAAGTCATTTGAAACGATCAATTCATTTAATTAAGATTTTGAAGCCGCTAAAGGTTATCTCCGATCATGTATACACCTGCGTTACGAATCTTGATAGACACTTTGTCATTTTTCTTCATTTGTAAAACAACACTCTGACTAGATGGCATGTTTGTAGACATCCCTGAAGCTCCAGCATGATTTCTTGCTACAATAGTGTCATTCAGGTTGAGTTGTGTGTAGAAAGTTTTGCCATAGTGAACAAGAACGGTCCATGTAAAGTAGAAAAGACCTTCTACGGGTGCAGTGAACACACCAGTTGACTTATCGTATCCTCCTCCGAGATTGTTAGTTACTGTGTCGTACACAACAATAGCACCATTACCAATATTCTGCAAATCTTTGGAATTAGATACCAGAAAACCAACCTTTCTGGAACTTAAAAAATAATCGGAATCATCTATACTCATTCATCAATGTCAGTATAATTGCAAGGTAGGTCTGTTAAGGGCAAGTTACAGTAAATTGTCTATGTCGCAGATTTTGTTAAAATTTTTGACACGTTGAACTATAAATGAATAAACAGTGCATGTTTAAAGATAATAAGTAATCATTGGTCACCGAGTCTACTCCGCTTTTACAAAACTTAGAATTTTTCAAAAAAACTAAGGATTTTTTTATCCCGGGCAAAGATAACCTAAGCCGTATTCAGCACAACTTTATGGAATTTTGGATCCTTAGTGCTCTTCAACTTTATAACTAATTTCATGTGAGCGTCACTGATGAGTTTAATGTAGACGAAACGGGCGTCTGGCGTACTGAATCATAATCCTGGTACCTTTGATAACTAATTACGGTATATATCATTTAAAGTATTGTTCTATACGTGAAAATTACCACAAAACGTCGAAATAAGCGTTACGTCATCGCATTATAGGCCGTAAAACGTCGATTTTTGACGTTGTGTGATATTACATAAATAACGGCGTGGTAAATACCATATAAGAAGGCGTTGACGCCATAATTACTTTAAATTATTAAAACAGAAATTCATGTACCAATAAACATATAGTTTTTAAGAAATATCTATTGAGTAAAAATTTAAGAAGTTATGATTGAAGACAAATTTAAGAACTTTTTCACTTATGTGCTTTCTATAAAAATATATAGTTATATATATAAATATTTTTCATATTCCGGGTAAAAATTTGCTTCAAAGTAAGTTGTGTCAACTCCTGTTAAATATTAAAGCATTTGTGTTAACTTAGAGGCTGTACAAAATACAGAGGTCAACACACTATACGATTAGGTCAATTTCGGCCCCTCTAGAAAAGCTGTAAATAAATAGAACGGAGATTAATAGCAAAACATGTGTTTTGGTTATAACCCCTATCCCATTCTTAGATTTGAGAATTTAGTATCGTTATAATCAAACTTACTTGGAGTTGAAGGAATGTGGTTACAGTCACACTTTCCATCATAATCTTCCACAGGTTTTAACTGGTACTGAACACTCTTCATCAGACTGGCATTCCTTGAACAGAATTTGTGGCAGCTACCTCCTGATGTCAAGAGTCAAGATGGAGGTCAGTATTGTTGCAATGACGATAGCATTAACAGAGCTACAAAAATAGAATTTTTAAATTCTAAAAATATAGTATGTCTATAAGTTTGTCTTTACAAGTCTTTTATTTGCTTACCCTCTGCTTGCATACATGTTCATAAAGCCTGTCCTCAAATTACTGATTGACACATGCGGGAAATTAACAAAACTGAGTGCATATGAACATTTGGAAGTGTTTGGTCGACATAAACAATTCATGTAAACAAATTAAAGGTAAACATGATTTTATAATCAACAAATATATAGCTTTGCCAAGAAGCAACCTCTTAATCGATCGATACAAATATACCAACTGCTGACGAGGCTGCTTGTTTTATGCAGGAACATTGGAATGCCAACTAACTTACGCGCATAGAATAAGCAAGCAAGCCTAACGTGTTCTCTTCCTTACGCTGTTAAATACTAGAATACGTTTAATTCTGTCACGTCTTTACCATGTTTACAGGTTTTTTTTATTTTAATAACATAAATAAAAACATAAATAACATGCACTTGATCATGTTAATGGTTGATGTCGAATTAGATATTTTTACTTACTTCATTTTGAATCCTCTAAGTTGCTGAATTAAAGAAAGTGCCTTGCTTTTGTTTTTTGATTATGTAATACACACATTGAAGTTGTTGTTCACTTGAAGCCATTTTATATCAACATGATCATGCAATCCAGATATCAAAATGGTTAATCGAAATCTATTTTTAGCAGAATTTTTAAAACAGCTGTTACACTTTCCCAGAATTGCAAGTCACGACAAAAAAATGAGATTTCTTCTGCACAATTTATAAAAGCTTAATGCTAATATTTACACTGTAAAATACTTAATATATACCCTTAGTTTAATGGCTCGCTTCGTAAAAGGCAGGGCGTTTTCCACAAAAAAAACCAATACAATGTAGAATACTGGTGTCATTAAATATTCATATCTCTTGGGTGTTGCCTACAATTATAGCAAACACCTCCTTTTATTTGAATTTATTAATAAATGTTGGTTTTTCTTTTCATTTGGTTTTGCTTTTTTTTTTATTTAGTTTTGCTTTTTTTTGTTTTTTTTTTAGATTAGCGAAATAACAAAAGGTTCAGAAAATAACGTACGATTAAATCCAAATTTAATTTCAGAAAAGCGCTTAAGCCCCAGTCCACTACACCACGATCAACGCGATCTAAAATAACTTCAGATCTTGGTAAGCTCGAAGTATGAGCGGCATGAAAATGTAAATTTTCGTTTCAATCTCGTAGTTCTCGTTATGCTGCTACAACGATACCGCTACGATTATACCACGTTCTCACCACGTTTATTCTGCGACTTTCACTACGATTATCACGATCTTTCTATGCTTATCATGTCCTCACTACGACCATACCACGAATTATCCGATTGCAACACGATTTTACAACGCTTCTACTGCGATAATAGCACGCTCTTACCAAGACCATACTACGATCATACCACGTTCATACCGCGATCTTACTACGCTCCCTGCAATAACGTCAACATCGTGTTCCATATAAATACTGTATCATTCCTTCTTTTTCACATTGATACGTCCAGTTTCTCGGTAACAACGCAGTCATACAACCAAAATTTACGTAAGGGTAAGGGTAAAGGTAGAGGCAGAAGGAGATCTGATAGTAACGAATCGTGATCTAGAAGATATATGTCGAACCAACCAATTCAACCTGAATCACAACTTATTACTGGTCCATGAAGATCAAATGACGATGCTTTATTGAACGATAATAGGGATGACACAGATATGTCAAGAACGAGCCGTTGGATATAAAGGACAAGAGGTTCAAACTGCATACAGACAAAAAAAGCTGGAGAGCATTTATAAATTTTATTTGACAATGACAATGAGCAGGATGATCGTAGTATGAACGTAATCGGGTCGTAAGAACATCGTGATGAGGACGGCATGGGCGTGCTAGAATCGTGCTATGGTCTTCAACAGCGTGGTACCATAGAACATTCATATTCTTTTCTAAGTCAAAATGTTAAATTCAAATATAATGAAAATAAAGTCAATAGTAACGCACGTAATGTTAAATTAAGTTGTAGAAATTTTCTTAATATATTTTAAATTAGTATGTTTAGGACAATCCAGATTATGTTTAACTCGTATTTACATTCATATGCAGCCAAACAAACCCTTTACTCCTTTACAATTTGATAGATACAAATAAAAGTCAAGTTTAATCGTAGCCGCACAAAATATGTTTTAGAAAAAAGGGGAGGATAATTTTCCATGGTTGGGAAGGCTGGAGCCAAAATTCTGAATCACAGAAAAAATGTTTATATCAATTGCGTTCATGAATAGTGTCAATTGTATCAAAGGATTGCATCTCTTACTTTTGAAGTACATGCAAACGGAAACGAAAGGAATGTTGAAGATAAACGTAGAAACAATTTTGAATTATTGAAATAAAAATCCCTATGAGGAAAAAGCATATAATCTACAGAACAAATAATTTATGTTGTACTTTCCATTATTAAAACATCCGTGTATGTATATATTTTGCTATTCAGTGCAAAACATTGTAATCACAGTTAACTTTGTCCTTTGAAAACATAAGTATCTGCTGTTGGAGTCTCGTTCATTGTTAATTGGTGATAAAGCATATTCTGGAACTGATGAAGCAGATGCTTTTGCAAATGAATATTTCATGTTGCAATGTTCGTGTTTTCATTTGACTTATTCTCTTTAAAGTGGAATAATAGTGGTGCATTTTGCGGGATTGGTCAATTGCAACTTCACAAAATACATGTACATTGTTCATGTTGCAGTGTTGGTGTTTTCATTTGACTTTTTACTAAATAGAAGTGCATTAATTGGATTGGCCAATCGCAACTTCACAGAATACATTATTCATGTTGCAGTTCCAGTGTAAAATTAAATAATTGCATTCTTTGAAGGCTAAAGATTTCTGTTTCTGATAATGGAAAAATTATATATAATATGAATCACATGGGAATTTGTTCCACAAAAAAAACTTAGGATCAAAACTCCAACATCACATGAGAGTCTCAAAGAAAACCTTTTAATATATTTCCGTTTATTAAGTACTTTATAAATGTATGCTTCGATGTTAAATATTATTAGGCAATTGAAAAGTACTTCATCAGGTGCAACTGTATTTGTTGTTTTAATCGCAAACTGATGCTTAGTAATCGAAACCCTGTGAGTATGTGTCCAATTTAATGTGAACGAGATTGTCTCTTTTAATATCCTACTTTCAGGTTGGAATCAGTTCTGAAAAATGTTTATGAGCATATTAAATGTATTTTCATGAAAAAAGTTAATAAATAACAAATTATTTACATTTAATTTGTTCATTACAATAATAAAAATGTCCTTTTCCTATGAACATGATGAAGGAGTATAACATTGATAATTCGCAGCCAATTTCGACTGTTCCAGTATGCTTTTACTTTTCTACATTGGCTAGAGGTATAGGGGGAGGGTTGAGATCTCATAAACATGTTTAACCCCGCCGCAATTTTGCGCCTGTCCCAAGTCAGGAGCCTCTGGCCTTTGTTAGTCTTGTATGATTTTAAATTTTAGTTTCTTGTGTATAATTCGGAGTTTAGTATGACGTCCATTATCACTGTACTGTTATGCATATTTTAGGGGCCAGCTGAAGGACACCTACGGGTGCGGGAATTCTCGCTACATTGAAGGCCCATTGGTTGCCTTCGGCTGTTGTTTGCTCTATGGTCGGGTGGTTGTCGCTTTGACATATTCACCATTTCCTTTCTCAATTTTATTTGCACAAAATTTTATTTTCCAATGTTTATTTATATCTGCATGAACTTTATAAGGTATTGGTGAGGTTTCATGATGCTCAGTCTTAAGATTAACATAGTTCTTCAAATGTTTAAAAAAGTGAATGTTCATAAAATATTATTTGGTGACTTTTTGTGGACAAAAGCATGATGACTTTCCGTAAATTTAACTTTTTCCAGTGAAAGCTTCATCTGATGATTTGCGTATATTTTATGTATATATTAACATTTAATGATCTTTATACCAATTTAAAGACGTGTATAATGTCAAATCATAAAAGATAAGAAAAAATTGTTAAGTCCCTTGCACTGTATAAATATATTTAATCAACATTTAATTGACCAGTATTTTTTTGAATAAGTTATAGGTTATTTTGTATGTATGAATTCTGTGTTTTTATTTTAAATAGATATGAAAAAAATTGACACAAATTCAACAGTAGAGTAAGCAAACATTATAAAATGAAACAAACCATACAAGTTAACAACACTTATACAAATCACACATAATTGTGGTAAATTTTTTAGAAGTTCACTGTATACGAGTATGAGTCTATCAAAATTTATTAATCTATTCAACGTGAATAAAGTGGGAGACTCTCTCTTCCCACTCTTCCCATTGGCTGGTCAGGACGTAGCTTCCTCGTGTTTCAGTAGTTTTATGAGTTTAAAAATGTTTGGACTTGGGTACTGGAATGTGTCTTCCGCTTGCGTTACCATCCCTATAGATCATGTGTAGTTCGCTGTCCTTGTGTTGTGTAATGGTCCGATCAGTATTGTGCTACATAGTCTGTAAAAGGAGTGTATTTGATGTTAAGTATCATAGTTTCAATCTGATCTATGTCGGGTAGGACATTAAACTTTGTCCACCTCAGCCGAAGAACAACGGAACTGAGTACTAATTGACGGACGTTGTTACCTTTCTTGAATGAAACCTGAATCCCTGTTCATTGTGATTTTATCCAGATGCATTTTGTTTTTTCGAGAAAAACAAAAGTTGTTTGCATTGATGTAAGAACACACATATTATGCTTCATTTCAATACAGTCATTGTAACAAAAGCGATTATATCCTCAATTGTGTCCTAAAACGCCTCAATATTGATTGAAATATGTTTGAGAACGAATTCCTTTAAGATTACAAATAATAATGAAATTTATAGGGTCTGGTAGTAAAGCAAATACATTAAATTGTTAACGTTTGCGAAGCATTCTGGTGTTAAATTATGTTTTCACCAATAGTATTATCGATACTCCACAAATTTGAAAATAAACATGAATAAGTTACAAAATTCACAGCTGTATAAATAGATAAAAAATATTAAAATGAAAGAAAAACAACAACAACTAAATCTGCTTTTGCGTAAACTAATAAGAAACTTGTTTAATGGCCTCGCGGGAATCATTTATTACATATGAAATACGATCGTACAATTTTTTAATTTCGTTTTGATTATTTTCAAATATCTATGATTAGTTATTCTGTCCATTTTGGTATCTTTCGTCCAACTTTTATCAAATTTACCAGACTCACAATTTAATACGCCAGACTCGCGTTTCTTCTACATAAGATTCATCAGTGACGTTCAGATCCAAATAGTTAGAAAGCCAAACAAATATGAAGTTGAAGAGCATTGCTGACCCAAAAATCCAAAATGTTGTTCTAAATATGGCTATATATTCCTGGAATAAGAAAATCCTTAGTATTTAAAAAAAAATACTTCATTTTTGTGACTTAAACTGAATGCTTATATTTCTAAATGACAGTGTACATGCTTGGCGTTTTACACGTACGATCGTTTATTGACAGTTCGTCAGGCATATCTAAGCCTTTATATTTCCAAGTAACAGCAAAACAATTTTTGCTACAAACGCGTTCTCTCCTCCATCGTGACGGAACAACACATCACTATAGCTCCCGTGTGTTTTTCTTAGGTTTAACGGTTAAGTCAGCAAATAAAACCTTTTGTGTTTTCTTTAGAATTACAGAAAAGTTTCAAATGGTGGCGTTCGTCATACATTTTGGTGGTTATTTCCTCTCCTGAAAACTTAATCTGTAAATAAAGTACACTGATTTATCCAATCAGTGACCACAATACCTCTGTAAGTCACATTAAAGTTGACTTCATGTGATTTTTGGAATTGTGCTGAACTTTATCATAGAACTAAATGTATTCTCTTACGAATGAAATCACTGTCTTTATAATACTTTTATTGATTTTAAGCTATTCAAAATAATACAAACAAATGCTCAACTAATTAATTACAATTCAATTGTAACAATCTCTAATAAATTATTATTCATCTAAATATTTAGTCTCTTTAAAACTCACTATTTTGAATTTATAGATCTATAACATTATCAAAAAGAATGCGTCCATATAGTACATGGAAGCCCCAATCGCACTTTCATGATCTATGTTCAGTGGACCATGAAGTGTGGATCAAATCTCTGATTTGAAATAAAGATAAGATATCATAGGAAACATGTATCTAAATTTAAAGTTGATTGGACTTCAACTTCATCAAACATTGATATTAATATTAAATCATAAGCAAAACAAAGACAACATTTTCCCCGTTAAAACATGTCTTTCCCAAAATGTCGGTACAGTTGAACAGTCTAACTTATATCAAAAGAGAAAATATGAAACCATGGTTCCTTTGAAATCATGATATAATAAACAAAATAATAAACAGTACTCAATATATATATATTATATAAACATGTATCTATGAAAAAAATATGAAATTTCATTTCTGGTATCAATGATGAGTTTATTTATATGGACACATAAGCATTATCATAGTCTGTCCTACGCCTAAACAAATCCCGCAAAGTTATAGGATTAAACACATTTTTCTAGGGGTTATTGGTGTGTAAACCGGGCCGATTAACTCACAAACTGAATAAAAGTCCGAAAGACTAGAAAAAATGTGTTTCATCCTTATAACTCTTAAACCAAATATTCGCGATTTTTAATTCATATTTTGTTATTAACTGCCTACTATTTACCATCAAATGCACGATTGACATACCGTAACGAAGGAATTATGGCCGCCATATTAACTTTCTAAAATCCATAAATGTTCGATTAATGCAACAGAAACTAAAATAATGTATCACCTACCTCCAAAACTTCATTTTAATGAGATATTATTCAAATTGGACTCGAAATAGTCGGTCGCTTGAAAGTTTACATTCATATGACGTCTTGTTTTGAGTGACGTAAATTCGCAAAATCATTCATGAAATATCGCGGAGTTTTAATTTACATCTTAATTTCATATATTTTCAAAGCTTTAATGCAATAAATCTTTTTTGTTATATATGCATTAGAATAGAAACAATTATGTATTTGGTTTTCAATCTCAATTTGCAAAAATTCTGGGATACCTGCATGGATGGGTATCGCGGATGAATAGATCAGTGAAGGTTACGAAAGTAGTTTTGAAACCATGGTTTATCGAAGTGTAAAACAAGAGAAAAATTCTTATTGACCAATCCAATTCACGTATTTATAGACATTAAAATAATATAAGAATTATTTAGAATTATGAATTAGACGACATATGTTTTGCTTTTTTAAAATCATGATTTATGCAGGTTCATTGTGATGTGCTAGAAACGAAAACAAAAATACATTTGTATCATCTGTAAAAAAAAGACTAATAAAAATAAATTACACATCAAACAGTAAACAAAAAAGAACAAAAAGTAGAATGTTGTATCCCTTTTCCAATTTGGAATTTTCAGTTTCTTTGATGGTGCTTTGTTATCAACATGTTGTTGATAAATGTCCAAAAATTCACCGAATGTCCAATAGTTATTTGGTTATCCTCGTTTTGATCTGTGGTTAAACTGTCGATAACCTTCAAAAGACTTATGTCTACCACTGAGCTCTCGTTATATGGCAAAGAATCTGGAAATTCTTTAAGGTAGTCACATAAACTGCAAAAATAAAACAAGTAAACATATGCTGAGTATTGATATTACATAAAGACACCCATTCCAATGCATCAAAGTCCATCTAAAAAGGGTGAAGTTTTCTAATAAATTTAGGTTATTGAAAGTGTTTGTTTGTTTGGTATGGCAGAATATATTTCCAATATTTTTTTAAGCGTGTTATGACTACAATCATAATACTATGTATAAAGTAATCGGTACCACAGTTACTGCACCCGATGCCCATTTCGACAAGTATAGTCTCTTCGGGTGTTTGGTCTACACCAAAGCAGGTCAACATTCAAATACTTACAACACCTGTTTGATTGGTATTTCTGCAACTCAGGCATTAACAAAAGATATCGACATTTTCTGTCCTATTACTAATATATATCAACCGATCATCACATTCAAAGCATTCCTAATTGCACACACCTTTTATCTGAAATGTTACAGTACGAATCATCCTCTAGGTCTATCTGAATATCTATTTTTAGAACGATGAATTCAAACATCAGTTCTACCAAACTAGATATAGCATCCAAAGGCAATGCGCTAAAGGTCTTCTCAAGAAATGACTTTTGTTTCTCCGTTAAAGGCTTAGTAAAGTTATCAGCTATTCCCTCAAAAGGTTCCTGTGATTGAAAAAAATTAATACTTCATTTGATTACCGCAATAACATCAAATAAAATATATTGTCATAGGTTAACTTTTTAAATTCATCTCTTTTCCTGGTTGGATAAACATAGAATATAGTGTTATATCCCGTTGTTTTAATTTAGTGACGTTTTGTTTTAAACATATTTTCATTTAAATTTTTTAGTCAAATAGTTATTAATGCTCTTTATGATTTTTGCATATACCTAAATACTTCTGGATTAAAAGAACAACCACATTATGGACATTTCAACATTAATTACATAAGAAAAAATATGCTAAAGTAAGTATTATATAACTTTCGCCTGAAAACAGAGTGACTGTCATCAAAGCTCACAACACGATATGGGATATATATTTCCCAACTTATTCGATATTCAAGAGCTTGCAGCTCCTACTCAGACTTTGTAATACGTCATCAGTGTCTGAATAGAAAGTTGATGAAACAGGGGTATGTCAAAGAACGTCTCGTTCTTTTTCTAAAAAAGTTCATCGGAAGGTACCAAGACCTTGTTGATAAATATTCCGTATCAACTTCTCAAATAATACACGATGGTCTTGATGTATAGATTCTTCGTACTGATGTTGTTTATCATCTTAACAACGTGTTTTATAGTTCTTTCATTTGTCTTTGTTCTATTATTAATATTACTTTTACTGTTAAATGGTTTCATGTGATATCCGTTTCACGTGGCTCGGTACTTATACATCTCGTCAATGTGTTTGTATTGGCTTTCATTTTTTTGTGGTTTGTTTTGTATTTGCGACTTTTTGTATTTCTTTTGTTCTGATAACGTGACTCTGTACTTTAAAAGATCCCGTCAGTATGATATTGTTCTATTATATGTCATTATAATATATTTCTATTATGAATTACAATATACGTTGAACCACAAACGTCAAAATCATTCAATCGCGTAGTGGTATTAACTATTTTTGGATTCTTATAAATTCTATATATAACTTTTGGACTAGTTTAAATCTCGGTCTATTTCTTAAATTTATTCTTACAATACTTTTGATTTTTTAACCCTGTATGCTAACATTCCCATGAAAACTTTAAAATTGTTTGTACGCACATTGAACGACAAATTTATGTGACGTATAAAATTTTCTGACGTCAGACACTCAATAAATGTGTTCGTAGATAGTAGATGTTTTTGTGTTCTGTTAAATTGTTCCCTTTTAAAATTGTTAAACGATGATGACTGATGTACCCATATTTTGACTATTATATTTATTGTGTCTGTTTATTTAACGCATCAATGTAAAAATATCGGAAATTGATGAGACTGTCATTACAAAAGTGAGAGGGTTAGCGCTATAGAACCAGGTTTAATCCACCATTTTCTACATTTGAAAATGCCTGTACCAAGTCAGGAATATGACAGTTCTTGTCCATTCGTTTTTGATGCGTTTTGTTATTTGATTTTGCCATGTGATTATGGACTTTCCCAATTGATCTTCCTCTAAGTTCAGTATTTTTGTGATTTTACTTTTTTTTATATATAGTCCATTTTTCGGTAAGGAAACCCTTGAGATTAAAAAAAACAGGAGGTGCACAATAGCTTCATATGGTTATGATTGTGAGACAATTTTGATAAAATGTAATATAGGGTAAAGGATATATTGCAGGAATAATGAGTACCCAAATAAGTCAATAGCAAAGTCTGTTTGGTAAGGAACTTAAAGTAATTGTGCACGTCAACTTTTCTATCCATTTTCAATTAGTGGCAAGTGCAGACAGTGGATGTAATATTCATAAAATCTGTGGTCGGAATTCATGTTTTTATATGAAAAATCTAAAATAATATTCTGATCAACAAGTTAAATAGAAGGTGTACAGTAGCATCCAAATATAAAACAAGATGTGGTATGATTGCCAATTAGACAACTCCTCACAAGAGACAAGATGACAAAGAAATTTACATTTGTAGGTCACCGTACAGCTATCAATAATGAGCAAAGCCAATATCACATAGTCGGCTATAACAGGTCCCGAAATGACAAATGTAAAACCATTCAAACGAGAAAACTAACGGCCTAAACTATGAACAAAAAATGAAAAACAAACAACTATAACACATAAATAAATGACAACCACTGATTAACAGGCGCCTGCCTTGGGACAAGCAAATATCTGCATGATGTGGCGGGCTTAAACATGTTAGCGGGATTCAAACCCCTTTCCAGGACAGTGGTGTAACAGTACAACATAAGAACGAACACAAAAATCAGTTGATAAAGGCTTTACTCATGCAATGGATACAAATAGAAATACATCAAACAAAATCACAGATTGGACAGGACTGGGTACTTACTTGTATATCCACACAACAAAAAGACAAAAATTACAAATCTGAGAGGAAATTTGTTTATGATCCCTATGCTGGTTTGGACAGAGTTGCGGCTGATAAATGTTAGCCCTATAGTTTGACATGGTAATGTTCATGTTGTTGTATAGGAAACTTCAGAAATGAGTCCTTTCAAAAAGTAGACAGGTATTGCACCATGGCATTATTTCATGAAGATTCTGTGAAAACTTGATGAAATGGAAATGGGGAATATGACATGGAAACAATAACCCGACTAAAGAGCAGCCAACAGACAAAGGCCACCAATGGATCTTCAATGCATCGAGAAAATCCCACACGCGGAAGCGTGCTTTAGTTGGCCCCTAATCATAAATGTATACTAGTTCAGTCATAATGAACGTCATACTAATCTCCGAAATATATAAAAGAAACTCAAATACATAGTCATACAAGACTAACAAAGGCCAGATACTCCTGACCTGGGACAGTCGCAACATGTATATTATCTGAAAATTGGTTTGTACGTGTAGAATACTTATTTCAAACGGGATAACGCAATCTAATTGCAACGCAGATGTTATTTGCAATGATATGTCGATAGCTGTATCTTTATATTGCCCTAGGTCCTATTATCTCTGATTGTTACACATTTATTTAAACTATTGGATTTTGAATGACATTGTGTACTAATGGATAATTTGGTCATTTATGTACCCTGCCACGTACACTCTGTGTTTTAATTAGATGTATTTCTGCGTTGTATAGATCTGATTGGATAAGCCCTTATCAACATATTTTTATAGTTTGTTCTTATGTTGTACTGTTAATCCACTGTCCAAGGTTAAGGGAATGGTTGGCGCCTTCAAAAATGTTTAACACCGCCACATTCTGTATTTGCCTGTCTAAATTGACTGTAATTTTGTGGTTTTTGTTTGTTGATGTAAATCATATTTGTTTTTCCGTGTATTATGTTGTACATCAATCTGGCAGCTAATATACAAAAAAAAAACACTCAAAAGGTGATATACAGCAACACATGTACACGACAACTATGCAATTACAGGCTCATGACTTAAGACAGACAAACACTGTATAAGTCGGGGTTACACATGTTTACGGGCGCATAACTGTGCCTTAAACTTGGACATTGGTCTTGTATCAATGTAACAGCACAATATAAAACAAACTATAGAACAACCAAAAAATAAAAAACCCACGAAGTACAGATCTCTTAGTACTTGCATATATTGAAAGCAAAATAAATACCAATGACAACTAACAAACATTTATTGTATAACAAAATGATATATTTCCATTTAGGAAAACAAACTGGAGAAATTACCTGGTTGTATTTCATCAACGATGTTGCTCGTTCAAGTGCAAGTTTCATCCACCAAGACATTGCATGACAGCACATGATAGACTGTTGTGCCTACAATACGGTAATAGCAAAATGAGGGATAACAAGTTATTAAATAATCAGACTTCTTAATATTTTGCACATATTGTCGTACTAAAAGTGTAAAATTTAAAAGGGCGTTCTTCATATGGTTTAAATATAATTAGCAAACGTTCCTCCAGAAATTTTAAAAGACGGGATTTCGGTTTGATGCATGATATATATGAAAATATATGGAATAAATAATACAATCAAACAACAATTTGTTGGTTATGTCTAATCATATCATTAGTTGTCAGGCTTACTAGAATATGTTTTTGATATAAGATATATACTTCATATGCAACTATTTGTAAATAACCATTGTTTTCTAGCTTAAAATGTACACAATTTATATTTTGAATCTTTATTTTTAGTTAGTTATCTTCATATCAGGTTGATGGCAGATTATATGAACTTACATTTATCAATCAAACTCATGAATGGGATCATCAGTAAACAGAGCTGTAGTATAGTGTTTTTATTTTATTTTATTTTTTTCTTTAATTTACATTTTCACTACACACTTTTCATCAAAACATGCATGTTCACACTGAATAGCATTTCAAACAAGTAAAAAGGATCACGAACCTTTTGGCTAGGAAAGGACTTTTCCATCTTCAATACTTTTGTCATGAAGTTATATAGCAAAGTTTGTGGTTTCTCTGTTCCAACAGATTTGAGAAAACTGATAGCGACATCTAATCTGTCTAAACTTTCGCACAAATCTGAGAACGGAATCTTTCGTAGCTCTAACTCTATTTGACCTTGCAATACATGAGGAATTTTCTCCTGCAAAAGAAGCAGAAATACAAACTATATCACTCTAATATGTTAACGATAAATGCAAAATAACGGATTAGTTGCAACGATCTAAGTTTTTTTTAAATGTTTCAGAATATCAGTCTTTTACTAAAATAGTATAACACACTTATTAAAAACTTTAATAGAATGTGTCCACGCTGATATACCAAACTTGCTACTAGCGTCCTAATACTTGCCATGAAATGTGCGCGAATTATAAAACAAGAGTCAAATGACATAAATACTGAACTCCAAGAAAAATTTAAAACAGACTGTCCCTTAATTTATTATAAATATTTATTTTTCTCTTATCAAATTCAAAAATCTTTTCCATTCATATTATCACAGGTCACTAAAAATATATCACGATACAGAAGAGTGTTGACAGAAAAGTAAAAACGACAACAGATCCTTATAACCTTAAAGTTGTAATGATAACATCAATAACAATCTTTGTGTGCGTGTATAATTTTCCTGTTTAAAAAAACAATGAATCAGCTTTGCAAATATGAATTTGAAAACAGACACATACAGTTTATTTATTTTTCTCTTTTTCTTAACATTGTGACATCATAGAATGAGACTCAACACCGAATGCTAACATATCATGTGGCATGTGGAGCATAAGCTGTTCTCTTTAAAAGAGTACCAGATAACATCTTTGAATTTGTTTGGGTTCGTGTTGCTTGGTTTTAGTTTTCATGTAGCGTGTATCGAAATCTTTTTTTTTTCATAAATGATCATTCTTCTTTTTTTAAATCATGTATTATTTCCTTTTTCTCAAATTTCAACGTTTACCCTTACCTTTAAAGCAACACTACTAGTTATCTTTGCCAAATGAAAAATAAACCTGAAATAGTCCTGGAAGTATGGATGCTAAACTGTTTTTAAAACTACTGACAGACAAGTCAATAAAAGTATGTATTTCAAGCTACTGACAGACAAGTCAATATAAGTATTATGCAATGGAAAAATAAAAGTTCATTATTTTCTATATAGATAAAAACATACTAAGATATAAACATTCAATCAATCTCTTTTTGTCTACATAAATTTAAAAAGCATACCTGTACGATTCTTTTTGATAGGGCATCCAGAACAGCACCATTTGTGTTTTCTGCTCTATATGTAAACACGTCTATCTGTGAATATTCTTTTTTTATTGTTATTTTACATATTTTTATGGAAAACGATTGAGTTATCTACATTCACAATTTGTATATTATAAACAAAAAAACGCAATAGTAACAACCACAATATAATTTGACTGAAAAAAATGTTCTATTCTATATATGCTGACATGTACATTTTTGTGACGATATTTAAAAAAAACCACAGCCAATGTGTTCATAGTCATGATATGATATCTATTTTATTGATTGTTGCTTCTGTGTAAACGCAACACTAGCTATCATGCTCTTTCGTCCTTTTTTGTTTATTGGAAGATCTTTATTCTTTTAATAATCTTCCAAGTTGCAAGTATTTTAAAGTCGAGCATCACCTGATTGGTTGGATTGTTGAAACACAAATCCAGTGCAGAATTTTTTTTAGGTAGAGTTTATGTAAAATTTTACCTTTACATGAAGATGTATTTCCCTATTCATGTATGACATTGTGTTTTCGGGGCCTCAGTGACTTAGTTGCCTTAGTAGTTACTACTCATATGGCAACATTTGGGGTACTTTGCCAATTTGCATACCGGCCAGTTTGCCTTATCATAACGGCAGCCATTACAATAAGATTATATATGCCCCTTAAAAAAAATGCCAATACGCCAATTCATATGTCGAACCAACAATTTGTCCGCATAAAGGTGAATTGTATAAATGTTTTCAGGGTTCTGTCCGTGTACAAATGAACAATGTCTACTTGAAAACTTTCGGACTTTTTAGCTTGAAAAATTGAAAAACCGCGAAAATCAAATCAAAATCGAACCGTGTCGTGTTGCTCTGTGTTCTAAAATTAAGAAGTGTTCAATATTGACTCCCTTATCTTGGTCTGCCATTGATGATAATTCAGTTTCTGTATCCTGTTTTATGTATTTGTCGTGGTTATACTACCATATTCTGTTTTGTTTTTTAAATCAATTCGTATTCAATAAAACAAAGAATTACCTCGTTTAATCCAATTATAACAGATTTAGAGAAGAGAAACCTGTCCATCAGCTGCCTTTCAAGATTAACAAAGTTGTAGTCTATTTTTGTTCCATGACCAACTTCAAATGAATAGTTACAATTTGCCAAAATCATTGGCAATAAGTCTTTATCAGGATGGAAGCTTATCAAATGTGCTACAGAAATGTCCTTCACGTGTACTCTTGGCAAAGACCTGTATCTATATATGAAATAAATATAACAATATAGGTGTTCATTTTTATACAATGTTCTATCGTAAAATATATCACTGCTTGCTAATATTTACTTAAAAAACATTTTCAACTTCACGAAACTAAGGAAGTAAAATAAAAAAACAAAGTATCATTATGTTTCCCCTTTAAACATTACTTTAACAGATGAACACGCGTATAACATCAGTCTAACAAAATGTCACACCATGAATCATTTGCGTACCTTTTTCTCTTGATAATTTCAAAACAAAAATTATCATAATTATCATCTTTTTTATAGCCGTATTCAATACTGGGATTCATCTTTTTTGTGGGTACCAATTTTCTTGGATTGAGAAAAACTTGCATATTCGTGGATATTCAATTTCGGTGTTTCAGCAAAGTTGAGATACATTCCTTTAGACAATTTGTGATTCCCCTGTATCCACGAAATTCACAAAAATTAGTATCCAACGAATATAAATAAATCCTCAGTAAAACCTTTCAATGGATATTATATATTCAATAATTTGAGAAGTAAGTAATAAGATAAGTGCTAGTATATATAAAATCGATGTTCTTTACTGTTCCCTTGGTTTTGTCATGAACTTACTCATTGCCAAAAAAAATAATTAGTCTTGTTTACTTACGGAATTTGTTTATGCCTGCAGTAATCATCCAAGAATGCATTTTGCTTTTCCAACAAAAATCTTAAAGTTAGATATGCACATAATCCAGTATCTTTGTAAGTTGGTAGCAGATAACAGACTGGTGTCTTGTCATCAATTGGTTTTCTGCAGTAACTTTTACCAACTCGGAGAATTCCACCATTTGCACAACAACCTTGAGATATAAATTCCAATCAAGCATTTTATTAAATACAAATTTAAAAGATATAAGCTCTTTGACTTTTTTATAGTGTTTTCCCAAAATTATCTAATAACACAAAAATGAAAATACGATATACAAACTATTAAACTGTGAACTTTGGATACCGGATTCCCTTCTACTTGACGAAATTACAAAATATTACTGTCTGGTCCATATGGTACTGTGATAAACCTTTTGTTCTCATGAAAAACTTTGAGATTTATACTGATGATACATTTTGTCCGTCTGAAGCATTTTTCGTTTTCTACTTTGATCAGGAACGTCCGGACAGACGCATTAGGAGCTATATATGTAGATGACGATACAAGTACTATAAAGAAGAGTTTAAATACATCAAAGGTCAAAATTCTTTGAGTTGTAATCTTAGGTTCTCAAAAGCTTTTTAATTCATCATCGGAGAATTTTATAATTGTTAGCTAGCAGTTCGCTAGTAAAGGTATTGCTCATTGTATCTGTAAATATAACCATACTAGTTTATTTATTTTCTTTTGTTACATCTTCTGACATCGGACTCGGACTTCTCTTGAACTGAATTGTAATGTGCGTATTGTTATGCGTCAAGGGGCCAGCTGAAGAAGACCGCCTCCGGGTGCGGGAGTTTCTCGCTACATTGAAGACCCATTGGTGGCCTTCGGCTGTTGTCTGCTCTATGATCGGGTTGTTGTTGCTTTGACACATTCACCATTTCCTTTCTAAATTTTATTATTTAGTACACATTTTGTGCGTCTGAAGTGTTCATATAGATAAAAATTCATCAGAAAATCCTAAACTAAAAATATGAAAGCCAGGGATGTATAAGTATTTTGACACGTTAAAAGAATTATGAACAGAACATGACAGTAGGGACTTAAAAAGACTTGAATAATTCAAGTCAACATTGATATAGAGAGTTTGAGCCATAGTTTAGTTTCTTGTTCATTTATGAATTTATCTTTGTGGAATTATCGGCTTAATACATAAGTGGTATAAGTTATTTATATATAAAACACGTTCAGATTTTCAACAAAACATGTGCGAATAATATTTGCATTCTGAAATTAAACGGTGCACATACTATAAGTTTCTAGCGATTGTCGTACTGCTTCCCAGGCTTCCGTGTAACTATCTAAATATTCTTTGAACTCATTAAGTGTTCCACCTATAACGAAAATAAACTCAATTGATGGTAATTTAAAGGCAATTTAATAGATATATTTTATAGAGGGATCTGTATAATATAAAACTAGGACTTTCATGATAACGAAATTGACAATAATAAATACGGATGTGGTTGCTTCATGAGGTATAATGGGAGTTTAAATGATACAATTTGTCATACTTTGCGGTACGGGCATTTAAGGCTTTTGCCCAAGAAAACAAAAAGTTTTATAACTATTTCAAATTGGCACATAATGTTTAGAAATGCATAGGGTCAAGAAATATATGTGATAACCATGGAGATGTTTATCGGGTGACGTCACAATTGCGTTATAATATGTATTGTTTTTACGGAAATGATGAAAAATACTAAATTTAAGCAGTTCACCATCTATATTTCCGTTGTGGAAACATCGTGCGCAGCCAAGAGACAACACAATAATCTAACAGAAGCATTATTATAACTATTGACACTTTTTCACCAAATAT
Source organism: Mytilus edulis (assembly GCF_963676685.1). Taxonomy (NCBI): domain Eukaryota; kingdom Metazoa; phylum Mollusca; class Bivalvia; order Mytilida; family Mytilidae; genus Mytilus; species Mytilus edulis. The sequence continues at coordinate 68,075,174 of NC_092353.1, read as the reverse complement.
AAAATTGTTTAAAAAAAAAATTGCTAATTTGATTAAAAATCTTGACATTGACTTGTTCTTTTTTAGAATCTAAGGTGGCAGAACAACCTTTACTGAAATTATAAATCGATTAGATACATGCATATATGAAAAGCACTATCATATTGGTTATCTTTCAAATATTTTAACATTATCATTGCAAGATGGTTTTTTTATGGTTGATTAAGTTAGTTATCTAACAATAACAAAATGATACCATGATCCATTTGTTGTTTAATCTTTTCGATGGTCAAAACAGCTCCTTCAGTTCGATCTAGTTTTCTACCAAATCTCTTAGTCAACATTTTCTGTAGTCTTATGACATTTGGAATCAATATAAGAACTCTCAGATGGTGTTCCTACATTACAAAAGAAATGTTCTATAGTGAGGTACGTTCATGTATTATATAAATTATTGAATGATTCACACATTGTTATATATATCAACTAGAGGCTCTAAAGAGCCTGTGTCGCTCACCTTGGTCTTGTGCATATTAAACAATGGACACGGATAAATTCATGACATAATTGTGTTTTGGTGATAGTGATGTGTTTGTAGATCTAACTTAACATTCTTGTTGCTACAATTATCTCTATCTATAATGAACTTGGCCCAGTAATTACAGTGGAAAATATTTTCTAAAAGATTACTAAGATTTACGAAAAAATGGTTAAAAATTGACTATAAAGGGCAATAACTCCTTCAGGGGTCAACTGACCATTTTGGTCATGCTGACTTATTTGTAAATCTTACTTTGCTGAACATTATTGCTGTTAACAGTTTATCTTTATCTATAATAATATTCAAGATAATCACCAAAAACAGCAAAATTTCCTTAAATTTACCAATTCAGGGGCAGCAACCCAACAACAGGTTGTCCGATTCATCTGAAAATTTCAGGACAGATAGATCTTGACCTGATAAACACTTTTAATGCCGGATTTGCTCTAAATGCTTTGGTTTTTGAGTTATAAGTTAAAAACTGCATTTTACCCCTATGTTTTATTTTTAGCCATGGCGGCCATCTTGGTTGGTTGGCCGGGTCACGCCACACATTTTTTAAACAAGATATCCCAAAGATGATTGTGGCCAAGTTTGGATTAATTTGGCTCGGTAGTTTCAGAGGAAAAGATTTTTCTAAAAGATTACTAAGATTTACGAAAAATGGTTAAAAATTGACTATAAAGGTCAATAACTCCTAAAGGGGTCAACTGACCATTTTGGTCATGTTGACTTATTTGTAAATCTTACTTTGCTGAACATTATTGCTGTCTACAGTTTATCTCTATCTATAATAATATTCAAGATAATAGCCAAAAACAGCAAAAATTCCCTAAAATTACCAGTTCAGGGGCAGCAACCCAATAACGGGTTGTCGGATTCATCTGAAAATTTGAAGGCAGATAGATCTTGACCTGATAAACAATTTTACCCCGTCATATTTGCTCTAAATGCTTTGGTTTTTGAGTTATAAGCCAAAAACTGCATTTTACCCCTATGTTCTATTTTTAGCCATGGCGGCCATCTTGGTTGGTTGGCCGGGTCACGCCACACATTTTTTAAACTAGATACCCCAATGATGATTGTGGCCAAGTTTGGTTTAATTTGACCAAGTAGTTTCAGAGGAGACGATTTTTGTAAAAGTTAACGACGACGGACGACGACGGACGACGGACGACGACGGACGACGGACGACGACGGACGACGACGACGACGGACGCCGGACGCCAAGTGATGGGAAAAGCTCACTTGGCCCTTCGGGCCAGGTGAGCTAATAAAAACATAATATGATATATATATATATGTTGGTCTGCTCCTGTCAAAAATCGCTTTAAGTAAAAATAAATGCTGTATGGAATTTTCTAATTAAAATTTGATGTGACGGCATGGAAAGTGCTCCTTTACGAGAGACAAAAAACAACTGGTTTGCAAGATATAATATCTAGTAGCGAGTATTATGTACTGTGATACAAGCCTAGATAAAGTGGACGTAGAAACGAATTACTGCGATGTCTCAGATGCAGGTTTACGAATCTTGCTATTTATTTAACGATAAAAGTCTATCGCGAAGTTGTCATATATTAACATTAAGTCACTGAAAGCTTTATTTTTAGTTCAGTATAGATGCCTGATTGGTCTACAGCGCATGATACACTGTATGCGGTGTAGTCTCGATGTTCCAATTGCATGAGTTAAAATGTTTAATCTGCAAAGTGCGGAAGAAATTTTTTTGTTCTTCTCTCGACGGAACTCGTGCTAAGAGGATACTGTGACAACATTGTCTACACTGTGTTCAGCGTTATAGACCACTCAGCCACATTGACTGAATAAAACAAAAAGGTTCTATAGTCTATTGACACCTTTCCTAGTCAGTAAAATATATATTCTAGCTAAATGTTAATGGATATTTCCTGAAGACAATTACATTTGTTTATTTCATTCTGGGGAAGTAGTAAATATGATTGTGCGACTGAAAAAAAATAGTGCATACATAATTACCTCCTTAAGAAAGAGTTGTAACATTTTGCATGTTTCTTCCCTCGAATTCAACATCTGAGATAAATGATCTACTGTTATACGAGCTCGATATCTCCATACTTGTGGGTTTTCATACAAATTTTTAATATCAGTTTCATCTGTTGTGTGATGTTTTTCTTGTAGCAACATAATAAGTGGGTCTGATCCTAGGAAAAATATTCAACGAACATGAATTTTCTACTTTACATGTAATTAATTTATTACGCAATAATGAAATATGTATAAATGTGCTTTTTCAAGTTCTATTAAGATTATTCTATAAACCCTAAAATAATAACTGAATCATTGAAACAGTGTTCTAGCTATTCTAAACGTATTCCTAAAAATTCTCACCTCTGAGGTTTTTTTTATCATAGAAACCTTCACTTGCACATTCAGGTCAAAAACAAATGCCACGTATTACGAATACACACCACATTGTACAAGACTAACAGTATGAAAATTGCTTCAACTTTTTAACTCGATAAATAATTTTTCTTCGACACACAATTCTTACTCTGATCTTTGGAGTTTTTCTATTCGGTTTTCTTCATCGTGTTTGGCGGAACAGCAACGAATTATTACAGTGTAGACTTGTTTTTGCCTGATGTAGTTTAAAATTTGTGGACTGTATCGCTCTTATGTGTTTTTTAATGTATGGATTAATTACGAAAGACATCTATCAGGGTATTTTGATCAAATTCATTGTCACGATGAGTTCTGAGCTTTAAGATAATATAGACAGCATCACTGTGAAGACGACAACAAAGCATAGTTCATTTTGGTGTGTGTGTTATGAAACTTATCTCTTTGTCAGCGATACATGCAGTTGAGGAATCACAATAAGAGCAGTATAAAGATGCAGTTTTCAAACTTGATCTAATTACAAACAAGGAACAAGTAAAATTGAAATTGTACATGTAGGTGGAGATGTAATGGTTGTACATTTTGTAATGCTTTTTTTGTTTATATAAATCTGTTCGTATGCATTTTCGTCCCCATTTGAGGAATTGTGAATTATGAATGTCAATTCTTTTTTGCTAGAGAACGCTCTTTTGTATAAATATAATGAATAACTTCAAAACAGTTATCCAATCAACTTAACGAGTTATTGAACAAATACTAATACCCATTCTATTGTCATCGGTTATACTGTCATTGCACTTCTGTAATACACCATCCATATCCTAGAACATACGAGGTTTTTGTTAGCTTTACTAATAATAATTATCCTAACAAACTGCATCTAGTTTCATATGTATTAACATCAAACTTCACGTATGAAATTAGAAATAAATGCTAGATCAATAAAAATAATTAAAGGGGTACCCTCAATCTTACATTAGTTTCACGAATGAAAATAATTGTCTGGCCTCAGTCTGTGCTATTTGACATAAATTTAAAATTGCACTTCCTTACCACCTCATGTACTTACAACTTCATTTTAAACGAATGTTGAGTATATTCAATATTTAGGTCAAAGCCAAAATGTTGCATATATAAAAAAAATACCATTAAATTGATCTTTTTTACTAAGTCTTAATTTCCTGTGTTATTAATTAAGTATCAACTACCCTAAACCATAACATTAATGTTATACGGAATCATTAAGTATCAATACGGACAAATTTATTCGTGCAGTGTACATGTATGTTTACTTGTTGTTATATGTCTTTTGATTGAGTTAAGCCATTTTAATTAATATTTTAGTGTGTCTTTCTTTGATGTGATGTTACACTATTTTTTCAGATAAGGTTAAGATTTGGTACCATTCAAACGTTTAAACCCGCTCCAATTGTTTGCAACTGTCCAATATACATTTATATAATTATTAAAAAATTAACATTTTTATATTTGCCAATTAAAGGCAAGCACGAACAATCAATCGCATACAAATGTAAATAAGGTCCTACATATTGACGCATGTCACATATATCCTTCTTTTTATATATGAACATAATGATTGAATATTATATATGTAAGTGTGCATTTTTATGGTAGATTTTGAATACCATGACACTATAAGATAAACTATCTTGAAAAATACAAACATTTCACCTACACACAATTATTTGATTTAAGCAAATGCAATACCAAAGTAAACAAACTGAAAAAAGATTCGAGGTTGAAAGCAGAAATACCAGTACCTTAAACATTGGCAGAAGAAATGTTTTGTCAAAAAGTTGTTCCCAATCAGATCTTGCTGCTCTAGTAGACAGCGTGCAGATTTCCCCAGAGTAATGTTCTCCTCCTATAGTAAATCAAAAGGAAAATATAGCATGCATATAGTATAATACATATCAAAATTCGTATTGCATGCTTTATCACCACGAGAAACCAATACCAGTCCCGAGTATATATGGTCCCAAGAGCTGACACTGGCTAGGTGGTGATACAGCATTCGATACGGATTTTGCCATGTACTGATCTGATTACCTTTTATTTTAATAGAATACGATTCATGAAATAATCTTTGTTCAAATCATTCGGAAATATAAAAGAATAAGACTTCACCTTTTATGTCATTGGATATATGACGTCACGTCCGGTATGCTATACGGCTTTAGCTATGAGATACGGGTTTATCTATGCGATACAGGGCAAATGATTCAGATTGGAGTTAATAGCCCTTAGAAGATACACAAAATTGCTGTATTTGTACTAAATATATCATAAAAATATATAATGACATCTTCATATACAACATTGTACAACATTTTATTAAACAAACTATGATTATAATAAAGCATTACCTATAACATTGAATGAATGGTACTTCATTATTTCACTCAATAAATGATGTATCAGCATAAAGATATCATCTGTTCCCCTTCCTAGTATTTGATGAAGAGATTCAATGTCTAACTCGATGTGCTGTAGTATAAAGGAAGGCAAGTCTGATTCTTCGATTTGAGGTTCAGTGTGAATTGATTGCAACACAGCCTAAAGAAAAATATATAAAATACGTCTACATAGTAACTTTAACTTTAACGAAACAGAACTAACAAATGCTAATATCACTTTATTGATCAAAATACGGATTTTGTGCATTCTATATTGTATAATCATTTCAAAATAAATTGTTAAAATTGACAGTTCATTTTGTTAAATCTAATATACACATTTGGCAACATATTTTCCTAAAACATTAACCTGAGAAAATAGATTTTGGGAATAATACATTTGATTTTGGTTTCTGTATTTTGTCATTAAACTTATTGCAGCTTTGACATATCTCAGACACCTGGTAGAATAAGTTGTTCACTTCTAGATCATTGTCGTTGTTCTCTTTGTGACGACAGTGTATGTGAACAATCAGGGTAATACTCATACACAATGCATACCTCTTTAAGATTTTAATACAGACATTTTATTTAGATGTAATAGGAATTACGTATCGTAGTAAGAATTCTGCAAATATACCAAGCTTATACCTTTGTACGCCAGACGAGCTCGAATCAAAACAGTTTTTCGGTCAAATCAACTATGAACTTTAAAAATCCCGAAAAGTTGTGCAACAATATCAATCAACAAAAAGTGATAGCCATAACAAGAGGCTCTCAAGAGCCTGAATCGCTCACCTGAATTTTTTTGGTTTAATCTCTCATCAATGATTATTTTGGCTTTTCAATTTATTTAAATGTTCTTGAAATCGTCCTATTCTCTTCAAAAGCCAAAAAAAATTTCAAATTTCTCCTATGTTCTATTTTAGCCATAGGAGCTATGTTTCTTGACATACAAGGAAATGAAATATAAAATTTATACTAGATACTCTGAAACTCTGAAACTCGTTTAGCCTAAGTTTGGCTGAAATTGATACAGCAGTTTCAAAGGAGAAGATTTTTTAAAGTAAGTCAACATGATGAACAAATTGTGAAAAATTGTCATTAAAGGGCAATAACTCCTTAAGAGGTCAATTGACAATTTTGGTCATATTAACTTATTTGTAGATCTTACTTTGCTGATCATTTTTGCTGTTTACAGTTTATCTTCATCTATAATAATATTCAAGATAATGACCAAAAACTGCAAAATTTCCTTAAAATTACCAATTAAGTGGCAGCAACCCAACAATGGTTTGTTTGATTCATCTGAAAATTTCTCAGCTGATAGATCTTGACCTAATGAACATATTTACCCCATGTCAGATTTGCTCTAAATGCTTCCGTTTTTGAGATATAAGCCAAAAACTGCATTTGACCCCTATGTTCTATTTTAAGTAACGGCGGCCATGTTTTTTGACGGATCAGAAATCGAAGCACACACTTTGTGCAGGATAATCTAAGAAACAATCATTTTAAGTTTCATTCAAATCCATTCAGTAGTTTCAGAGGAGAAGATGTTTGAAAAATTGTTAACGACGACGACGTCGACGACGACGACGACGACGACGGACGCCAAGTGATGAGAAAAGCTCACATGGCCTTTTAGGCCAGGTGAGCTAATAAATGAATTAACCATGTAACTATATTATACCTCACAATTGTACTCAGCTCCAACATACATGGAAACATGAGTCAGCAATCGTAGCATGGCAAAAGAAGCCCTGTTTAATTCATTTCTTGGAATAGATATGTCTGTTATTTTCAAATTTTCAGGCCTACCTAGTACATGACCTTTTGTCAATGAGTCAGTGCTACAATAGATTTAATGATATTTCTGTTATAAATCTGCCTATGAGTAGTATTTTGACAGAAAGGTTTTAGTAAATGCTAGTTGCAATTTTATTTGTTTCAAATTGAACATATATACAGTTCAGGTAATGATTTATGCGAATGGTACACTATATTTATAAATTTCCTGTGTAATCTAATCTATGGACACTAAAATGTATGCGTTGTCGTGTTTAGCATACCAAAATGGTCAATGGAATAATAGTATGGAACCAGACAAAGTAATTACGCTATATTTTATGATAAACGGAACACATATTTCTGAAATGAATAATGTTCATAATAAAGAGGGACAACCTGCACTTGGATAAATAAAAATTCCTATGAAATGGAAGTAAATAATTATAAAAATATTTGTTTGAAGATCTGTCTGGAAGAGTTATGATTGTGTTTCATTTTTCAAGATGTATGAAGCGAATACATATTCTTTAGCGTAATTTGTTTAATTTTTGTCGTTATTTTGAAAACATTGTTATATTCAACCAAAAGGCAATGTTTCACGAAAGTACACAAATCAAAATATAATCTGATGTACAGTAGTTGTCGTTTGTTTATGTAATTTATACGTGTTTCTCGTTTCTCGTTTTTTATATAGATTAGACCGTTGGTTTTCCCGTTTGAATGGTTTAACGCTAGTAATTTTGGGGCCCTTTTTAGCTTGTTGTTCGGTGTGAGTCAAGGCTCCGTGTTGGAGGCCGTACATTGACCTATAATGGTTTACTTTTATAAATTGTTATTTAGATGGAGAGTTGTCTCATTGGCACTCACAACACATCTCCCTATATCTATTGATTTTAGAACCAATTTGACAATTGCCACACATTTTTAATCACTTATGTTAGATAACCAGAAAGATATATGAAGCGAAAGGCTTAAATATGAGTAGTTTACAAGTCAATACAACGAGTTTGTTCGGTATGTTTATCCTAATTTTGACTTTACCTGGACGTCTGTTTATTCCCAGGAAGTAAGACGTGTCCTGATCCACCAATTTTTTCTCCGCAAAAACAGGTAAGTACACTGTAAGGATTTCCGCACTACAAATAAGATATATTTCTAAAAAAAATTGCACAAATAAACATTGAATGATTGTAATAGGTTAACTTTGTTGATTTAATAATGAGTATGAAGCTTATGTAGACTATCAAAGAAATACAGAATTGATTCATACTATCTATCATTCAGGTAGGTTTAAACTTTTTTAGTTTTTTTAACTCACTTCTGCAAATTTCTACCAAAAAATTTCATAGTTAAGGTCACTGCATACAGTAAAGCTGTTGCGATTTAAAGAACGGAAGATAATAATTCAAAAGCAGTACATTTCTGATAAAATAAAGTTGTTTCGTCAAAAAATATGTTAATGCACCTGCCTTTTATAATAAAAGTTAGTCATTCAGGTTTACAAAGCATATTCTACCTTTTTGTTACATTTGAAGAAATTTGTGACATTAAGGAAGACAAAAAACGAAAGTAAAAATAGGTGGAGAATGTTAGGGGTCACATTGCAGACTGTAAGCAAATAGTTTAAATATTCACAAATAATAATTGTTAGGAAAACATGACCATAATGTACCAACTTTGTGAATAATTATTGTCCACGTCGTTGTCGTCTTCATTTATTGATTTCCATAGTCGTAATAAAAGAAATGCAAACTCCTATCAAGCAGTATTTAAAAATAGTTCCAGTTTAATTGTGGCGACCCTCTTTTGATGTCAGTGTTTTTGTTTTGTTTAGTATCAGTCGGTTTTGTGTTACATAAGCGACAAGGAGATAGAAATCAATTCCAAGTAGTTATACTTACATCCCCAATGGCATATGGATGTCCCTGGGGACATTCTGAAATTCAAATTGAAAACCTAGTGTTACGAATATCAAATTTGAAACCTTATTATCATTATGATTAAAGTGAGTTATTTATATATTTACTATGTATTGTAACAGAGTCCTATACATAACTATAGATTTTCGTTAATAAACATTACTGTTTCTTTTTATAAACAAAACTTTATGACACATGAAAAACAGTTACACTATACTGATTTCATTGTAATATATTTCCTTTTGAAGCATTTCGATTTTTGTTTATGTCTAACACAGTCCTGTTGAATAAAAACTCACTATAAAAAGTCGGTTTATCTTCCCCTGTGTGCCATGATTTTAGGTTATGTTCCTTAGAGAAATCTCGCATCACTGTAGTTAAAAATTCTACATCATCTTCTGGCATGGCTGGGTAATATGATTCCTGCAAAATAGTATTTTTCGACCATGATAAGAATTACGATTTTTCACAAAACAATGTAGCAGATATCAAACCAACATTCAATGTTGTCAAAGAGCGAAGCATCGTTGCTAAAATGTACAGAAGAATATCTGAACGATAAAAACAAATAAAGGATATAAATAAACTCAGCATATATAACAGAATGCAAATTTTGTATTTGCGCCAGATGCGTGTTTCTTCTATACAAGTCATCAGTGATGCTCGAATAAAGAAAAGCGAAAACGGCCATTTAATTTGTACAGAAGAATATCTGAACGATAAAAACAAATAAAGGATATAAATAAACTCAGCATATATAACAGAATGCAAATTTTGTATTTGCGCCAGATGCGTGTTTCTTCTATACAAGTCATCAGTGATGCTCGAATAAAGAAAAGCGAAAACGGCCATTTAATTTGAATAGTAATGACAGCATGAATATATAATTTTATCTTTATTTTCGGTATTTATACATGGCTTAATCAATCTAAATGTACATTGTTCTTTAGCAAGTCTTTTTCTGAATTGATTTTAATTGCAATTTATTTGGCCTTCTTTAAAGAATTGGCAAAATATTGAGAAAGTAAACAATTTGGTGAATTTATTTTTCGTATTTCACGTTGCAAAATAACTGTTGATTAATACATAGTGCTTACCACCATTATTTCGGGATGAATTGCTATGTTCTTTAAAGGCATGATCAGTGTTGTTTTTCCTGGTAGAAAACTCATAAGCATCCGATAATGAAGTAGAAGGCATACAATATTTTGTTGCCCGATGTCCATAGTAGGATACACATTCATTCTTGCGTCTTTTTTCCACAGGCTATTGTTTAAAATCAACATCACAGTGTCTTGCTGTTCACAGGTAAAAAGGAAGATAATTACATTTTCTTTACATGTTAAGAAAGACTTTATAATCATAAGGAAACCCGTTTGAATGGTTTTACACTAGTAATTTTCGGGGCCCTTTATATCTTTCTGTTCGGTGCGAGCCGTACCTTGCAATTGACCTATAATGGTTTACTTTTATAAATTGTTACTTGGATGGAGAGTTGTCTTATTGGCACTCATATCACATTACCTATATCCATATAATGTTTTCTTGTCTCATTTATATAAATTTCGGATTAGCATGAAAAGTGCTATAAGCGAAATATAAAATGTATGATGTTAAATATAAATGTATTTCTTAACAACCATACTGTCGGAAGAATGCTACACATAAGTGTCAAGTTTTATAAACGGGAAAATAAATTCAGCTCTCTTTTGAGTCAGATCTCAAGTCACATTCATTGTCAATTTAAAGATTTAAATCAACATTTATGACGAAATGTATATGTGGTTTCATTCATGTTATACTTCAATGAAATGTCGATATGTCACAGAAAATGAATTGTTCAGTGAAAGGACGTCAACTGTATAGTAGAACTTTAAGTTGAAATCACGAATAAAGGAACAAACCAATTGGTTATAGTATGAATGCGGACTGTTTGTTGCAAAACATGTTCTTCAAAAGTTACAAATTTGTAAATAAGTTCACATATATACGACATAGGGTTAACTGAACATTTATTTAGTTTGCTGACTAACAGGGTGTGAATACAATCATTTTGACACTTGGTTACTTAGGACATTAGGATCATTTTGAATCGTCCCCAGTTTAGGTGTAAACCCCTTTTTATGTCTTTATTATTAATTATATAAAACATAAATGGATAAATATGTGATTTGTTTTGTGGTAAATATGCCCTTCATTTTTTTCATTAAATCATAAACTATATTATTTTCGTATCTATTGTTTTTAGGTTTTGAGTTGTTTAGTGTCAATATTTACTGAATGTAGTGCTGTTTAAAGTGTACTTTATAAAACAAATGTTTGATAATATACCTCATCGTCAATCAGGACAGACTCTTGAATGCATTCTATAACAAATTCGAGTCTCTAAAATTACAAGATACAAACTTAATTAATGTAAATATATTTTATTTTAATGTCCATTAACAATAATATCATATATGAAACATTCGGTCAAGATCTACTGTATTTCTAACAATTATTTGCACCTTTTCAACATTTGAAACTAAACTATAGAGGAGACCAAACTTCCATAAAATAGCTCACTTTGATACAATACATCTTTTATTGAACTTTTACTTTCACATATTACTGGATATTGAATAAATTACTACAACCTTTCTATGTTTTAGAATATAAGGCCAACGTCTGGGTAAAACCATGACTTGCATTAATAACAATGTTTGTCATACAATATCATTAAATAAGAATATAACCATCATGAATTAAACACATGCATGTCACGAGTTGACAAATCTTTTCTGACAAAAAATTTCACGAGAAATATCATATATAATAGAGATGAACTTTTCTTCAAATAGATATATGCTTATATATATATATATATATATATTTGAGGTAAAGTTTGGTTAACATCGAAAATTCCAAAAAACAATAAAACAATTATTTTAAAAAGTCTCCAAAAGAACATTGCTCTAACATATCTTATCTGTTATGGATAACGTGTTACAAATGCCTTGACATTTGAAACAAGAATGTGTCCCCAGTACACGGATGCCCCATCCGCACTATCATTTTCTATGTTCAGGGGACCGTGAACATGGCATAAAAACTCTAATTTGGCATTAAAATTAGAAAGATCATATCATAGGAAACATGTGTACTAAGTTTCAAGTTGATTAGACTTCAACTTCATCAAAAACTACCTCGACCAAAAACTTTAACCTGGACCGGTGCAAACGGACGAACGGACGAACGCACAGACCAGAAAACATAATGCCCATAAATGGGGCATAAAAACTTAATAAAAGCACAAAATCATTTAAAACTAAAAGTATGGTTGCTATTCGATAATATATCCGGAGTTAGCACCCGAACACGAAATAACGACTATGTGACTGGCAAACGTACGGACGGACTGGAGAACGAATCAAAAACTGTTACACACAATTTCAAAGATATAAAAACAAATAATCTTAAAATGTTTTATCTATTGAAACTAATGACCTCGGTGTCCAAGTGGTCTATGTAGTTCTACTGCTATAATCACTAGTTCACTAGTCAGTCAACACTGATGATGCACTCCAATCTTAACTGACTAGGATTGTCAGGTTTCCTATCGAAGGTCGGTGATTTTCCCCGGGCACTCTGGCTTCCTCCACCAATAAAACCTTACCACCATGGAATAGCCCAAAACTGGCCAAAAAAATTGCGTTAAAACTCCAACAATCAATCATTTGAAACTAAATCTTTAATTAATAAAAGATACAGGTTTTTTGGAAACTCTCCTTAAACCTTTCCATTAATTGAGATTAATTTTTTTTTATATTTTCAATAATCTGGTTTAATTCAATCAAATATTCGTGTGGGTGCGTGGGTGTTGCAGCCTGTAGCTCAATGCAATATTTGGCATGGCCATAGACGGCGCTCGCAGCATGAATTAGAATTTTAGAATTCCCGTATCAGCATGAATAGAATTTTGGAATTCCCGTATCGGGCACTTGTTAATTTGCTGTCGACAAGAAAGCAGGTGTTACGCAAATTAGTTAAACTATCCAAAAAGAAGATGCCTAACAAGAGAAATGCCATAGGATCGCCATCAAGGGCCATGGGGAAGAAAAGAAGAACGACCAGCAGGACAGGAGGAAAGCGAGTGCAGCACGAAAAAATTGCCCAAAAGAAAGACGGAGCTGGCCGGAAAAGAACTGCCAAGAAAACAAAAGAGGTCGGACACGTGTGCAGAAGTACCTAAGGAAACTGATGATACCTCATCAGGTTTAAACACATATGTATAATTATGCAGTGGCAAACACTTGAACAATTGGAAAGAAAACAAGACATTTTAAAGAAATCAATAATCTTCTACTATCCTTAGGCACAGAGTCAATTTTGAATGGGGGGAGGTCCAGGGAGACTGGTAGTGATTGGGGGATTATTTCACTCGGCCCTTGCTCTGTACCTGACAAGTTCTACAATTTGCAGGTTTGGAAAATGTGGTTAGTGGTAATGGTGGCGTCTGCAGATGGGTAACTCTGGGGCCTCATCCACCTCATCTTATAGAGGGAAGGCCTACACCTGCCAACAGATGGGGCACTAATAACTGGAGCATTGGTAATACGAGTGTTTTCCCCGGTCACTCCCCATGGTAGGTGGTGGTGTAACCGTGTTTAACTACCAGAGGTTTTATGACATTATGTCAACATAGGTCAGCTAATAGCCATTGTGTATAGGTAATCGGTAGTCACCCTGGCGCCTCACCAAAATATTATAGAATAACCTGTAGCCAAAGTAATGCCAAAAAGTAAAAATGTATATTCTAGCCATGAAAATGTAAATGCAAGTTGGTGTAATAAAATGTATGTTTAATTCAAGGGATTGTTTTTATATTAGTTGTAAAAGTTATAAATGAAAAACAGAGGATTGGACCTCTACACAAATGAGTTTAATATACAGAAAGTCTGTAACATTTTAATTTTGGTATTTGTGATTTGCTGTAAACAACAGATAAAGAGAGACAATTCTAGATTAATATTTTAATCACTTTGTGATTAAAGGAAGGACTTTAACATAGTTTAGAAATACGTCAACAACTCTTGATCGTTGTTCTTCATCTCATTGTTATTCGTTCAGTATTGATATAGGGTCTTCTTCTATGAGTATTGCAATTAAACTGTTTCCATTGTCATTCTCATCATCCAGGATTTCATTTAAACCAAATGTATAAAGATTTTAGCATCCCAACTATCAATTGAGGGTTAAAGAAACATAGAAATCAAAGTAATAAAGAATTTTTTTAAATCTGACATCAGTCCACAAAATGCAATTAGCAACAATTTAACCAACTAGATGATAATGTAAAAATCATGAAGTCATAGTGTTTGCGACTATAAGTTTTTTTTCCGTGAAATGAATTAAAAAAAAACGTTTTGGAATATAGATTATAGAGTGTTATGTGTTATCACAATTTGCTTTATTTTTCACTTTTACCTTTTGTGCTATCTTCTTCGGTTCTTCAATGTATAAATTGTTCAGTGTTATCTCTCTATAAAGAGCTAGTCGAACATCGATGTTCGTCTGCCACTGTGATTGGGTATTTGTCTGAAACAGTAAACGAAATAGTTCCAGATTCATTCCAAATTGATATTTTGGCAAACCATTTATAAAAAACATCATTTTTTTAAATATTGAGAAAAAAAACTATATTTTTTAAATCTAAAATACAATAGTTTGGTATATATATATATAAATTGCACTTAGTTATTTCAAACAAAATCATAAAACAAAATACACTGTACAAAAAGGAAAGTTCTACAAGAGTATTTGGCTTTAGGCGTTCCTTCGGACGCATGGAATTTATAATTTGTTATTTTCATTTTTTACAAACCTGAAGAATTCGTGTCAATCTATCACTATCTTTTATAAGAATCATATCATTCACTGCGTCCCGGATTTTAGTGTAGTCAGGTCCGTTGACGATGTATCTGTCAAAACATTCCTTTACCTGTAATAAAAATAAACAAATACATTTGATGTGTTTCCCTCAGTTTGAGTTTGTAACCCGGATTTGCTTTGGTTTTTCTCAATCTATTTATGAATTTTGAACAGCCTTAAAAAAATACGATCTAGCTATCATATACATCCCCTTTTAATACAGGATACTCTTCGAACTTCAACTGTTAATAATTTTCAATGGCAGCATGTCAAAAGTACAAAACTTAGACTTGTCACCAAATGTGTACTTGTATTAAAACAAACACGACGGGTGTCAATAAAATTAACGGTATCAATTTTCTTGCACCAGATGCACATTTCGACAATACATGTCTCTTCAGTGATGCTCGTGGCCAAAATATTTGAAATCCAAAGCTTATATAAAAGATGAAGAGCTATAATCCAAAAGGTCCAAAAAGTATAGCCAAATCTGTGAAAGGAATCAGAGCTTTGCATGAGGGAGATACATTCCTTAATTTATAATAATTTCTATCATTTTGTAACAGCAAATTTTAATAACACAAAAAAAATTCCGTATTTTCATGCCAGTACCGAAGTACTGGCTACTGGGCTGGTGATACCCTCGGGAACTAATAGTCCACCAGCAGAGGCATCGACCCAGTGATAGTAATAAAATTAACGGTATCAATTTTCTTGCACCAGATGCGCATTTCGACAATACATGTCTTTTCAGTGATGCTCGTGGCCAAAATATTTGAAATCCAAAGCTTATATAAAAGATGAAGAGCTATAATCCAAAAGGTCCAAAAAGTATAGCCAAATCTGTGAAAGGAATCAGAGCTTTGCATGAGGGAGATACATTCCTTAATTTATAATAATTTCTATCATTTTGTAACAGCAAATTTTAATAACACAAAAAAAAATCCGTATTTTCATGCCAGTACCGAAGTACTGGCTACTGGGCTGGTGATACCCTCGGGAACTAATAGTCCACCAGCAGAGGCATCGACCCAGTGATAGTAATAAAATTAACGGTATCAATTTTCTTGCACCAGATGCGCATTTCGACAATACATGTCTTTTCAGTGATGCTCGTGGCCAAAATATTTGAAATCCAAAGCTTATATAAAAGATGAAGAGCTATAATCCAAAAGGTCCAAAAAGTATAGCCAAATCTGTGAAAGGAATCAGAGCTTTGCATGAGGGAGATACATTCCTTAATTTATAATAATTTCTATCATTTTGTAACAGCAAATATTAATAACACCAAAAAATCCGTATTTTCATGCCAGTGTCAATCGTAGAGTAGAACAATCTTACCTTTTTCCGAACTCATGAGATTACTTTGGTTTTTGATATGGTTTATATTGCTTGTATATTTGTTTTCTATGTTGTGTTTTGTAAAATATTGTTTGACTATTGTCGACCTGTATTGTAATGGTGCATGCTTTAATGTAAATTTTCGAAAGATTAACTGAGACTAATTAAAATTAACAATAATTATCATCCGTAAACAAAAGAAATCTCAAGAATGTAATTATAAGGTGAAACTTTTGAAAGGTTAATTTTAATTCCACAAAACAGAACGTTCATAATAAAGATTATCCAAGACTTTAAGTCACTGAAGGAATGTAAATTATATATTTATAAACCGAGTTTATTTATCGAATTTAAGAATGACCATTATAGTTACAAAAAATGTTTGAAAACAAAATATGTGCAGTTTAGAACATCATCTAAAACGGTAGTGACTTTAGTATATGGAGAGTTTGGTTTTGAGAACATCATTGTAAATCTAAAGATCGACTTCAAGTGTCATTTATAAACTATTTACAAATATTACCTCAACGTCTGGAAGACGGACCCATTGCAAATCTTCAATGTCTTCTTTTTCCATTATTGCTTGATAGCTATCAAGACCAAAGTTCCTGCAAACCTCCTTCACGAAATACAACCTTAATAAAACATCATATAACAACAATTAAGGTTATATACTAGTAGCAGATAGTTTATCATTTTTTGTAAAGATCTACTAATAATTCAAAATATGAAAGTAATAACGTAACCATATAAATTAAGTTTTTTTAAAGTACATTTTACTTTGAACGTGCTAAATGAAGTCATTCCTTTTGGTTCAAGGTTTTTTTTCAAACATATATAATTTTATTTCGAAAATAATTTTTACCAAATGTATAACACAAAATCAGCTAAACAAACCTTGGCCATGCTGATCCATACTTATAACACAACTCTGCAGCTGCTTTTAACATATTTTTCATATCAGAACTAAGGGGAATGATATGAGACTGTCTACAGGTCTTCTGCATGTACCGCGCGACAACTGACAAAGCATATTTTATCGATGCAATCAATTCTATTTGATCAAGAATCCCAGATTTATCTGGTAATTGTTCACTACATTCATGAAGCATCTTTGCTGTCTGGATTAGTTCTTTCTGAGAATCTCGAAGATTTTGCTGATTTTGCTGGAGAGCATCCTGCAAAGATAATATTATGTACTACTTATATCTAATGATCAATTAACGTATACTATGTATAACAGTTCGGTCTAAAACAAGAACAGTTACCAAGATGGCAATACAAATCATAACTTAAAGAAGGACAGCCTGTACTTGGGTTGGAAATAATTTACACAGCCAAAACAAAATATGCACACATCCTTAGCAGATGAGACAATAAACAATTGTAATGTCATCTGAACAAATATAAGTCACTCACATTTTTAATGTCACACGAAGTCTTGTTTTTTTGTGTTTGTTGAAGACAAACTATTTATGTGGGTTTTTTTAACAACGAAAATGAACATTTCAAGTCATGAAGCCATAACAAAGTCACGTCATTAAAAACCTAAATAAGTGATTTGTTTCTAAAAATACAATGACTTTTTATTTTTTCATATTTTTTTTTATTGTTTAGTTGAAATAATGCAGTTCCAGCTATGTCAATTACCTCACGGTCCATACCAGTGTCATAAGTATGAATGTAGATTTTAAAGTCCTTCAGTCAATAAAGTATATAATGAATATGACTAAGTCAGGAAAATGGCCATTGTTATATTATAGTTCGTTTCTGTGTGTGTAACATTTTAACGTTGTGTTTCCGTTGTGTCGTTTGTTTTCTCTTATATTTGAGTGTAAATTCACATTACTATAAGACGAGTCAAGGTACTTTTCTATCCAAAATTTATGTATTTGGTTTTGATGTTATATTTGTTATTCTCATCGGATTTTGTCTAATGCGTAGTCCGTTTCTGTGTATGTTATATTTTAATGTTGTGTCGTTGTTTTCCTCTTATATTTAATGCGTTTCCCTCAGTTTAAGTTTGTTACCCCAATTTAGTTTTTTGTCCATAGATTTACGAGTTTTGAACAGCGGTATACTACTGTTGCCTTTATTTAGCAATTTGGATTTTAACTACACAGATCAACCAGGTCTGATGATAGTTTAACTAAAGGCGAATTGCTTGGTTGGTTTTCAGGACCTGATAGAGAAGACATGTCGATTAATCCATATTACGAAATATAATTGCTGCGAAAATGTCAATCGAGTACTCTTTTAAAAATGAAAATAGGTTTTGGCCAAACTCGAATCATATATGTTACAAAATGTTCTGTCTATACAGCAAAAACCAAAGTTTATAAGCAGGGGTAACTACTGACCTCCATGCACTGCAAGATCAGCAAACACAGCTCTATCATTTCGGTCTGACCACCACTACTATTTAACAGTTTGGAAGTATCAATGAAATACTTTGACAGATGTTGCTTAATATTGGATCCGCTGAAATCATGAATCAAAATATAAAGATTAGTCATACTATTATTTTTTCGTTAAACAAAATTGACAGTTTTGTTTCTTTCACAATCAATTTTTACATATTAATGACTTTGCAAAAAGAAGTATGATAAATGAAATAAGCAATACAAAACAAACTAGATGTGTCACAGCGACACGAATGGCCCCGTCTCAAAAAGTGTGAAAAAACTTCTATAACACATGTGGACACAAACATGATGGTAGTCTCACATATCATAAATCAGCTGAAAATCTTGAGGCGTATAGAAAAAAAATCTGTATAATTGTGATTTTTTACAATTTTCAAAGTAATAAACCCTTAATTTTGGCAAAAATTAGCAGAGCGGAACTAAACTTAACCTTGATCTGTGACAAAAAGTGTGTACATATCTGTGATTTTCAACAATTTATCAAAGTCCAAAGCCTGTTATTTCGGCAAAAATTAGCAGAGTGGAACGAAACTTAAATTGGATCTGTAACTCATCATGGTTAACTCAAATACAAAATAATCAGCCTAATATCTGAAGGCGTTTAGAAAAAAACTCCATACAACTTTAATTTTCAACAATTTATCAAAGTCCAAAGCCCGTAATTTCGGCAAAAATGAGCCGAGCTGAACGAAACTTAAACTCGATCTGTAACTCATCATGGTTAACTCACATACCAAAAATTAGCCCAATATCTGAAGGCGTTTAGAAAAAAATTGCGTATAATGGTGTGTTGCGGAATGACGGAATTTCGGACAAGGGTAAAACTATATGGCACCGACAACTTCGTTGTGGGGCCATAAAAATGTTCAAGGGACATCTGTATGCTAAAATATAGTTTTCTACAATAGACAAGTGTATGTTCAATATGTCTAGTTGTAAGTCTTCTCAACTTTTATTGAAGTGGTAAATAAATTTAATAGAAGCAATCACAGATCTGTAATTGACCCTAAATTCTGCAAATCACGCAAAATAGTCATATGTGACATACGACAACTGTCTGACAGGCTGTTGGTTGTTAAAACTAGTATTTAGAATATCTAATTTAAATAAATAGATATGATATAACTTACACAGTATTAATGGCATATTTTATCATGATAAGAAGTATACAGTATAACGGAATCATCATAATTGATGACAGAAAGTTAATTGTACTGTTGTGTATAAAACGATACATTTCAGCGGTAATGTTTTAATAGTTTGTCGATAGCATCGAATATTTTGTCATTTTGGGCATTCGATTAATTCCTCATGATGTATAATTTGTCATCATTCGACTGGTGTTTAAAACTATCTATTGACACTCATATAAAAATGTCTACTAATTCATATGAACTATATATCGGAAAAGTGGGAAGTATGAATGCGAAATTAAATCACCTTGTCTGCATAATCTCTTGTAGTAAGAAAGATCTAACGACAGGATTGGGATCAATGGCATCATGAAACACAGTAAACTGCCTTGACACAATTGTTTTCCCTCTCTCACTCTGATCTATTCCAATTATATAAGATAAAAGCTTGTTCATTACAGCTTCTGATGGCAAACTTCCTTCCGAAAAGCACAACTGTGATACAACCTCCATGAAAAAACTATTGCATCTAATCCTGAAGTTCTCATACTTTTCAACATTTTCTCTGAAAACAAATTCAAACGAAAATAACATTACTATCACGGATAGATAAAGAACAAAGATATGAAGCCCAAAAAGATTAAAGATGTAACATCACCATTGATTTTTCCCTATTTTTCTTTGTTAAATTTTAACTTTTCAAAAAAGTGTGAACGATTCATCTTTGTTTCAAATAAAGCAATATTTGGCATGAGTAAAGTTTTATCCTGTCCAGTACTATAGACAAAATTTCACATAAAATTTCATTGCATAAGAAAATAACAATCACTGGAATTTAACCAGTCAACTTTTCATCCTCTTTTTTTTTTTTTTTTTTTTTATCTATGTACAGCTTTAGTAACCATGTAATCTCAAGTTTCCGAAATATTCTATCGAAGCCCCAAATGAAAAAAATGGTGCTTTGAAAATACCCAAAATATATGTTTATGACCCAGAATTTGTTTACTCAATTAAATGTAGGATGTATAATCTACAACTATCAGTTCATGGGAATATATTGTTCGACCTTTTTCGTATGCAACCGGATGTGACGTTCTATGATTTTGTGGTAATACACCTAAATGTCGATGTTTTTTTGGATAAAAATTTGCAATCAGCTCTGCTGCTTTGTATAAAAACATCTTGTAAATGTGACCCCAAGGGTGACTGGGGAATAGAAATATGGTCACTTGGTCTTTTCCCGACTGGCAGTAAAACGCTTGCCGAAGTGGGTCGTCCGTTTGGCTGTGCGGGATGTATTAAATTCGCTGTCACGTCCAGTCAGAATGGGGACGTTAAATCCGATGTCTCGTGTAAAGAGAGTGCCACGCTCTTTGTACGTTAAGAACCATTACAACAACTCTTTGAGGGCCCGTAGGTGGTCTGTTGTAAGGCAAAATTTCTGTCCCTATCCAATATACCCTCATTTTCCAGTCGCAGTCGAAATTTCCCCGACCATCATCCCTTATGGCCTACCTATTGTATTTATTGTGAACTTGTTCTCGTCCTGAATATGTTTGAAATATTTGCCACTGGACGTTAAGCAACCAACAATCAATCAATCAATCTTGTAAATGTGAACGATATTCTCAGAAGCATTGGGACATTTGTTTAGTTTAAACATATTCATTTATATGAATCGGACGCCATCACGAGTTGATTGACCGTTATGGAATAACCGTTTCACAAATGATATCGGATATGTTCCTTACAATCCCCTTCCCTTTCATGAATGTGACCTACCAAATTAGACTATTTACCGGATTTGTAATCACATAAGCAACACGACGGGTGCCACATGTGGATCAGGATCTGCTTACCCTTCCGGAGCACCTGAGATCACCCCTAGTTTTTGGTGGGGTTCGTGTTGTTTATTCTTTAGTTTTCTATGTTGTGTCATGTGTACTATTGTTTTTCTGTTTGTCTTTTTCATATTTAGCCATGGCGTTGTCAGTTTGTTTTAGATTTATGAGTTTGACTGTCCCTTTGGTATCTTTCGTCCCTCTTTTATAGCCGATTGGGAAACAAGTTTTGTAACTTATATTAATCCCTTTCAACTGTTCGTGTGCGCGTGCTGCCTTGTAGCGGCATTAGCCTGCTCTTTTTCGAAATCTATAAGGATGTCTTTAACGTGCAAGAGATATTGCTCTCTCTTAACACGGGTGAGCCATTTGTCGTCCCCTTCCAACGGACTATCATCGTTTCCTTAAGACCATACTCGCATATGGTGTCAAGGGAGAGGCGAAAAGTCAGTCCCTGAAATTTTCATCCAGGAACGGGCATCGAACCAGGAACCATTGTGTTAGTAGTCTGATGCCCTAACCACTACACCACGGCTCTCTTAATTTGCTATTGTAGCAATATAAATGTAACTTTAGTATATGATGAATAATAAATTTTACTTATAATAATTCCGAGATAATATTGATCGAATACCTATTGACTAAGTCTCCTTGTTTTAAATCCACTGGTATTTCTGCACCACAAACCTCGCATGTGTGCTTGTTCTTGATCAGCTGGTAGTAACATTTTTTACATATGATGTGAGAACAAGGCAACGTAAAAGGCATATCCTGAATATCAGCCTCACAAATACAACACTTCGACATTATTCTGAAATTGACCAATGAACATATTAGTATAAGCAAGCTATTTTATTTTCAGCTTCGCATACTAAACCTGTTCAATCAGATTCATTAAGCAAAGCAATTCATATGAAATTTCGATTCAATCTAACAATCTATATATTTTTAAATGAGTATTACCATGATATAAAACCAAAATAATGTCTGCTTCAGACATAGATGGATAATTTCCTATGTTTCGTATATTAATTTGAATACTTAGGAA